>NW_008239284.1:2044986-2063135 GCF_000691975.1 Corvus brachyrhynchos
CATCACCTCCACCACATCTGCCTCAGGCAGGATTGCCCGGGGTGGGCACTGCACATTTTTAACCCTTGCACCCAATTACAAAATATCAGCAGGGGCCAGAAATCAGGCATTTTCTTTCAAGACATTATTACACTCTGCATCTGATCAACACACCATGGCCTGAAATAACTCACACAGCTGGCTGAGTCGAAAAATAAGTTTTCTAAAAAAGCCCTTTATAAAGGCACATGCGTTTGTCAGACTCCTCCTGGTTGCAGTGCACATCTCCCAGGACTGCTCTTTATGAAGACAAAAGCGAATACAGCGTTGGCAGGAATCCCACCCAGCCTGTATCTGTCCAAATCGTCAGCTATGTTTTTGATTTAGCTGCAGTTTAGACAGCCAACTTCAACATTCTGAACAAGGCAGAGTTGTTTTAAAGATGCTCTGCAAGTAGAGGGAGAGAAAGATAAACCATTCAGGAGCAAGGGCAGCGTGGTCAGGGAAAGCTCCTGGGATCCTGATGGAAAAAGAAAGTGTTTGGTGTCTTCAGCACTCACAGATCCAAAACTGCTTGAGAAGGTGGGGAAATGAACAGAGCTCTTCCTGTAAAGCTGGGGGATTTTTCTTTTCTTATTTTGGAACAAAACCACAATTTGTATTTGTCCTTGAAACTGTGCGAGACCTCTTTGATCAAGAGTTTCTCTTTGCTTTGTCTCCTTTAGCATTGTCAAACCCTGTCTTTTATTCATAAAACTCTGCTTATTTCTGCAAGAGCATGCAAGGGGCTCACATGTCCCTGAGAGCACAGAAAAGAGGTGGTGTGGAAGTCTCAAGGACTTGGAACTGGTAAGCAAAGCTCACCTACAGAAGAATGAGGAGATGAGTGCTACATGTCAGATGCTCTTGGCTCCCCAAAGCTCAGATCTCTTTTTCTGTGAAAAGGTTCAAAATTCACATTATGACCAAAGATTAGTGAAATAATTTGCTTTTAAGAGAAACTGGAAAAAGCTTGTTCTGAGCTTAATTTTCCTTCTAGATTATATCAGTGTGGGTAAAGCACAGCAGAGGACTTACACTACTTGCAATGTCTGACATTAATGTTGGATGTGAAAGAATGGCAGCATTGCAAAGCATGGGGGAGAAAGAACACTGGAAGCATAGAATTATGGAGTGGTTTGGGTTGGGAATGACCTCAAATACCATCCCATTCCCACCCCTGCTGTGGGCAGGGACATCTTCCACTATCCCAGGCTGTTCCAAGCCCTGTCCAGCCTGGCCTTGGACACTTCCAGGGATCCAGGGGCAGCCACAGCTGCTCTGGGCAACAACTCTTTGCCCTCACACTGGTGACCAATCAAGTAGAATCTCAAAAGATGATAAAGTCTCTCAGTCAATCTCAGAAGAGACTAAATATCTAAAGCTGAGAACTGGATGTGTGAAGGAGGAAGATCACGCCTGAGGGAACGGCTGGAGCTGGGCCAGGGCAGGCTCAGGCTGAGAGCAGGGAAAGGTTCTTCCCCCAGAGGGTGCTGGGCACTGCCCAGGCTCCCCAGGGAATGGGCACGGCCCCGAGGCTGCCAGAGCTCCAGGAGCGTTTGGACAGCGCTGCCAGGGATGCCCAGGGTGGGGTTGTTGGGGTGTCCTGGGCAGGGCCATCCCTGGCCAAGTTACTGAGCTGGGGATTCCTAAGCCTCAAACCATCAGCACCGACCACCCCTACAATGGCAAGAGAGGCTCAGATGAGAGCAATGATTTAACTGCCCAGGCCGTGCAGAAGAGTCACCAGCACTCATCGCAAAGTGATCAATATTAAACACTCCTGTTTTTTCTGAAAGCATTAGGGACTGGCCATGTAATGAAACACAGACGTTCCTAGATTTTATCTCACTGCTTTCTCTTCACTGATCAGTTTCATTTTACAGCGTAGAAGCAACCTAAATGCACCAGCAACTGAATTAAATTTAGGACCTGGAGCAGAGTTTCAGCCACTTTTAAAAGGCTTTTAACAAGGAAGATTTTCTTCTTAAGAAAAGCTTCTAAAGCTGGTCTTAGTATTTATAGGTTTTAGTAACAGGAAAAGGAGCCAGATGCATGATTTCAACACGGAGAACTCCGTCAGAGCTTTGGGCCATTTCTGAAGTGAAGCAATGGTCCATCCAACACTATCAGCTCTATCAGATCTCAAATTAATTCAGGCATCCCCTCCTGCACCCAGCACCCCTTTGAAGCAACGGGCTCTGTTTCAGCTCAACAGGCAGAGCACAAATAAAGGCAAGTTTATAAAAAGTGAAAGATCTGATATCTCCTCGACTGTGTTAGCCATGGTAACCTTTAATGAGCCATTGGTCCTCAGGCAAACATCACTGAAAATCCATGTGGGCAACCCTGGTGCCCTGCTGCCCTTCCTGAGTGCACTCTGCTCACAAACCTGCCTGCAACGCCACCTTCTGATCCCTGATTCCAAGGAAAACAGGATTTGCTGGCAGGACAGACATGCATTTACCACTTCATCTCGATTTCCTTACTCCCAAGTATCAGTCCTCTTGTACAGTTGTCATAGCAGCAGCTGCCCAACAGAAGCAGCCACCTTTGGGAGTTCTTACATCTGAGTTTTACAAGCCAGCGCTGCCCAAAAATACTGGGAACAACTATTCAAGCATGTAATTTGTTCCAAGATAACTCTACAAAAGGTAAAAGTCTGACCTTCACACTGTTCACTCCTATCTTTAATTCCCTTGCTCTTCAAAACCCACAAAACCTTTCACACTGCTTCAGACCAAAGGCTCATCCAGGCAGAGGGAAAACAGTACCACCCTGGAAGCTCTTCACTGGAATGCAACATCCTGTGGAGGTATTCAGGGATTCTTTTGCCAGGATCCCATCTGAAGATTCCAAACTTAAAAAGGAAATTAAATGAAGGAGCTGGGCAGGAGAAGGAAAAGCCTATCAAGTTTTTATACACCCCAAGCCAGGTGCAAGGAGAGCAGGAAGGTTAGAGGTGTCCGGGAGCTGGTTGGGATCAATCCAGCACTTCCAGAATGCCCCAGGCCCTGAAAGGACTGACACAAGAGATACCCAGGGCTTCCCAGTAGTTCAGTCTCTCAGACTAACCTGGGTGTTGGCCTTTTGGATAACTTTTCCACTGCTCTGGCACAAAGTTTTACAGGGTTTTCCAGAAAAGACTTGCTTTGTTTGAAAAACCTGCAGTCAGCCCAAACAAAGTAACTGGAAGCAACATCTTCTTTGTGCAAAGTGATGAGTCAGCCACTGGATTTCAACTTTTGAAAAATATTGGATTTGGTGAGTGCTTCTTGAATTTAACACCCGGGTGTGTTCAGAAGAGAAGCATTTTTCAAGAAGAGAGAGTTTGCCAGACATGACTGATTAGGGACTGCTGGGGCTGAGGAAATATTGTCTCAGTCAGGTAAAGAGGGGTCCCACAGAAGGGAACCCGGGCAAGTAAAATTGAAAGGTTGGATAAAAACATCTCCACCATGTTCACAAGTGAGGCCATGAGCTCTTAAGGAAAAAGGCAAGTGCTTATAGCATTTCTCCCAATATTATCCAAAATCCAAACTGTTTTCTCCCTCAGGAATTCCCCAGCTTTGATGCTGTTGGCTGTTTTGTGAGCCAGATGCACAGGCTGCTTTCTGTACCCCAAACCTACCCAAGCTGCCTCACCCTGCTGCTGAATTATTCTGGCTTCTGTTCTGGAAACAGGCTGTTTACAAGGAGAATAATGTTTATAAACCTTTTGATTTCCACAGAATTGTTTTTCATCTCACTCTGCAGCTTCTCAGAATCCAGGGAAGGTGTGTATGTTTGCATGCAGGCCTACCCTTCTTTGGAGGTTATTCCCAGAAGTTGCACACTTTAGAGTCTTCTTTTCTTGAAGTTTTCTGTCTAAAACTGAACTAAGATTAAGCAGCTTGTTTTTCCCTTTAATCGATGTTTACTTTCTGTTGGTTCACACACATCAGTATTTCCTTCAGCCCCTCAGAGCAGCGTGGAGGATTTCTAATTCTGACATGAGGAGTCACAAGTCTCTTATTTACACTGAGGCACACACACGTCACTCATTTTCAGTTCTCTGGTAAGAAAAGAGAAATCAAAAAAGGCCCATTGAATAAACAAAGTGTCCAGTAGCATAAATATTTCGCCTCCAGGGCTTCAAAATGTTTGACTGTGAGATAAGAAGCAGCTGTTCCTGCTTTCCACAGCCTTCACTGAGAGCAAGAGATGTGGTTCTTCAGATCTGGTGCTGTTTCTCTCACAGCCTAGAAATGTTCTGCTTACACAGAGGATGGTTCCCTGTTCTTTCCCTGCCCAGGCATCACCAACCACAGTTAGCAGGCACAGAAATGCCATTTCTAGGTGTACCCACACTGAGACAGGCCAGGTCCTTTGAGCTCTAAGGATCAGCTTTCTGAATGACTTCACTACAGGGATGAGTTACCCTTCCCTATGCCAAATAAACCAGATTTAATGAAATATGTCAGTAACCTGCAAGTTTAACAGCTGGCACAAGATTTAAGGGCAGTAAGGAAACCCACAAGATAATGCAGTAATTCTTTGCACAGCCCCCACTATTCCCCCCCAAAAAAAGTGATAACAGCTCAAGGAAAAGCAGGATAACATCCCTAAGAACTGGCACTCTTCTCATAGCCAATGCAAATGCCATGAGCAGAAAAAAATTACACTCTCTCCTCTCTCAAAATTAATTTATCACCTTGAAAATATTCTGAAGACTTAAAAGAAGCCTAGCTCATCTGAATGCATCTTCTCTCCCTGATCCTATGCTATGGATGGGGAGCCACATCTCCCTTTCTCAGGGCTGTTGGGAATAACTTCAGCCACCTCCTCCCTCCACAGCCGTGTTCTTTAGTCTGGGACTCTGTCAGCTGAGACCTTGGAGCTCTATCTGGTAATTTTAACCAGACGTTTTATGACTAACTTCATTTTGCCCAAAAACACACACACACAGGCTGAATTTTTATTAAGGATTCATCTAGAAAGTGTGAACTAGCCTGGGGCATTTGGGTCACAGCAGCAGTGATGCTGTCTGGCAAATGAGTGATAAAATAGTTCTGAAGCACCAATTCTGCCTCTTCAGACAGCAGCCACCTACCCAGTGTGCTCATCTCCAGCTCAGAAGTGATCATTGTTTTCCTTGGTGTTGAAGTTACCCACTAAACTCTCTTTTCTTATTTTTGTTACAGATGTCAAAGGCAAATTGTTCTGGAACTCCCCAGTTTTCAATCAGAGATGCGAAGACCACAAGTGTCTCCTCAGCTTCAGCTTGAAACAATGCACTCCCTTTTCCCTGTTTTCATCTGCACACTTCAAGCACACGCTGCCCATTGTGTTCATACCATCCACAGATGATTCCTACCTGAGAGTTATAAATCAAGCCCTTAATTCTTCACTGATTTGGTAAAAAATGGTCATATTGAGGTTTCCACGTGAAGTACCTCATAACCATGAAGTAATGAGTAAATCTTGATCCAAGTGGGAGGCGGAGAGGCTGAACATGTACAGCTTATATCAGAACAGAGCTCTTCAATGCTTAGAACTGCCAGCAACTCAAATGTAGAGCTTGGTTTTGGACCCACACCTGGTGTTTAGTACAATAGTTTACATGACTTTAAGTTTTCCTAAAATCAGCTTCCATGGAAATACACTCCTTTGACACAACTGCTCACTTGGAATATCCCAGGGCCACATCCCAAACTGATTTACTGGCTTGGCTGCCTTAGACCCATCAGAAATTTGCATTGCAGCACTTCCTAATGTGCAGCTGCAGATGGGAACAGGAGGGATGCAAACCTCTTCTCCATTTCTGCCAGCACCCACCTGAGCTATGCCAGCTGTCCTCGGATTCAGATGCTGCTGCTAAGGTATTTCTGTAGTGACAGATGGTCTCACTCTTAAAAAAAAAAAGGAATTAGCTGTGAAGAATCCAGGGATGATTTTCCAGAAGCGTGAGACACACAGAAACACTTTAATCAGCTTGTAAGTTATTATAATATAATTACAGGCGTCCTACTCCCATTTGTCTGAGTCACCAGTGGCCGTGTCCTTGGGAAACTGAAATTTGGGACACGTGCTGAGGATGTGACCAGTTCCCAGCCAATCCCATTTACACAATACCCTGTCTAAAATTCAGGAGGGAGAGGAACACAGAGCTCCAGGCATCCTTTCATGCTGTTAGAGCTATTCCCACTTTCCCCTCAGCAAGGGGATGGAGATGAATTATTCTCTGCAGCAAAGGAACTCTGATTCCTGATGCTGTGTGCTCCGGGGTCAGAGCACTGGGATGTTTCAGCAGTCCTCCTAAGAGTTCCTGAAAGCTCCAACAGCTGCTAATGGATCTGCCAGACACAGATTCTTAAAAACATCAGCAGGTTGGCTGATGGAATCTCCAGCCCTCCTCTCCCTGTTGTTTCATACTCATATTGTAAGGACAATTTTCCCTCGTGTTAAGCTCTAAACCACTGTCCCTTCCCTCACTTCTGATTCAGTGCCAGATCTCCAGCGCTACTGCTGAGGCAATAAATTAAGCATTGATCAACTTATGGTTTTGTTACTTCCTAAGGAAACACGGGTGAGAAAAACCAATAACAAAATACAGAGTCTGGTGTCTCAAGCAGAGTTATGCCTCCCCCTGGCCTGGAATCATATCTGTAAAATATTGCTTTGGGTATTATTCCACTGGCTGGAGGAGAAGCTTGTTGTTATTATGGCTACCTCCACTGATTTGTATGAAATGCCTGACGTGAGCCTTCACCTGAAAATATCCAGGCAGTTCTCCTCTTGCATGCCCTCCATCGATTCCAGGAACCACCAAAAGCCCATTTCTCTGTGGAGCTCACCTGAACCACAGCTGATGCAACAGAATGGAAAACTAGGCTGCCTGAAAAACCTGTCCTTCCAAACCCCTCACAACAAATCTCTGGTCCAAAAGGTTTTTCAATCCTACTTTTATAGATCCGTATTAATTTGAATTTTTATTCGTATTTATTTGAATTTATCCATGCAAAAGAATCAAAACAAATGAAGAAGCCCCTGAATCCAGGAAGGAGCCCATACTGGCACAGCCTGCTCCAGTAGCTGATCTGAAGTCAATTTATTGCTACATTTTCCTCTTATTTAAGATTTTCCACTAAAGGAGACCTCAAGAACCTCAAGTTTCAAGCAGATACACTTCCAGCAGAACTCAAATTCCCAACATGGCTATATCGAACATGAAACTTGAACCCAAACTCCACATTCTCAGGTGTTCTCAAGGTCACAGTTTTCATTTAAAATTTGTTGCTTCTGATTTTGACTTGAAATTCTCAAGGACAGTCTGAGTTTCCCCTTCTTCCTCAGTTTTCTTTACCACCTGACTGAACTTTACAGCTGAACTGTCACCCACAGCAGAAGCCCAATAAGCAGCTCTTGAAGCCTCTGTGGTGATTCCAACAAACTTGGAGTCACTGATTCCCCACCTCTCACTACATCAGGTTTGCTCCAAGCCCCGTCCAGCCTAGCCTTGGACACTTCCAGGGATCCAGGGGCAGCCACAGCTTCTCTGGGCACCCTGTGCCAGGGCCTGCCCACCCTCTGAATAAATGATTTCTTCCCAATATCCCATCTAACCGTGCCCCCTGTCAGTTTGGAGCCATTCCCCCTTGTCCTGTCATTATCTGTCCTTATAAAGAAGTCCCACTCCCTCCTTTTTATAGCTCCCTTAAGGTCCCAGAAGGTCACAATGCCCTAGATGGTCACAAGGGCAGACACCACCTTCACTGAAGGACAGTTTCTCCATCTCAAGGAGGGTAAAAAGCCTCATCTGAGCAGAGAAAACAGAGATTCTGCCTTTCTAAAGTGTGGCCTGCCTTGCCGCATCCAGGAACTCTCACGTCTTGTGATTGCTATCCATGTGCAAACCCTGCCAGGTTAGATACATGGAAAAAACAAGTCTTTCAACACTCACTAATCCAGAGTTTATAGTTCAAACCTTTTCTTTTTTTCCACTAACCACCTCTGATTCCTTGCCATGGGTGGAGCCCAGCGAGTCCTTCCTGCTGAAACTTTGCCCTTGTCCTTTCCATCGCTGCCGTGACTGAACACGGGGCTGTGGGAGCAGCAGCCGTGGGCACATCAGTGCAAGGATCAAACCAGATGGAATCACCTCCTCCATGCCAGCAAAAAACGAGGAATACAGAGCACTGGACATGTTTCAACACCAGGTGTTTCATTGCTTCACTAAGATCACCTTTTAGAAAAGCAGGGAGAGCACACGTGAATTCTGTGGACTTAAAAACCGAGTCAAGGGGAGCCCCAGGTGTCTGTGATATTCCACAGGTGCTCTAGGGCTGCAGCCCAGCTGGGAGGTAAAAAGTAATGTGAATACCAAATTAAATGACTTCAAATTAGTCCCAAACCCCAAATTTATCAAAGAGAAGCAGCACCAACCCTTCCACAGGGAAATGCGAGTTCACATCCTCAATGCTGTGCTGGCCAAGAGCACATGGCAAGGAGGGAGAGCAGCCCTCCCTCAGCACATGCCAGCTCCTGACACTCCTTTTTCTCAAGCCGTATTTACCCTCTGCACAACCTCACCAGATATCCACAGCTTCCCCTGGTGAATGCTCTGTCAGGAGCTGACCTGGTGGTGGGGGAACCTCTGCATGACACAAAACATGACCTCCACTTCAGAGAGAATCCCAGTGAGGCCACTGAGGTCACTTACAGAGTTTTAACCTCACATGACAGCAAAATACTTGAGTTTTCTAAGTATTGACATAAGATCTTCTTGGTTTCTGCACTATAAATAATAAGAGCCTGGAAACAAACAGAAATTGAACATCTTAAGACAGAGTTTAGCAAGTCACAGTGTTTGCAGTCTAGAACAGGGCCTTGTAGGCCAGACCCAATTCCAAAAGCAAGATCTCTATCAGTACTCAAGAGGGACAAAGTAACACAGGAATCCTCACAGACCACAAGAAGGATGGAAAGGAAAGTACTTCAAGTAGTTAACTGGCAATTACATGGAGCTTCTTGACTGCAGCAGACAGAAAAAACGCATCCAAATGAAACAAAACAAACCCCAGAAAACAAACAAAAAAACCAGCAAACCAGCACTGCCCTCCCTCAGCCCCCCCCCCCCCCCCCCCCAAAAAAAACCCCCCACAACAAAACAACCCAAAGAACATCACCACAAAGCTCCCAAGCACAGATCACTGGAAAATGTGATCATTCAGTTGCATCAGACATTTTGGCTGGAAAAATGGAATTTATTGAGACCTGATGATAGAACTGATTAAACATAATCAACTTTCTACTTGCAAATGATAAGCTATTGAGATCGAGGCATCTTCAGTCCACTTTCATAGTTATTTATATTAAAGTTGCAGATCTTAACTACCCAAAAACAATTAGTTACAAAACAGTTGCATAATCAAGTTAGGCCAGCTTGTATTGATTCTGGGTCAATGTTATTTGAAAATCCTCCCTAGCTGTGCCATGGCAGAATCCTACACAAACCCCTCACAAATAATGCACTGGAAAACATAAATAACCTGCAAATAATTGTCTGAAGTACTGCACTTATCCCTCATATCTCCACCAGGTCACCTTGGGTGAGGTGATTTGCTCTTTAAAAGATGAGGGTGAGTTCCTGACAGTGCTGACAAATTCTCCCTGAGCCCAAGAGCTCCTCCTGAGTGAGCTGTAAATCCCAGGCAGAAGGGATTCCAGCTCACAGCTTCACAGGCACTTGTACCCGTGGATGTGGGAGGGTCTGGATGTGGGAAGGTCTGGATGTGCCATGGGGGCAGGAGAAAAAGAGGAGGAAGAAAAAATTAAAGGTGTCAGTGAATAGACAGTATTTTGGGTTTCTTTAATGGAATAAGCCTTAAAAGATTCTCTGAACTTGAGAAGTTTCTGCAGGTCCTCTGGGCAGGCAGCTGATGGAAGTTCCTCTCACATGAACAAGAACGTTTGCAGGACTTTTAAGTCCAGTGACTGCTGCCTCCCGGGAGTTTGGCTTTTAGTTTCAGTGGAAGCAGCTTGTTGTGAGCATGCCCAGAATGAGCTGAATAGATCTGCTGTCACCATCAGTCTTTCAGCTGCCATTAAATCAATAAAAAAGCCTCGAACCAGAGACTTTCACCTGGAGGAGCAGTTTAGGCTTTTCCTTGTCTCATGTACATATGCAAAGCGCCTTGCCTGGAATGTCTGTGCCATACACAGATCCCTAATTCTGCAGCAGCAGGAACCTCTCAAAAGGCAGAGGTGGTAGCAAAGCTATCCCCAGCACTTCTCACATGTGGCTGACCCCTCCTGCATTCCAGCCAGCAGCACTGAGCATCCCGGAGTGTTCTTCCAAGGGCCAGCACTGTCCTTGGATGAGCACAAGAAACCACAACCTGAAAAACAATCATTTCCACCTTCTCATGTTTGTATATATAAATAAAAAAATCAGTTTTGGGTGGGTTTTGTTGAGCCAAAACTGCCACCAACATAATGAAAGAAACCAAGTAAATATCATTAAAACTGAAGGGCCTCCAACACACGGCCTCAGTAATGCAGGTCCCAAAAGAACACTCTGTGCTCCTCCTGGAAAGTTATAAAATACCACACATGCAGCTCCTGAAATACGGATCAGGAGTTTCCAATGCACACAAGTGAGCTGTGCACAATATTTTGTGTGAGATATTACAGCCCTGTCTCGCTTCTTATCACACCTGTGGTTCTACTCTGTATCATATTCTGCTTGATAAGTTAACTTTAAATGAATGTATCCAAGTTGTGGTTTCTGCCACTGCTGCCAGGTTGAAGGACCTTTGCTCTTGCTGTGACTCTGCCATTACACCACAGAGCAAGAAAACCTCTCTATCTACTCACTGCAACAAAATAAAAACCATCTCCAGCAGGTTTATCAACTTTGATAGTTCAAATCTCTCTATCAAAATAAGCAAAAGCAGGCACACAAAACCAGCCTTGCATTATCAAACTTAAACAAAGTAATCTGAAGGACAATGATAGTTAAAAAAAAAGATTTTTAGATATTGGGCATTGTGGAAATATCACTCACAGTAGTACAAACTACCCAGTCAGGAAGGGTAGTGTTGGAACCCTGGGTTCTGAGAATTTCAGCCCTTCAGTGCTGAGAGGCAGTGATCCTCAGAAGTACACTGTATTCGACCCAAAACCCTGGGAAAAGCTTCCTAAATTGTGTGATAACACTGAACTTGTTGCTGTGCAATTAACTGGCTGGAATATGTAGAGATGTAGAAAATTAGGTTTAGGGGATATAGGTAATAATAGGTTACAATATGGAGGATTTGGGGTGTGCATTTGTTCTTCATCTTTTCTCCTTCTTCTCCACAAATCTGAGTGCTCTGTCATTGGGTCAAAAGTCCCACACGTTAGTAATTGGGTTGTAAGTAAAACCATATTATTTGGTATTTCATAATTGGTTAATTTAGGCTTTAAAAAGCCTTGAAAGTTAAAACTCACGGCCATTTTCCACCCTGCCAACTAAGAGGCACACTGTGCAGCTGTATTACTGATCAGATATAATAAACAACTAAGTCTGAACAAGAATCCTCAATCTCCTGCATCTTAATTCAAACTCTGAGTAGAAGAACTCAAAATACAGAAACAGAGAAAACTAATAGGTAGCAGTAAGAAATGCCAGACTCCAGGAGTTTTTCCAGCTGTGTAAGAAGCAGGCACTGCTTGTTACAGTCAGCAGTGTGTGAATGAAGAACAGCTTCACAAACATCGGGGTTATCTTCTCTGAACTCTGACAAGGCAACGAAAGCTCATCAGGAGCTGCTTTAAAAACAAACCAAGCCAAACAAAAACCCCAGACAACCAACCAGAGACAAGGCCTTTTCTCTGTCAATGTCATTTTGTGACAACAAAGAAGCAGTCTGCTGAAAATAAGATAGACAAGTTCCCTGAAGTTTTAGAAGGAAGACACTGATTTCTAGGAATACAAACAAAAAAGAAGGCATTTTAGGCCTCCTTAGATACAGCTGGTTCTCTCAGGCTCATTTAATTTAGTGGAGCAAGTGCTACCAGAGCTTTAGAAATGTAATGTGCAGCAAAAACTCTGAGGGCACAAGTTTGAAACCCCATTCCTTGCTGCTCAAGTCACACACAGAGGCCACAGCCAGGGGGTTATCAAAGATGCATTCTCTGGTTTGTCCTGCCCAAACCAAATTGGATCACTGACATCAATTTCCTCTCTTTTTCGTGGATTTTTTGTTGTTTGCTTGTATTTTTTTTTCAGTACTCCCAGTTTTCATTGCTCTTGCTTGGGTCCAAGGCCCAGCACGAGGTCAAAGGAACGTGCAAAGCCAGAGCTCTCTTTTGAAGACAGATTGGCCATTGCCTGGGCTCTATTACTGTTCAACACCCAGGGTGATGGAACAATTTCTTTTGTGGGTAAGTCTATTTGCAGAACTCTGCTCAGCCAGGAATATTAATTACACTCGTTGTGGTCAGAGTGACTGTGATAATGCAGGAGAACATTGAACTTCAGTGCATTTCCAGCACAGATGCTGCAGTCTGTCACCTTGAATCCGTGCTGTCATTTAACTCTCGCACGGAATGCTACCAGCCAGAACGTTTTACATCTACTTCATCCTTTCTTTATAGTGTTATAAAGTTGATGAGGATCCTGCTCTCCCCTGAAACACTCCCATTACAATTTTCAGCACTGAACAATGCTCACAGCAGTGAGCATCACTCTCTTAACTGAAAACAAACATCATTCAGAGCTAAAGAGTCATCACCACACGAATGGGAAAGACTGATTGGCAACTGCTGGGGCTCTGAAGGTTTAGGTCTAATAAAAACTCCAGAAAGGAGATGTTTATGCTTTGGGGAGAAGCACAATTTCAGGCTGTGCCCCACTGAGACTGGAGCAGAGCACACAAACCCCCCATGTCCTGTCAGATAAACAGAGTAGAAGAATGAACCCAGGCAGGCAGGCAGGCAGCACACAGCTCCTCTGTTCCTGCCTGGATTCAGTGCTGGCTACACCTTGTGAGAATAAATCAGCACAGGAGTCACCCAGGCCAGGGCTCAGGACACATTCTGGACATAAAACACAAAGCTGCTTTACACGGAGCTGCCTGGTAAAATAGCACTGGGAAGGGATGGGAGGGGGCAGGCGGCTCACAGATGCTCGATGGCCTGCAGAATATTGAAGTTTTCCTGCAACACTCAAGGGTTTACAGTGAAAATGAAAGCTCTACCTGCAGCAGAGTGACTTCTGGAAGTTGCTGCTCAGCTCTGGTGTTGGGATACCTCAAGTTCAGTTAAACTCCATGAGAATGAGCATTGTACCTTAATTAATGTGTTTATACCTTGAAGTGATGCCGGACAGAGAATGAATTTTATCAAACATGAAACAGTAGAAATATGGAATCCAAGGCTCTCTCTGCTCCTGCTACAGCTGGCAACGTTTCCAACAGCACAAGGATTTCTTGGAAATTCCTGATTGAAGAGGTGACCTTAGGTGATAATTCCTGAGAACAAGCACAACCTGAACAGACTGGATGATAAACTACCCAAGGAAAGCAGTCAGTCTGCTGTGCCTTCTGCCATCCCCTCAGAATGCTCCAAAAGGTGAAATGTAATCAAATACTTTGAAAGAGAGTTTAGACACCAACCCAAGGGAGTGCTCAGCCCCTCAAAGTGCTGCAGTTGAAAGGTGATGAACTACTCTGAAAGCAGCTGCAAATTCATGGTCACTTTGCCTGCTGGGTTAGCCCTTGATGTTTAATGTCAGCAGAAAGAGTCAAACAGACTGGAGAAGGAAGTTCTTTGAAAGAAAAAAGCTCACTGATAGTTTCTTGTTTTATTTATTAGTAACAGTGCCATGGCTTTGGGTAAGACACTCAGCTCTGAGCCACATTCAGATGCACTAATGCACTATTTTACTTAATTTTACACACTCCAACAACAGAAATCGAACCCCAGACCTGCTGAAATATGATTTGGCACAACCAATTCTGGCAAAACTAATTAAGAATAAGCAGAATAGCTGTCATCCCAGCTTGGTTGTAAATAACACCCTGATCCACCTGGGAAAGCACCAGAATGAGAATTTATCAGAATTTCAATTCTAGGAGGTTTAGCACCTAATTAATGCTCACAACTCATTTTATTCAAGACAAACATAGGAAGCAGCAGGCAGAGAAAACAAAATTAAGGAGAAGAAAAATTTCTACTGTATAATTCCCAGAGGAGGAGGAAGAAGGATCACAAAAAGTCCTGACATAAAGGAGAGAAGAAACCTGCTTTGGGGGAGACAAAATGCACTGATAATTAACACCCAAACATAGTTAATTAATCCCATCTTATAAGACAAAAACACTTCTCCACATGCCATCTTCCAGGATACGCTGCTTAAATATTTGCGAGAAATTTAGACGTGGCATTGCCTTCCCCCAAAAGGGTTCTCAGATCACTAAAGGCAAGGCAAGGACAGAAATGCTGAATTTATAGTCCTAGCTGGAAAGACTCTTGAACAACTCCGACAGATCAGTAATAAATTACCATTATCTGGCCACATATTCCCACCTACTGTCTCATGTAATGTGGAAGGAATGAAAGAATACAGGCAGAAAGGAGCAGCACATAAAAACAGCTCCCTGGAGTCCCCAGAGAGGAAAAATGAAATGCCTTCAGAGTTGTTTTGCATAAGCAGCAGCCACGTTAAATGCAGCATCACATTGCCCTGATGGCCACTGTAAGTCTTCAAAATATCATCCTAAGAGAGGCCCTGAATTCACCAAGAAAGCCAACCTCTCCTCCTCGTGCCAGGGGGCAGCCAGGGTCAGTCACCCCATGAAGCACAGCCAGGAGCAAAAGGAAGAGGGTCAGAGATGGGTCTGGAAACGAGGATACAGCACAGGCACCAAGGGCTTCCAGGGCATGGAGCCAGGAGAGGAGAGAAACCATGGACTCACAGGTGAGGGTCCTGCCAGGAGGTGACCAACTGTCCATGGGGCACCAAGGAGGCAAGGACAGGGGGAAAGGTGAGAAAGACAAAAAAATGTCTTTTGTGTTTTCCAACCAGTTCAAGAAAATTCACTTTGCATCAATCTACAATACCTCTCTCAGACCTGAATCTGTTTCTTTTAGCTTTTTCAACTTTTGAATGCAAAAAAACCCCAAAACCCCAACAGTGACTTAAAGGATTTCTTTTTGAGTCAATATGTATCTATTTTCAAACCCGAAAATACAGAAAATGCTATTTAGAAAACAAAGGAGAGCAAATCAGGGTGAAAACATCACTTGACAGCATTTTTATCTTTTCAAAGGTCTTTCCCAACCTACCCTGGCTCAAACTACCTGTCAAATTCAAAGTGCATTGGCAAAGAGCTTCATCATCCCCTGAAAATCCTTTTCTTCTTTAATATTGGTCCCCTCACTTAACCAGTGTCAAAGCCAGATCCTTATTCCAGCTCAACCGCTGCAAATGGAAATTTTAAAACCCCTCAAAGCCTTTTCCTCCTAAATCACTGATTAGAAGGAAAGATGGTGAAAAACAAGAACTATTGAATTTATGACCAGCAAAAGATAGCAAATAAAAGTTTTGTTGTTATCTGCAAAAGCGTTTATCAGGGAGATGATGAAAATGTCATTTGTACTGGAAGCCTCTCATGCTGAAGCTGGGTCAACATAATAATTACAGCATTTTTCCCTTGGTTGGGGGACCCTTGAAGGTGTTGCCAAGTGTCCTTGTCCCAGCCAGATCTAAACCCTGAGCTATTTTCCTTGCAGAAGGATTTCCTGTAACTCTTCCCTCTGTCCTTCACAGGTTTGAAGGATGGGCTGTGTGGCAGAATGGGTGTGACAGGTTATTACTAAATCACTACATAAGCAGGCAAACTTCTGGAAGTGTGGCAAGAACAGCGTTCTAAAGTTCAGAATTTAAGTTATTTTCCCTGAATTTATCTAAGTTCCCAGCTCCCATAATCTATCCCACATTGCCTGTTTGACTTCTGCCTTCCAGCCCCAACTGTTGGAGTATTTGAACATTTCTTTCCTGATTTTTGAAAAAAAAAAGGGAAAAGTCTCGAACATGGGAATCCTAAAATTTCAGAAGCTAAAAGAAAAAAAATCTAGTGATTAAGGCAGTCTTGTGATTAAGTTGTTTTAATGCTTGGGCAAAGCAACAGTGACTCACTGTAGCCATGTCAAATATCCCCAAACAGCCCTGACACGACTGGCCAAGATTTGTGCTTAAAAGTTCCAGCTGTTTACGAGGTATTTGTGTGGGGGAAGGATGTGGCAATAATTGCATTGCTCCTAATTGAAAAATGGGTGAAAGGATTTTCCTACAAATTCCCCAAAATAAGTGAGCGAAACCAACTGCGGGCAGGAAAAAAAACCAAGAGCAATTCACAACCAAAATAAAGTTTATTAGTGGAATCTTTCTGCACCTTCAGCTGTGGCTGGAGCTCCCTGGGGTGTTCCAGGGGTAGCCTGTGGAAATAGGGGGTGTCAGGTTTTCATCACAAAGCTGCCTCTGTGTGGAATTCACTGTTCTGGCCTTGTGGACTGGTAACATTTGGCAGAATTTTCAATGCTAGGACCAAGGGTAAAACACCAGTGGTTGATCTTTAAAAGATGAAGCCTAAAGTTGTTCCTGTCTCATCTTATTCCACCTCATCTGTCCTTGTTCTTAAATCCCAGCAGTCCTCAGGGGTGTCTGGGAAAGATCAGGAGGAGAAGCTGTAAAATGGGTTGTCCCAATGTATCTCCATGGTCCAAATGCTTCTCTTTGTTCTCTTCCAGGCCAGAACAAGGTGTAAGCTCAATCCTTCCCCATCCAGAAAGGCAGACAAACTGAGATAAGCACAGCCACTTTAATCATTAAAAAAATCATTGCATCTCCACAATATTTTAGTTCTCCACAACATGTTCATGGATATTTTTGCAAAACTCAGAGATATCTTTGGAATTTTTTCAAGCTTTGCTCATTTGTGCCTTTGCATGTTCATTTGGTTTACACTTGCTGTGTATCTCGCACAAGCTGTGCATCCTCCCTCAGCCCAAAATAGGATCTCTACAAATGCTGCAGCCCTGACCTGCAGATTTTTGGGGCACGAGATGGGATTAAGCTCAGTTTGTTGTCTAGAAGTCAGGTATTAAGCCCAAGTGGATTGTCTGGTTTGTATTCCAGCCAGTGAAGAAAAAAGTACATTTAAAGAATGAACTGCTCCACGGAATTCACATTTCTTCATTAAAGAGGAGTGAATAAAAAGCAGTTTTTGGCCACAGATTATCCAGCACTAAGAAATAACATCACAGTGGTTTAATTTCCAAATGTACAGATAAATATAAACCCCTCTTCAAGGATCACTTTGATCCCCCAGGGATCCAGAGTACACCCTATCGTTGGATGTGCATTTTAAGGGTACATCTGGGTTTAAGGATCCCAGTGTGCAAATAAAGCAGCTTGGCTCCAGACATGCAGGCAGAAATCCCACAGCATGCTCATAGCAACAGCTTTTTGGCTTGAATTTCTCTGAAGAGTCCCACTTTTGGTTTAATTACATTCTGTGTAAATCATAAGTAAAGCTATTTTTAAAATAGAGAGTGCTCCTAATGTAGAACATTTTCAAGGGAGCTGCAGTTTGTAGAGAAGGAGCATCCACCAGGCAGGGGAGAGGGAGGAAAACAAAATCTGAGCAATAACCGAGACCTCTGTGCAGTCAAAACTCATTCCAGGTCCTGTTGGCTGCACTAAAGGCTCGGAACGAAATACTTTGGAGTTCCCCAAGGAAATGTTAACTATGATGAAGTCTCTGATTTCTGGAGGTGCATTTCTTGGCTGTGAAATGGGGAAACAAAGAGAATCCTCCAATTGTTGTATAGTGGAAGTTGAAAGGCAAAAAACAGGAGTAGAGTGGAAGAAAGTACAGCAGGGTGCCTTCACGAAGCTTGCTCTCCTTAGAGCTTCCACCTCAGCACCCACATAAAATTGTAAAACCACAGAATCATTTGGGTTGGAAAAGACTTCCAAGGCCATTGGGTCCAATCTGTGCCTGATCTCCACCTTGTCACCAGCCCAGAGCACTGAGTGCCACTTCCAGCCCTTCCTTGGGCACCTCCAGGGACTGTGACTTCAGCACTGCCCTGGGCAGCCC
>NW_008239284.1:2063202-2072812 GCF_000691975.1 Corvus brachyrhynchos
CGTGCCCTCTCCTCCTGTCCCTGTTCCCGGCGAGCAGAGCCCGCCCCCCCCGGCTGCCCCCTCCTGTCAGGGAGTTGTGCAGAGCCACAAGGTCCCCCCTGAGCCTCCTTTGCTCCAGGCTCAGCCCCTTTCCCAGCTCCCTCAGCCGCTCCTGGGGCTCCAGCCCCTTCCCAGCTTCGTTCCCTGGACACGCTCCAGCCCCTCAGGGTCTTTGCAGGGAAGGGCCAGGACTGGACACAGCGCTCGGGGTGCAGGTACCTCACAGGCTCTGTTTGATTCCACGTCTCACAGCACCTTAAGAGATGAAGCCAAGTGGGCCTTTCTTCCCCATGTGTGCCTGGATGGTGTCTTTCTTCCTGCCTCTTCCAAAATCCCTTTCCCAGCTACTCCAAGCTGTGAGGATGACTTGGGTAAACTCTTATCCCTAAGTCTTTCCCTGGCCTCCAGGTTCACATCATGTTATTATCCATACATGAAAAGGATCCCTTTAGTGGAATCAGCTGGATCCTGACTCAGGCTCTCACCACGGCATTTAAGGGAGCTCCCTCTGTATCCGTGAGGAACAGCTCAAAGTAATAAATGCTAACGATGGTACTGAAGAGAAAGGAGGAGGTGAGGGCTCTTAGTTCCCAGTGGGAATAATGCTTTCATTTCTGTGCCAGTGACATTCTCTTTTGGAACTGTTGAATCCCCTTGTATTTCCATCAAATATTTCATAATAGCCAGTCCTCTTTATTACTGTGATTGCTCAGCATCTCATCAATGACAATTAAATAATTCTAATGCATTTTTTATAAATATTCATAGAAATAACACATAAGTGGCTTCATTTTCTGCTGCCTAGCACCATTTATTTTTCCTATGCAACAGAAAGTGCAAATGGATGTGAGAATTTACCACATCAGTGTGGAAGCATCTAAGATCTAATTTGAGGGTCTAAATGCAAATGGATCTAATTGCTCCTTGCATAATATAGTTGTATATTCACTGTCTTTAACAGGGTGCCCAGAGAAGCTGTGGCTGCCCCTGGATCCCTGGAAGTGTCCAAGGCCAGGTTGGATGGGGTTTGGAGCAACCTGGGATAGTGGAAGGTGTCCCTGCCCATGGCAAGGGGTGGGATGGGATGAGCTTAAAGTCCCTTCCAAAGCCAAACTATTTCATAAATATAAAATACAAATCCCTCATATATAGGTCAGAAAAACCTGAAACCCCACATATCACTTTGAGAAGCTGGAGGGATAAAAAACTCCAAGCCTGGTACTAAGCTAAGCTGGCCTTTTTCAGGAGCTTAAGCAAACAGAGGCCCAGGAGAAAAAGCAAAGCACTGTGAGTGACCTAGCCCTGGCTGGAGGTTATGAACAGGAGCTCAGCAGAACTGGCATTGAGAGGTGTAGGAAAAAATCTTGGAGAGGACTGCAGTGGTCAGGGTGCAGGCACAGGGAAGAGATAAAAAAGGTGACTCAACCAGTGAGTTTGGAGGCAAGCTTTGCTCTGACTCAGAAAGAGAACTAAAAACAGTTCTTGCAGTTTAGTCAATATATCAATGTTTTGGAAACAGGGAATGGAAACTCAGAAATGAGGAGCGGTGCAGAGGGAGGTCAGAGGACTGAGGCTGGTGGCGATGGATGTGTTCAGGCTGCCTGGCGAGTTATGGTGAATGGCTGCACCAGCAGAGCTGTTTGCATTAACCCTCCCTGCAGGAAACATTCCTGCAGCGGTGTGGGCGCACACGGAGCTGCGCTGAACAGGCAGAGTCATGGTAAAGGCTGTCATGTGAAAAAGCCCAACAAAAGTGGTTCTAAGCCTGCATGTGGTGCCTCTGTGAGTGTCTTTAGCAGAAGGAAAGCTGAATTTGATGTGAAAAGTGTATTTTTGTGTCTGTCTTCCTTCTCTTTCCTGGTGCAAGCTCAGTGGGATTGATTTGATGGTGAATGTATCAGGGCTTGCTCTCCGATGTGCCTGTGGAGCAGGAGAGCAGCCACAGGCTCATGTCATCCAATCTGACCAATTTTTCTCATGTAAATGGATAAATCTCTGCTGGGAAATGATGCCCACAATTTCCTCACTCCTAAACAAGGTTTCTTTTTACATTGTCTAATCTTTGTCTCCTGGGAGGAAGAATGGTTTTATTTTCAGAAGAGGAACAAATAGGAAATCATGAGGAGAATCCCATTCTGTGGTCAGTGGCCTCCACACTTTGTTTCTTCTCTGAATTGTTTCTTCTCTGAAATGTGCTGATATTTGCTTTAGGTGTACATAGTGGGGTTTGGCCTTGCAGGTTTTCTGCATTGCTTAAATCTCATAAAAATGAATAAAACCCAGATGATCACCTCACTTACACTTGGTTTATTGTTTATTTCTATTTGCATCTCTCTCTTTGTCACTCGCTCTCATCCACCTTGTTTATAAATCCTGATGCTACTTCGTGCTTTATTTTTTGCCTCTCCACACCCACTCCCCCCATTATAGCAAAGAAAATCAGTGAAACCTGGTCTTCTGTTCTGCTTTTGTAAGGAAAGAGAATTCAGGAAAGATGAATAGTGTGGTTAAACCAGCAAAAGGGTAGAGGAAGGGAAGCGATAATGGGACAGACTTTGTTCCAAAAGTAAAAGATTGACTTAGCCAGACCTATCTACTGTTGACTTTAAAGAATTTAAACTCATAGAGCTGGACTCTGGTTAAAGAAGCTTCAACTCACTGCTAAAAATGTGCAAACATTCAGATAAGATAAGAACCCTGAGCTTTTCCTTCATAGTCCTGAGGAATGATGTTGTACTAGAACAAGAAGTGCTGTGAGCAAACACCCTCCTGGTGGCACAGTTTTGTTCTGAGGTTTTATTTGTCCTGTTGCTCCCTGCATTCAGATCTCCCATCTCCTGGGCTCCTTCCTTCCTGCTGGGCAGGACTTCACGGATGCACTTGAGAGAAGATGAAGAGCAGTTGGAGGCACCCTGGAAGAGGAAAACAGGAATGATCAAAGGTTTAAAAACAACCGTGACCTTTGGTGGATGAATGGGGTTTATGAAATGTGGAGAGGAGCAGCGAGAGACACATAATGTTCTTAAAATACTTAAAAGTTAGCGGCAAAATATGAAGATGTTCTCCATGTGCAGTGTAAATAAGAACAGTAGTGAAAGTTTTAAATCACAGCAAAGGAAATGCTGTTACAGAATGTTCTGAGGAGACTGAGGTGCTGAATTGCCATGGGGTGGGTGGCACTGCTGTCACTGCAGGCTTTTAAGAACAGAAGACTCCAACACTTTTTGGAAATGAGGTTAATTAACTCCAGTAGCAAATCTCTAGGGGAGAAAATCTAACCCTTTCAAATCAGTGGGATATTATGAAGAACATCCTTGTGTGGTTTTCCTTTTCAGTCTCCCCATGCTAAGCGGAAGAATTTGCTAGAATAAAAACTTTTGAATGGCACAAAGCCCTTTAAAATATTGTCATATGTTATCCCAAGTTTCACAAAGATGGTGTTTTGTGTGTTCTTCAGCTTTTGGTGAAAATGGAATCACTTTTTTCTTGTCCCTGAAATAGATGTTGGGTTTATATCCCAACGGGAAGCACGAGTACTTTCTTTCCAGTTCTCTTCATGAAAGAACAGCACCGGTATCTAAACAAGTCCTGTGTGTTCTTTCCTGCTGGTGCATAACAATCAGTGTTTGACTGAAGAGATACAAAGCAGAGCTTTTTCTGTGACGTGCTGGTCACCTTCACCCAGCAAACCCAGCCTTGGACCTAAGGGGACTTGGGTTATGGATCCTGCTCCAAAGGCTGATGTCTTGATCTTGCAGGATGAGCTACTGACAGAGTTCCACCAAATATCCATTGGCTTGGGGTGATCTGAAGCTGTCAAGGACCAAGAGAAAAGGAAAAAAACCCTTTTCCTTCCTCCAAACATAACTGGCTTTGGCCAACCCCACCAACCCAAAGCTCCATCTTCCCTCAGTGTTTAATGCTCGCTCTGATGAAGATGCTGTTGCCAAATCCTTGTCTTTAAGCCTGTTTTGGGTACACCCCACATCGGTTTTGGGCCCAGTGTGTTGTTTGTGCTTGCTCTGGGCAGCAGCTCAGCAAAGAAGGAATTTTCTTCCATCAAGGGTAAGGTTGGTGAGCAGCTTTCAGGATCTGTGATAGCTCCTGTCTGCTCCCATAGATCCAGGAAAGCCCAGATGCATTTTATTTTACTTTATTTTATTTTATTTTATTTTGTTTTGTTTTGTTTTATTTTATTTTGTTTTATTTTGTTTTGTTTTATTTTGTTTTATTTTATTTTATTTTATTTTATTTTGTTTTAATTTATTTCATTTTATTTTATTATTTTATTTTGTTATTTTATTTTATTATTTTCTTTTATTATCATTTAATATCATTTAACTTCATTTTATGTTATTTTATTTTATTTTATTATAATTTTATTTTCTTTTATTTTATTATCATTTAATTTAATTTAATTTAATTTAATTTCATTTCATTTCATTTGTTACCTGGCACCATGTTAGAAAGCCTGGCTCCTGACTGAGCCCCAGTGTAAATAAATGATACATGTCTGAGCAGTGTTTGTGGCATGAAGGATAAACTGCAAGGCCCTGCTCAGAGCTGAAATCTGGTGCTCTTCATTAACCCTTTGATGTGTTAGCAGAGGTGAAAATACATCAAATATATCTTGAATTTACCCAAGTGAGAGAAAAGTTCTCTGTCTGATTGTGGTAAGGACACTCCAGAACAGCAAAGTTTGTTTGTGCGTGGTCTTGATGAGGCACTTAACTTCCACTGGAGTCCTTCTGGGAATGCTGGAGCCCACAGGGGCGTGCACATCCAAACTTCACAAATCATCCTCAATTCTGGATGGGAAGAGCAAGGCTATGAAAGCAAACAGTTGTGACCTTTGCAGAAAGAGCCATTGAAATGAAGCTGTGGAAAGTGTGCAACATCTGAAACTCGGCCCTTCCTGCTGGGGAAACCTTTCCAAAGCGTTGCTAAAGTTGGTTTTATGGAAGATTTCAAGCAAAGCCGCTCTGGCTGCTGGACATGAGGCCTTTAGGTCTTGCATCCAAACATGAAAGAAGGGCTGGTGCATTTCCTGTAAGGATGATTTTGCTTTTTACTCAGCTGGTGGACATGGAATTGCTTCAGTGTGGGGAGCTGGGAAGAACACAGTGCTGGAGTGAACACAGACAGTGGCTGATAGGATGCTGCTGGAGGAACGAGGAAAAAGCTCTGGAAAGGTCCCTCCTTGTCCTGTCCAGTCTCTGTCAGGCATCGATATCATCATGGCATTCATAAATACATCAAGATTTTCAAATCCAGGCTGAGTTCCACTGCTGCTGTGAGATTGTTACTTCAAAATCTTACCTGTAATGGTTAAAACCCTCCTTATCTCCAGTTTACTGGTGTTGCCCACTTATGGCCATGCATTAATGAAGGCTTCGAGCAAGGCTCCCAAACTTCATTTAATCAAGATTAAGTTATTGTGGCAAAAGCCTTTTTTTTTTTACCTGGCTCTCTCCCTTCCTGACATTTATACTCATAAATGCCACTCCAAATATTATTGCCACCAAGTTTCCACTGCCAAATGGCATTTCATGCCAGAGAACTGGATTAATGGGACATCAACCCCCTTCCCTCTGCCTTCCCATCTAAACCAGTTTTTTAACCCCCTCCAAAAATTTCTCGTTTTCTTTTCCTCATTTGTTTTATCCATGTTTTCCTCAGCTGTTTGTGGTCTGTTCCAGGCCATCCTTTCTGGGATATGAAGCATCCCTATCACATTCCTTTGGCTCTGGCTTGGCCAGACCCAACTCCCCCTGGTTCTGAGTCACTTGTTTGCCCCCTTTCCTCAGCTCATCTCCAGGACTCCTCTGGGATGGAGAAATTCCTTTCCAATGTAAAATGAGCTCCTGCTCAGTAATTTTTTTTTTTTAATTGGAAATTTTGCTAGAAGGGATGAATTTTTTCAAGGCATCTTTTACAAATTCTAGCAGATCCTTCCAAGCTGTGTGTTTCATTAACTGGAATATTCCTTTGGCTCCAAAGGTAGGATTTTGTGTTGTTTGCTGCCAGCATCTTGGGAAATTCTGGATTTTTCAGTGTCATGGATTTACTTCCAGAGTCCTTTGCCACTGTTAAATCAAGCTGGAGTGGTTTACTTTCCTCTAGGCCAGAGTTTCAAATCTTATTTGTAATTCCCAGAGTATCCTATGGATATCCTGTAGCTTCTCTGGATAAAGTGTCTTCTTTTGTTGATTTTTTTTTTTGAAATGCTGTTTTTAATGCATTTTATCAGTTTTTCTTCAAAGTATTCCCTCCCATATTTGATCATTCATGTTACAGTGGGCAACGTGCTTCTGATGTGAGCCTTTATTCCCAAAGACTTCTCATTAACAAGGACAAACTGCAAACACCAGGACACTTCTCCATGGCGGAAGATCCCTTTGGATTTTGGCCACACTTTGCATTTGCAGAGGAAGAATCCAGATGCAGCTTCTCCTGGTGGAATGGCAGCCAGAGCTGGGAGGCTCCTGCTCTATTTTACTGCACCACGTTGTAGAAGAAGCTTCTCCATCCCACACCAGCCACCTCCTTGTGAAGCTGCAGAGGGCGAGTTCCTTGGGGAGGGAATGTGGGAGAAGAGTCTCTTCCCATCCCCTCACCCCAGTGCCGTGGCAAAGAGGGAATATCCATCAGGATCAGGCCACAGAGGGACAGCAGGACCTGCTGGTGGAGTACCAGACATATTTATGATGCTGGAGTGTTCCTGGCGCTCAATTGTTGGATGTGGCATCCAGCCAGGATCCATCCTGGTGTGGATCCAGCCTGCATCCCAGCAGATCCTTGTGCCACTGCTGGCAAACAGCCTGTGAACCAGGATACTGTGATTTGAGGTTCAAAATATCCCTGGATTCTCCCCATCCGTGGTCCTGGGGAAGCCCCTGGGGTGGTGCTGTCTGATTGCTGTGCTGAAATCCAAGGACACACTGTCCCCTTGTCCTGGCTCTGGCCTGCCTTGCTTTGTGCAAATATTAAGCTTGGCTTTTCCCTTGCCCAGCCTGGCTCCTCAGAGGGTGAGACACCACTGGTGTGAATAATGTGACAAGAATTTCTTATGGTGGGGTTGGAAAACACAGCTTTCCTCGAGTTAGATCCGGAATTGGCAAGAGCCACTGGGGCTTTGGACTTGGCAGAAACCTCTTCTCATCTGGGGCAGATGGAAAGGGGTCCATGGGCACCAGAGAGGTGCATTTGAAATGATTTCCTTTAAAAACACAAGGCACTCGTGCTGCTGGATGAGGTTCCCTCTGTGGGAACTGCTTTGGAGCTCTGTGGGATTCAGGAAGTCCCAGGGTGGCACATAAAGGGGAGAATATGGGAAGAGTCCCCTGCTAAATTGGGACTCTAGAATTTGTATGTGGATTTTATCCTGACAAAAGAGCACCCCCTTGGCCATACCAGCTAAAAACTTTGCTGGTAAAATGGAATCATTGTTTGATTAATAAGAAAAAACTCAATAAAGCATATCAATATTGGATTCAGAAATGCAGAACAAGTCTTGACATCTCATCCCAAAATCTAATTGCAGCCCTCTTTTTATAGACTGTTTAGAAGTTACTGAAAATGAAATTAAAGCAGCTTTGATTTTGGCCCAAACATAAAGCTGAAATACTGAAATAGCATGAAAAGACATCTTTTCTTATAGTAACTTCTGGCCACATGAAAATAAGGAAGTAGTACAAATCTTTCTAGAAAGCCTGACTTTATGAGATTTCCAGCATCACTTCCAGATTAAACAGATTTGGCTCAGAGTTCAAGTTCAGGCTCATCCGAACCAGACACATTTGCTGAGCTTTATGTCCGTTTGAGCTTTACCCTTCATATGAGTTTATTGCAGCTTTTTGAAAGCTCTGTTTATGGGTATATTTAGGGGAACTGCAAATGGATCAGCCTGAATCTCAAAAACCTGAAATCAACCTCTAGCAGCAAACCTGGGATCACTGACCTGATCAGTGAGAGCCTGGCAAACTCTGGACAAAGATCTGTGGAGGGGTGGCCTGGGTTGGATATTAATTTTGACTTTCCTCAGTTTAGGGAAGAGGGAATATTGAGGAATGGGAATGCTGCTGTAAAGACCCCTTGCTTTGATTTCCAGCTGGATGTATAACTTCCACAGGCTCTTAGGTATCCAGAGGCTGTTGATTTTAATCAGAGGTAAGGAAAACCTGGGGATGGTGCTCTGTGCTTCCTGAGCTGACAGCAGTGATGATTCCAGGATAATGATTCCAGGATAATGATTCCATTATTATGTGGCTGCTCAGTCAGCTGGGATCATCCTGCAGAGGTGCTGCATTATTCTTGTTTGCACAGAGACAAAATTCCAGCTGCTCAAGAAAGCTCTGAGGTGGGATAAGGTGTAGGAATGAGGCTGAGGGAACTCCAACCCTAATGAGGTCTCACCTGTCAGCTTCAGCTTGGCTCCCAGTGGGATGGTGGATCCTACCAGAGGGGTGTGAAGGGCTGTGAGGTGCTTCTTTCTCAGTAGGACCATTTCAGGCTTTTTACATTGTTCTGAAGGAAAAACATCTGAATTAAGACCAGCTGTTACAGGGAGAATTTTTTCTTTTATTTGAATATCAGTGATATGCAGAATCCTGATGTTTCATCTAGGAAATCAAAGTACTGCTCCTTTTGATGTCTGTCGAGGGTTTTTTTTTGTTTCTGAGCTCTCTCCAGGTTCATTTGAACATGAATGCACTGAGGTCACTCTATGGAAAGGCTGCACTGACCTGCCCTGGGTAGAGATCAGCAGCGTTTGGTTCTCAGAGCAACTTTCTGGGCTACAGCAAAGGAGAGGAAAACACCATTTTCTTATGACTACTGAACTTTATCTACCTTCTTTCATGCTGCTTTTTACAAGGCTCAGATGAAGCTGGACAGGACGTTTGTTCATTTTGTAGGGACAAAAGATAAAATAACTGAAAGTCTCCAGCAATTTTAAACGACAAATTAAATTGTCCTAATTCAGGAAAAAGAGGCTTTCACCAGAGTGCCCACTCTTCTAAAGCAGTAATATGTACCAGACTGGCTTTTTGGGGATTTTGTTTACCATTAAAATCAAAATAAGGTTTATAAAGGAGATTCAGCAAAGAAGTTACCCATGACAAAATCTAATCACGTTGGATATTTTTGGTATAATGAGATCCATGCTTCTTACAAAAGGCTCCTCGGGCTCCCAGTGGGGAGGATGTTTACAGTTCTGGACCTTCACGATTTTGACTTGATTATTTGCAGGCAACCTCGTCTGCCTGCTTATATAAGAGCCCAGCAGTTATGTAATCACCAATGTGAGGTGAAAAGTCACATGATTTGGGGTTTGGTCCAGCTCAGCTGGTTCTGCTTTCTTGCTGGGTTGCCACTCTCTTGTCCGCACCCTTGAGGAGAGGGAGCTGGGTAATTTGAAGCAGTGGTTCATCCTGGGATTTTCCATGCTTTATAACTTTGTTATGGCTTCCCAAACCTCCCAGACTGCCAGGAAAGAGCTTCCAGGACAAGTTATCTGGATAATTACACACTTCTGCAGGGGCTGCTCTGGCATTAATGGGTTAGCAGGGGC
>NW_008239284.1:2072892-2093455 GCF_000691975.1 Corvus brachyrhynchos
AGCAGGAGTTTTCCTAGGGAGCTGCTTGCCCTCGTGCACAGACAGCTCCCCACAGATCTGTTTGCAGAGTCCAGCTCCTAACGAGCTCCAGGGACTTGGAGAGCTCTCGGGACAACGTGGATGCAGCTCAGAGGATGGGAAGGATGGATGAGCAGAGGCAGCATTTGCAAGCAAACACATGTATGTCCATGGCACAAAATGGATTTCCTGGAGAAAAGAAATCTGAATGATGTTCCTGAGGAATTGGGAATTCAACAGCTCCCACTCCAGCACCAAAGGGTTTTAACTGAGCGCATGGTTCAGCATTCAGGCCCTGCAGCACGTAATGCCCATGTTCTGTGCCATGCTAGCTCCTACAAGCTGTTCTTCCAAAGTGCAGCTCCTGGAAAGACAAGAACAGGAGAACATCTAATTTGTCCTGGATAAGAAATGGTTTATTTCCTGTAATGTTCCATCTGATGACTCTTTGTAGCTGTAGTAAAAACCATTGTTTGAGAGACAAATTGAGAGTGGCAGCAAACACAAAAAGGTTAATGAAATACATGATTTCTGCCTCACTTGTTGGAACGGGGAAAGCATGAGGGGTTTCAGTGTTTGGAATTCATAACTATTTCCATTATGTACCCTGCGCCTCATTTTTCTTTCTCTCTTGGCTCTAAGATCCTCTTCTTTCTTTATTGTTTCTTCATCATCCTCTTTTTTTCAGTTCTCCCACTGCATTCCCCACGGCCCGAGTGCTCCCTTGCCCACACCCCAACTCAAATGCCAGAAAATCCACTTGGGTTTTTTAGCTCAGTCTTGTGCTTCAGTGCCCTTTCTGGCTGATCTCTGCTAGAACATATTTCAGATTGGTTTTCTCTTCAGAACTGTTTGAGGAGAGATAAATGTGTACAGAAAACTGTCCTAGCCTGACTGGGGCACTGCAGGGGTTTCCCTGGGCTGTCTGCTGATAGAAAATGAGAGTAGAGGTGATCTCCCAGCACAGGCTTTGTCTCCTGGAAGATGTGGTTCCTCACTTGAAGAGCTGGAAAGTGCTGAGCTTGGCTCTGTTTCTAGAGACTGGGTTCTCCTGGAGAGGCTGTGACATCTCAGCAGGGTGGAAGTGCCATCTCCCACAAACTCATCCTTCCATTCACTACAAGACTAAAACTTCAATCATTTTCCAACATTTCTGTGCCATTCTCCACACGGCTGTTTCGTTCTGTTGGGTGATGGTGATGGCTGTGGGAAGGAGCAAAATATCTGTTCTTTAACCTCTGCTGTGAGCTGGTTTGGATTTTCCCTAACATAAAGCAAGCAGAGAACAATGGGTCGTATTGTGGCTGATTAAATTTTCTGAGCAAATGTCTGAATGTCCCCTGTGCACTATCTTAGCCAGTTACCTCACTGTAACCACAAGAGAAAGCTGAATCAGCCGTAGATTGAGCCACAGGTAGTGTCTGAATCCAGCTGCTGGTGGGAAAGGCATTTTCCCCCTCTTCTCAAGCCTTTTCCTGTAGCAGTGTCCGTGGGGATGGCTGTGGGGGCAGGATTCCACTGCGAGACACGCGTCTCGTTCTCTGACAGCCTTCCATGACCTCATCACTTGCAGTATAATAAAGTGAAAATCATATGTTGCAGTCACTCCTTGAAGTGGGCATGACAGCCCAGCCCCTGCCTTGGGAAGAAGGGCAGCACCTCTGGTTTCAAAAACCATTTGGAAAAAACCCCAGAGGATTATTAAGCACTGCTTATGTGGAAAGAAGCAGAGTCACTATCAACACAGAAGAGCAATCTAAGAGTGCAAAAACACTAAACACAAATTGCCTTTTGGTGTATGTGCTTGGGAGAGGCTTTATCCTTCCATTCTTTGTCTCTAAAGTCTGAGGAATGGTATTTAATGGAATGGGGCAGACAGGGTCAAGCCGAGACATGGATTTAATTCCTTACATCTATAAACAAAACCACATTTCTTGCTGAACTCTGTAGGATGAGAGGGAGGAGGTGGGGACAGGAATTTCAGGATTACACTCTTTTTAGAGAAAAAGGGAAGGAAAATGTTGACAGAGGTGATGCTGCTTGCAGGCACTTCTGCCTCTGCCTGGGCACTGTGTAACTGCTGAGTACTGGCACTTTTGCACTTGGTTTGAAGCACCACGGAGGGGATTATCCATGGATGTGCTTTCCTGTGGACACAGCCAGATGCTCTGGAGGCACAGGATGAGAGCCAGGGTGGGAAGAGCAGCGTGTGGCTGAAGGCAGTGGTGACAGGGAGGGGAATATGTGTCCCAGATAAGTTGTGGCTTCCCCTGGATCCCTGGAAGTGTCCAAGGCCAGGTTGGATGGGGCTTGGAGCAACCTGGGATAGTGGAAGGTGTCCCTGGCCATGGCAGGGGTGGCATGGGATGATCTAAAGTCCCTTCCAACACCGACCACTCTGTGATTCTGTGATTTGGTCAATTACAGATCTGGAACTCAGAAAACATTTCAGATTTGTCCAACCAATTGCTCTTGACAGAGAGAGTGATGGCCCTGGGAATAAAAGTGCAAATAATCCACAACCTCACACTCAAGAGAAGGCAAAAATTTGGTTTTGTTAATGTTTCTGGACCTGTTGGATCCTCTTTTCCATCAGCCTTGACTTCTGGAGTCCCCCATAGTGTTACCAGCCAGGGGGGACTGAAGATGCTGCAGTGGTTTGGGGTACCTGGTTATTTAGAAGCACCCTGCTCCACAAATGTTGGTGTCTGACAGCATTGTCAGACATGAACAGATCCTTCATGAACAGATTTGTGCCAAGTACTCCATTACATCGTACACCTATACTGGGGAGCAAATACGGGAGAGCTCTATTTATTATTGCACCTTGAATTACACCAAACAGGGTGTTCAGACTGGACTGGTGCAGGTTTATCACCTGCACCCTAAGCACACCCTTGACAGCAATTTTTACCAGGCTTAGGGGCATGGAAAAGAGCCATAATTTTAACGTGGCATGGTCTGTACTGATAGTTATTCCATGCAGATGTGATTTTCATCTAAGCCTTGACTAACCTCTGAACACAGCCCCATTTCTTGTCACACTTTGGGTATTTTGAAGGGCTCCCTGAGTACTGTGGGCTTCAACCACCTCAGGATTTCCTCAGTGCAGGAGCTTTCCATCATGGAGCTTGCTTGGCTGCTCTGTTCTCTCCAGATATATTTCAGTTGCTTCCCACTTCTTAGCTGATGCAGGCTCTCAATAATTTCAGAGTTAGGTAAAAGAAGCCAGAAAAATCCTTATTCCTTCTGCCTCCCCCTTCCTCACACACAGAGGACTGACAGGAAAATAAGCACCAATATGTCATCTTTAAAATAAGAAGGGGACATGCTTTCCTTATGAAGCAGTGGAAACAGTGACATCATGTTTGGAACAGCTTTTTTCCCCTTTTCCCTTCTAATTGAGCTGAGTTTTTTAAAGCCAGGGAATCAAATCTTCCCCTCTGGAGTGGGGGGAGGTTCCCCATAGAGCTGGTTGTCTGGGTTTGGTATGAATCACTCTGCTCCTTCTGCAGTTCATTGACAAATGACCAGAACCAGGAGCTAGGAACTGGGGCAGCAAAGGGAGAGAGCAAAAATGAAGTCAATTGGTGAAAGAACATGAGGAGGAAACATTATTTATGGAAAATTCACTGACTGGTTCCTTATTTCTGTGTTATAGTCTCTTTTTTTCCACTTTAAAGGAAATGGCTCCTATAGGAGGAGTGACTCACTGGTGGATGTTGCCAGTGAGGTGGGTTTGCCAGCTTCTGCTTTTATTAACCTTTTATCACAGCATGGTGCAAGTGCACGTTCCAGATAAGGCCACAGATGTAAAGGCAGAGAAAGGAAACAGCAGGGGGTGGAAAAAAACATCTTTTATTTTTGGTCAAGCACCAGTCCTGTGTGTCTGCAACGAGGAACTGCTCTTTGATGGCTGTTTGAGCTGACCTGAAATAGCATTGAGGGGTTTGTCCTGACTTCCACAGGGTTTGGAGTTCTGTATCCTGACAGAGCAGAGGAAACTCCGCCAGGCGCAACCCTGGAAGCTTTCTCTGCTAAAGGTTTTTCTTGCTGTGACACAGCTGGGTTGGGATGGCACCTCCTTCCCAGCTCTGCAGAGCTCCTCACACATCCCCAGAGGGTCCCTAACTCTTCCCTGGGGGGAATTTAGCCATGTGCTAGCAGAGACAATGCAAGTGATGTAAGGAAATCATCCTTCTAGTGTCCCTTATTTCCCTTCTCTCTCTGCTTCCACTTGACGCAAAATGAGAGTGAATTATGGAAAAACCAGCTACAAGGACCAAGGCCTGACATCTGATCATTCCATCTATGGGGCAAGCAAACGCTGCAAAAGGAGTCTGAACTCAGCAGAGAAAGAAAATAGGAAAAGACTTTAAATCCGGATGATTTTGGAAGTAATACTTGAATTTTCCCCGTTCTGAAATACTTGCAGAGAACAGGTTTTAGACTCGGCAGTAACAAGGCTAGGGCTGAGAGGGTTGGTGTTAGCGATGTGATTTGACATGATCCCAGTCAAATCAATCCCAGTCAAACCTTCCAGCAGAGCTGTTCTGCAAGAAGAGCTGCTGCTGACCCCTCAGTAACAGATCTGAAAAGGTCTCAGTGCACGGAATACTTTGTTGGTACAAACCTACAGCTCAATTAAAGGAGGTCCAGGAAAGGAGGAGGCCAAGCAAGCAAGGACTCCTCGTTAAGTCTCCTTGGGGATCTCTTGTGGAGCACTTCATCAAGCTCTGAGATAAGCCTGCCCTACAGAGGCCTGGCTGTCGACAGGGTGGGCATGAGCCAGGGAGTGAATCTGATACTGGCTTCCTGGTGCTTCCTATCCAGCAGGATAAACACAGCCCCTGGAATAGAGCTGGACTGCCCTGCATCCAAACAGAGGCATCCCAGGAGTGATTTGGGATTTATTTGTCGCAATTTGCTCTCTGAAGGAAACAGAGCTCCTCAGAACCCTCTGTGCTTGTTTTTATAACTTCCTCAGACACACAGGGGTGGATCAACACAAACTCTGGAGTTCAGAGCTTGCCACCTCTCAGATGTGGGAGGAGCTCTCTGGGGTGGATCAGGGAAGTGATGAGACTTTAAACAGAAGCTACTAAAATTCTCCTAAACCCAGATAATTTCATTAATTTGCTTTAGAGAACACATGACCTTGAACACGACTGGAAAGAAGGTACAAAATGTTTCTTTTGGTGCTTTAGCCTTAATATGATTTATACCGTAATCAGAAAGGAGTAGAGCATTTAAGGCCATGACTGCAGCTAAATATTGTACAGAAAAACACCCTTAATTAACTTCCTCAGCGTGCCCTAGTCCCATTAGCATTAGTTTATGGCTCAGATATTGCACACTCGTCAGCATCCTGCACAAACCCCTCGGTTTAGACAAAACAACAGGAGACATGTAAGCAGTACACAGCTCTAATCCCTGCATCCACTCCATCCAAAGTTTGGGGTTGTTTTTATTTCAGTTGATGAAATGGAAATTCAAATGTTACTTTGACAGTGCCATAGGAAAGTCTAAAGTAGGGGCTGTAAATAGAGTTTGAGCTGACATTTTAGCTTGGAAGTGAGGGGAAGGAATGAAGTGAAGCAGCCAGCATGAATACTCACTTGGATCTTGAGGGAAAACTTAACATTTAAGAGACTTTTTTTCCTACTGATACTGTAATTTGTAAAGCCACATCTGAAGGCCATTTGTTTTTGCACTCAAGATATCAATTCAAAACACACTCTTATTTAACAGAAAACTCCTTTTCACCCTCTTTTCTTACCCCATCTCCCCATTCCCTCCTTTGAATTCTTTGCAGTGATTCCTGAAAAAGGTTGGAAATGAAGCTGTTTACCAGCCTGGAAAGATGAAAAGGTTTGGTAACAAAGCTCGACTTGCTGAGCTTGGCGTGTGCAGTTGGGAGCACTCCACATCACTGCTTTGTGTGCTGGCCTGGAGTTTTTAATTAAATCTGATCTAGTGGCCACTGCAGCAGCCCTGCTGAGCCAGGCAGGATCCCACATCTCTGCTTTCCAGGGCAGCGTCCTGAACAGCCTCTGCAGAGATGTTTTTGATAAGAACCTGCACAGCAAAGCACTCTGAGGTGACTGAGACACAGGGTACGTGTCAGAAAACTCACCAGGACTGGAAACTGGGAGAGCTGCCCACGGATCTTTTCCTTTGCATTCCCTTTCACTTCAGTATTACAAACAATCATTAATGCTTTTAGTCTTGTGGTAGTTCTGGGAGATATTATCCTCATTTTGTGCATGAGGTCTTGGATGATCCATCTGTTTAGAGAGGCACTGGTTTATGCCGGGAAACATTTGATCAAGCCAGGCTAGCAAAGAGGAGCCTTTGGGAAGTTACTCAAGCTGGCAGCCACATGAAAGGCAGTGTTTCCTCACTGTCTGTAGGAAATCACCCTGATTTTCTGCTCTTTGTGCTCCCATAGCTTTGTGTTCCAGACCCTGGGGGTGAGCCCAGCTCAGGGCCTGCTCAGTGTTGCTCAGATTGCTGTGGCAAACCCTCGGTGTGCTCCTGCTCGTTTCCTCTGCTCTTGTTCAGCTCTTTTCCTCTTTCAGTTGCTGTTGTAATGAGCCCATTTTCAATGGAAAAGGAAATCTGCATCCAAAGCAGTGTGGGCAGCAGGGGAGGGGGATTGTGCCCCTGTGCCCCTGTGCTCAGGTGAGACCCCACCTGCAGAGCTGCCCCAGCCCCGGGGCCCAGCACAGGAAGGACCTGGAGCTGCTGGAGAGAGGCCAGAGGAGGCTCCAGGGGGATCAGAGGGATGGAGCAGCTCTGCTGGGAGGAAAGGCTGGGAGAGCTGGGATTGTTCAGCCTGGAGAGGAGAAGCTCCGGGGTGACCTCAGTGTGCCCTTGCAGGGCCTGAAGGAGCTGGCAGGAAAGATGGAGAGAGACAATTTCCAAGGGTTTGGAGTGAGAGGACACAGGGAATGGCTTCCCACTTCCAAGGGGCAGGGATAGATGGGATATTGGGACGGTGGGCAGGCCCTGGCACAGGGTGCCCAGTCTTTTCTGACCCCAACCATTCTGTGATTCTAAGAAGCTGTAACTGCAACAGCCACAACATCCTGCCTGGAACCCCAGCTGTATTTTCAGAACTGAAATCTCTTTCATGGTGAGTTTTATTTAGAGTGTGAGCTCTTTTCACACTGTGCACACACACCCCTTAGGATAACCTGGGCTTCTTTTCAGAGCAGCACCTTGCAGAGCCTCTGAAGGTGTTCATTGTGCTCTACATGGCAACATCTTCAAGTCCTGAAGGATTTGTTAACTTCCTAAATGATGACCAAAGTCTTGTCCTCATTAATTTACCTCTGTTCCAACATGTCCTCTCCAAGGGAATGCACCAGTCTGTCAGAGCTGGGAAGGAAGTGGATGATTTATATCGCTCAGATCATTCATTCTGCTGCTTTCTGTTGGTGATTGCAAATCCATTTAATTTGCAAGTAAATTTCCAAGGAAAAGGCAATGTTAAATATTCTGTTGATGTGGGTGGAGCAAGGATTTCAAGTATTTTCACCTTGTTTTAATTTTTTGAACACAGGTATGTCAGGAGCTCCCTGAAGTCAGTCTCATTTAGGCTTGAGAGCACCCAAGTCACATTCTCTGCTGGTTAAAGCCCTCTATAAAGTTGATGTAAGATATTTCCTTACAGGTTTTTTCCCCCCTCAGCTGCCTCCTTCTCATGCCATTTCTTATCCAACACTTTATCGACTATTTTTCTCTTTTGACTCTTTTCCCAGTAAGTGCAAAGCAGCCTTCATTCCCAAGCCTTCATTCCAGTTACCATGACTTTTGGCCTTGCAGCTCGAAGCTTTTTAGCCTTCATAAAGCACTTGACATTTTTAATCAATGGAAACGAGGACAATGAAAACATCAACACATTGATGGGCCTTCAATAGAATGCTGGGGCACAATCCCACGTCTGACTGCTTTTTGGAATACACACCTTTATTCCAGGTGATTCTCGATTCTAAAACTATGAGTAGCTCTTTCTCAGGATGTTGATCCAATTCCATGGATTGATACGCTCCACAACTGCTTCCTCTGAATGTTAATGATGTGCTGCTTGTGAGCCTTTCAGTATCAGACAGTTCAGCGCTCTCCTGGCAGCTCATCCATCACAGGTCTCTGGATTTACTGAGGGGTTTGATCTCCCAGCTTATTTCAGCAAATAAATATGTTACTGCATCTTTCATGAGAGAGAAACACACTGAGCACTCTCAGTCCTGCGCAGAGTTCTTTCAATTCTCCCTTAAGTATCCCAGTTTAAAGTAAAACATGTCCCACTGGGATTTTTTTTTGGAGGTGAGTGGGATTACTTCTTTGCACTGCCATCCTGGAAATATGAGGTTGCTTTCCCAAAGTCCATGGATTGTTTTGGTAAAGGAATAAACTGTCTTGGTTTTGACTTCTGGCGGGGAAATGTGGATGTTGGTGTCATGTGGGACTTTACGCCCTGCCAGAACTCTTCTGATCACCCTAAATGTCCCTCAGTACTCCAGGCTACCCTCCAGCATGGATCTATGTGGGCACCAGTAACAATTCATCCCCACAGGCCAGCCTGCAGCAGAATAATCCACAGTTATCATCCTTTTGTCCTCATTAAAAACCCCCAACAATCACTCTGGTGTTAATTCATGTGCCTGGCTCCATGTCTGGGTCACAGCCCAGACATTCCCGGTCTGGGGAGACCCTGAGGGTTTCCCACCTGCAGGGCTGGAGTGTGAATGACATCCATGGACTGCCGAGTGGGGATCCTGCAGGATCTGATTCACTGTCTGCAGGCAATCCGTGGGGGAGGAACGGGATCCTGCTGCCGCCTGCCTTTCTGGCTCACGCTGGCCTGGGAGTCCTTGAAGCACACTCAGATGTCCCCTCGGGAAGATCTTCTTTACTATTAAAATAAGCAGATGTCCTGGTGGTTTCTGATATCATGAGTATCCTTTCCTGTGAACTCATTCTACTATAAATAGCAGTTTCATGTCTATTCAAAGAGCTCTTTTATTCCCCTCTCCTCCTTTCATCCCACATCCTTGCTGGTTTCTTACATGTGTAAAGGACATGGCTTTCCCTGTGGTTATGTCAGCACATGGAGATGCTCCTAATGGGATTTCAGGCTGTCATGTGAGTCTTGGATGTGCCTACTCAGGGCTGTCATATGTCTCTATTAAGGGCTCTGCTGACAGCTATAGGCTGGTGGATATCCTGAGTGCAGCTTTAGGCATGAGCACAGCCATCAGTGGAAATATAAGGTTGGATTCCAGGCTGATGTGAAACAGAGGTACAGAAACCATTCCTTGCAAAACCATTCCAGGCAAGGAACTTGCTGGTGGGCAGGGTTTGTCCTTCTGAGCAGTTGTTTAAATGAAGGAAGAAATTAGGGATGGGGTGAGAATAGTCCATGACCTTGCTGTCTTTAAACTCACACAGTCACAGCTGAAAATTGCCTGAGGCTCTATTTTCTTCTATGATTAGAACACTGTCAGAACAATCTGGTCTAGGCAGGACCATGGGATGGTGACAGAGGCACTGGACACCAGAACAGAATCCTGTCTAATGGATTTGAGGTCCTGAAAACCTTGCTGTACTACCAGACTGTGGGTTCAGGGTACAGCCTGTATGAGTGCAACCTCCTGGGTTTTGGCTCCAGGTTGGACTTGATGATCTTGGAGATCTTTTCCAACCTTGATGATTCTGTGATCCTAGAGGGGCATTCCCTGAGGCTGGAGTTACGTTGTGCTTTGGGGTGCACATCAGGTTTGTGAGCTAAAGACAGACTCTGGCTGATGGCACAGGGCAGTGGCACTGCAGAGACCTTACCCTGAGCTCAGGAGGAGGTTGCCAAGCTAATCCACCCACTTTCCTTCCCTTCCCCAGGGCTGACTGACCCAGCTGTGCAAGCCAGCCAGTGTGTTTTCCTTGGGAAAGATGCACTGTATTGTACCGTAAAACAACACTTGCTGGTCAGGGCTCTGCTAAATTCTTTCTCTCTTCTGTAGTTTCTGAAAACTTCTCTTGTGTACTTTGCCACGACCTCTCTCTACTGAGTCACCTTATTCCCATCTCTCTCCAGCCATATTTTTCCCTGGACTGCTCTGCTTTCCAGCACATGCTTCCAGGCACCATTTTCTCTCAAGTTTACCAGCCGTGATCTCTGCTCCCAGCCCACCCACTGACAAACGAAGCTGTCTTTGGGAGCACCTGCTGCCCTCACTGAGCAGCTTCCTTGCAGACAGACAGTCCCCTGGGGAGCACCAGTGATCCTCTCAAAATGCTGTGAGGAATATCAAATCCTCATGTTCTCTGTTAGGAAATAGCCTCCTACTAGAAGGAGAAATAAACACTTCTCTTACAGGCAGTGTGTTCATTTTTTGTGCCTTCCAGGGGTTCATTCTCCTGGTACCTGCCTTTGGGATACATAAATCTTCAGTTTAACTTGATATGTGCGTTTTCTTGTCTTCTGTTTTCAGGGCAGTGAACATGCTGGTGTTTATCCAGTCAGTCTCCCCTCAGCAGTGCAGTTATTTTGTTTCTGCTCTCTTGAATGCAGCATCTGTACATTTGGTCACATATTAGATTATGGTGATGGTGAAATAATTCCTTTAACCTCGTTTGAGTGAGGGCTCGGAAGAACAGTCTGATTTATCTGCTTCATGGGTGGTACTTCAGGCAGTTAATTAACCCAAGTATAAACTATGCTATTTACCTTGCCTGTCTCTTTGTGTTTGCCAATAACATTTAATGATTCAAGTTGAATTGGCCAGAGAAACGGAAGAATGTTCTCAGTGGTTTATTATCCTCTAATAGGACATTCAAGGTTGGTACCTTCATGGAAAATCATGTTCCTGTCCTAAACCTGACAATCCTGGCCACGGGATTGAGACTACAGCCAATATGTTAGAACAAATAGTAAAGACGTGGTACTAAACTTCACAGCTGCTCTACTCTGGCCAGATGGAAACAGCCAGAAATGGAGCATCCCTGGTTTTTAGCAGAAAGAGGGGCACCAAAGCTATGTGAGAGGTCAGGAGCCTGCACAGGTCACATTCCCTCCCAGGCTCCTACAGGGAAGCAGCAACAGCCTGAAAGATTAAGATGTAATTCCCTGTCTCCGTGAAAATTATGAGAAGCAAACCAAGCCTTCATTTAGCAAAATCGTGTGAATTTCTTCTCATGTTTTAGTTTGTATCAGCATTAGGGAAAGGAGCAACTCTGTAAAAAAACAGTGGCTGTTTCTGACAGTGAAGTGCCAAATAAGTGTTTGGGAAGAGAGTCTTTCTTACATGGTAATAAAATGGAGATCTACTGATGTAATGGGAACTGAACTGAACTGGAACTCTGATCTGTAAGTATCAAAGTTTCCTTTAAAATCCAGCTTGTGAAAGAGTAGTTCCCATGACTCTCAATCAAATTTAACCCTTCAGAAAAAAGCTGGAGGAGGCAGATTTCTTCGTGCTTGACTTGATGCTGTAAATCCAAGCTGCAAGGGGTCTGCTTCTGATAGTTTATCCTCAGGGTGGGGCTGCAGATAGTCCTACCTTTAAAAATATCCCTTGATCTTGTGCAGCTAAGGAGGCCTCATCCTTCTGACAAGTTTGCTTCACATCATTAGAAAAGGCAACTTTGCCAGCACAGCTCTCAGAAGTTCCAGTGGTCAGTCAGGCTGCCTTAACGGGGATAATGAAAAGGTCAAACGCCATTTCTTTTAATCCCTAAGACTGAACTTCTTAGAAATGAGTAGGAAATAGTCCATGTCATCAGAACAAAGGACAGCTGAAGTGGATGGGAGCTGCACTGCCACCCAGGAGCACAGCTGGATTCATGGTGCAGACAGTGACTTCTTGTGCAGCTCTGGCTGAGCAGCTTCTCAACACAAATAGCCTTTGTGACTACTACTACTATTATTATTATTATTATTATTATTATTATTATTATACCATTGAAGTCACTTGATTTCTCAGCCTGGAGAAGAGACTGAGGGCAGAGCTCCCCGGGGGCTGCAGCTCCTCCCGAGGGGCAGCTCCGATCTCTGCTCCTGGGCCAGGGACAGCACCCAGGGAGCGGCTGGAGCTGGGCCAGGGCAGGCTCAGGCTGAGAGCAGGGAAAGGTTCTTCCCCCAGAGGGTGCTGGGCACTGCCTGGACAGCGCTGCCAGGGATGCCCAGGGTGGGGCTGTTGGGGGGTCTGTGCAGGGCCAGGGGTTGGATTGTTGATCCCTGTGGGTCCCTTCCAGCTCAGGATATTCTGTGACTCTATAATTCTCTTCACCATTCAAGTTTCTCCCTGACAAACGTTCTTTGGGAAGAGAAATGTAGTAGTCCAGGGCTAGGTGGACCATCTTTTGCTCCTGTAATTCTGGGGTAAAATAACTGTTATTTATTGAAGATAACCACAAAAACCAGTGAAGCTCATTGTGGAAAGGAATAATTTTGCTGTAACAATGGCAGCAGTCCCCTAAGTGACTGGCATTGTGCCAGTTTGGCCAAAGAGACAGAGCAGGGTTTGCCTGTACTCAGCACAGCAAGAACCGTTTGGCCTCGCTTCTGAGGAACCTTCCAAACACCTCGTGTTAGAGTTGATATGTTGAGCATGGCTCCAAACCCAAGGCATCTGTACAGCTGCTGACTTCATTGCTTGGCACCCTCGTGGTGTCTGGCTGCACAGAGCAGTCTCCCAGGAGGAGCAAACTGGGTGCCTTGGCTCCAGCTCCTTCCATCCAGGAGATGACATCTCCTCTTTGCTGGCTCTTTGCACTATCTCAGTCCCCCAGGAGTTCAACAGGAGGGGAGAAATAAAGGCTGACAGAGCAGGAGAGAGTCATTTTCAATTTAGAAACCAGCTGGGCACCACAAATTCTACCAGAAGATCCAAATAAGATCCGAGAGAAGGCAATCATCACCCTGCCATAAACAATTGGATCTCCATTTGGAACGTGTCACTTTAGCTGGAGAGGCTTTGGGATCGCTCTGCACTCAGAGCTTGCCAAGGCCATGGGTGAAAGGACAGCCTGGGAAAAGGATTGTTTGAGTTTCCTTGCTAATGGCACTTCAGAAATAATGGGCTGTGAGTGATGCAGAAGGTTTGACCAGGCCTGTGGATCATCCGTCATCTGATGCGGAGTCTTTCTGTCAAAAAAGGTCAAATTAACACAGAGCCAAACGTTGAAAAGCGCTGAAAGTGCCTTCATGTCCCCCAAAAATGGGTTAACTGGGTTAATTAAATTTGCTTTTGAAGGCACTTGAAGTCTGGCTGGGACTTGAGTCATAATAACACAACTGGCCTGTGGTAGTACTGCTTAAAACCTATCATGTTATCAGGTACTGCAGAATAAATTTGGGTGGAGTTTGTGGACAGCAAAAATCAGCTTTGAAAATGCAGAAAACCACCCCACCCCCCAAAATTTTTAAAGTTTAAGCACAGTACTTCCCTGTAGGTTTTATAATCCTCTTTTCTTGGTTTTGAAACACATTAAATGAATCCAGCACAGAGCCTGACATCTTAACAAAACTGACTGACAGTTTTGTTAAGATGTCACAGTGGGGCTTTTCAGACTACAAGTTCCAAAAATTAATTAGGATTTGTACTTTTCTTTCTAATTTTCAATAGGGAGAGCATGAAATTCATTTAATGTTTTGAATGAGCAGCAAGGAGAGATCAGGGTGGAAAGACCAAATTTCTCATTCATTTCTGGAAAGGGAAAAATAATCAGACAAATCTTCTCCGGCAGCAAAGCTCATTGAGGAGAATTCAAATTCATGCTGCAGTTTGCCTGCTGTCAGTAACGCTGAGAAAATTGTGCACATGGTTTTGAAGGAGAATGCTGAAGTGATCTTGCCTAAAAATAAGTTTCAGCTTTTAGCCAGGTCAGGGTGGTTTCAGAAGGCGTTGCACAGCCACACAGGGAATGGGAATGGGATGGAGGCAGCAGCAGGGAGCAGGCTGGGGAGAGCACAAGACCTTCCTAAACTGTCCAGAAAAACCCACATTGTCTGACAACACTGGAAACTTCTCATCCTTATGCAACTCTGAGCAAGTGGTTCCTCAGAAACTTGTCATAACACAGTGATTGTAATGGTGATATCTTCATTTTCCTTCTCCTGGGATGTCACTAAAGTCACCTTTAGTGGTGCATCGAGTCTGCATCGTCACTGTGGCCCTGTCTGTGCTCCCTGGGCTGGGGGAGACCCTGTTCCCCACCACTGACCCTAATGCTGCCCTGCTGGCTTGGACCTGCTCCTGCCTTGGCCTCACACCTGATCCCTCACCATGGATTTGTGGTGATGGGGACTCCTGGTAGAACCTGGCCACCACCCCTGGCCTGTCCTGCTCCCCTTGCTCAGGAATGGGGAGGTTCCTGCTCTCCCAGCCTCGGGACTGCTCCTCCTCCTCATCCCTTTGGGAGCAGCTGGCACCTCAGAGAGGGCTACAAAACACTGGATACCTATGCCAGCATGTCCATGACCTTGTGGACACATGGAAAGGTTTGTTTGCAGTAGCAGGGAACCAGACTTGATATCCCAGGGGATCCTTCCCAGCTGGATGCCGGTAAAATTCATATGCAGAGAATGCAGACGCACTGGAGGCCAATTCTGAATCACCTGGAATATTCTAAAGAAATGCCCAGTGAAACGAGGGCACTGACTCTATTGAGAAGTACCCCTTTAAGAGTGTGTGCTCGACAAATTCTTCCTGGTGAGATTATGGGGTTTTTGGGAATAACTCCTCTGGCTTGCTTAGAAAGCAAAAACTCGGGAGAGGGGATTGGCAGGAGCTGGTTTTGCTGTTAGCCTCATTCACGTTGCTAAGCTGATTAAACGAGGCTTTGGATAACGTGTGTCACGTCTCAGCACCGGGGGATGAAGTGTTTTCATGACTTTCGGGAGCCAGAGCAGACTTTCTGTGACATCATAACAACTCAAATTTCACTTGCAAGCAGCTCACCTCTGCCTCCTGCTCGTTGTTCCTGCCAGCTCTGTCCTCCAAAGTCATTTCTGTCCATAGGTCCTGTGCTCCAAGTTGCAGCAGGGACTGGGAATGCAGAATTAAGGGCTGCTGTTCTGTATGTTCACTGCATGGAAAGGCTTTGATGCTTCACAACTGAGAGAGGGGGAGAAAAGCTCTGAGCAGGGAGTTATCCCCTCCAACAAGCCAGGGAACACTGGGGACAGGCTGTGCCTCACATCTCATTCCCTTCAATATCTTGAAAGAAGGTCCTTTCCAGAGAAAATGGGCTGGGGTTTTTATTATTATTATTATTATTATTATTATTTATTTTTAAATTATTATTCTCTTCTTAAAGTGTCCTCAGATTAGACATTGCAATAGAAATCTGATTTCCTTCTCCAGCCACAAGGCAACAGCTCAGCCTCATCCCCTCATTTGTGTAATCAAAGCACTGGAAATGTCATCTGCAAAGTGGAAACACCTTCCAGCAGAAGGAAAGTGAAAATTCCTTGCCTCTCCACTGTGGAGCAGCCTCGTGTTTCAGGCACTGCCCTAAGGAGGGAGAACTCTGGTGTTCAGACTGCTAAAGTGACATGAAAAATAAAGATAAATGAAATTTGGGAATAAAAGTGAGATTCAAGCCACTAAGTGTTCTCCTTTCACTACAGAATTCCTCAAGTCTTCATTATTTAGTGTGCAGGAAGGAAGGAGGCAAACAATAGATTAGAAATGAAAAAATGTGGTGGTGTCTTCCCCCCAAGAAGAATAATTATTTTAGATAAGGTGCTTGGCAGAAAGGCCATGCATGACCTAATCCAGGAACTATGTCATTATTTAGCCACAGTTATGTCCCAAATACTATTTTAAAATATGAACCTCCTGGTAAATGAGGACTAAAGACCAGTGCTGAAGGTCACTTTGTGACACACTGCTGGCCTGTGGGAGAGTCACAGGATTCTCTGTGCAAGAAATCCCCTTCTGCTAAGCAGATTTTTACACAGAATGGATTGTTTTTGCCAAACTGGACTCGGCTTCAGAATCATAACCAAAATAAAAAGAAAAATCCTAGAATTATGGGCCTACACCCATTTCTGCACGAGTATTTTGCACATAATTAATGTGCATATTTTATCTACTGAGAAAACAGAGTGAAACCAGCAGTTCAAATGGGCCACCAAAGCATTGTTGGCTCATTTCAATGTTCATGTGTTGTTTTCCTGGAATAAATTCACTGAGAATGTGCCTTATTCTGTTAATACTTCTCCTTTAATGTGTTTACAAAGCTCTGGAGTTGGACAAAAAGATTAATAAAAGGCCAAATTGAGATATTCATCTTTTTTTTTTCACAGTGAAAATCCGGGGTCTGTTTTTTTCTGCTTGTTAATCACTTATAATGAAAAGAGACTTTCCCGCTGATCCAGGAGTGTCTCACTTGCCCTTCTTACTTTGTGACAGAAAAGGCAGGTTCACAACTCACTGCTGGGTTTTGAGACCTGATTCTCTACTTAGGGTGACTTAAGTTAGTCATTTCACAAGGATTATTCCTGAATTATCCTGCTCTTTCTGAGCAGAGAATCAAGATGGGTGACGTTTGGTTAAGCAGAGACATGTGGAGGGGGAGAAAAAGGCAGGAAAATAGGCTTAGAGAGCTGATACTCCCTTAAATACTCGCGATCAGACCACAGCGCAGTCACCTCACCTGCCACTGCATCAAAACTCCCATCAGTCAGAACAAATCACCTGAAAATGAGATTATAATGCTCTGCTGTTTTTATAAATACTTTTATCCAAGAAATGCAAAGCTGAAGGAATTCTTTGCTGGAAGGCTCCTAATCCCCAGAGCGATCTGCTTTGTGTGTATTTCCCCACAATCATTTTCATATGAGTATTGGAATGCTTCATAAAATCCCTCCATTTGCCTTTGGGGGTGTTCCAAAACTCTTCCAGAAAGTCTGAAGTTTCAGGGATTTTCTTGGGATTATTTTGACTTCAACTGGAACGTGCCTCTCTTGACTCCAGACAGAAGAGAAATAAAGTCAGCGCGTTCCTCCGGAAGCCGAGCCCGTGTGGATAAACACGGCTCTTCCACTGAGAATTCTGTGCTGGAGGAGCCTGGGAGTGTCTGTTTGTGCACAAGAGAGGCCCCTTTGTCACTCAGGTCAGCAAATCATTATCATGGTTTGGAAAAATTAATAAAGCATGAGGAAACGAGTTTATAGGGCAAGGAATTCCTTTGCCTGAAGGCAGTTCAGTGGCCGGTGGTTTTCCTCAAACAAGGATGTCCTTGTCAGAGCCGGGTTACAAAATGGAAAAAGAAACGGGAAAGGGGGAAAGATGTGTGGGAGGAATAACACACAACTGAAAATTTCAGTGCTGATGGGGTCTAGGATGATGTGTGTGACAGTTGAGGGACATTCCTTGCCTGCCAAGAGCCAGCTGGGAAAGAAAAGAGTCTTCCATGGGAGAGGATGTGAATCCAGAGTTGTTAAGCAACTAACAAAGTCACTGTTTCACCAAAGTCTTCCTTTATAACAAGGGATGAGGCCCAATCAGTGAGCAGGAAAAGGGATGGATTTTCAGGTAAAACTGACTGTTCCAGAGGAAATGTTTTCCTCTGAGGAAGACACATCAGCAAGGGATGGAAATACCCACCTGCTGGAGAGAGTCCAGAGGAGGCACCAGGGGGATCAGAGGGATGGAGCAGCTCTGCTGGGAGGAAAGGCTGGGAGAGCTGGGATTGTTCAGCCTGGAGAGAAGTAACCTTACAGTGCCTGAAAGGGCCAACAGGAAAGATGGAGAGAGACAATTTCAAAGGGTTTGGAGCGACAGGACAAGGGGGAATGGCTTTAAGCTGACAGAGGGCAGGACTAGATTGGATCTTAGGAAGGAATTGTTCCTGGGAGGGTGGGCAGGCCCTGGCACAGGGTGCCCAGAGCAGCTGGGGCTGCCCCTGGATCCCTGGCAGTGCCCAAGGCCAGGCTGGACACTGGGGCTTGGAGCAGCCTGGGACAGTGGGAGGTGTCCCTGCCCATGGACAGGGGCTTGGAACTTGATGATCTTTAAGATCCCTTCCAACCCAAACCATTCCATGATTCTGTGATCTAAAGAGGGTTTTTTCAGCTGCAGCCTGTCAAAATATTCATATATTTAGCCAGAAATTCTTACGAGCTCACATTTTTAAATGAATACTCCTCAAGATGAAAGCAGATGAAATTCTTTTTTAAAATTATCTTACTTCTCTACTGAACAATTGTAAGCCACCCTGCACAGTGAAATGGCATTTTCTCACTGCACCAGGAACTGAAACTCATCAAGCAGAATGTAAAACTGAGTGATCAACAGAAGCAGAGAAATATCCATGTTAACTGTTGGCTCCCCAGTGCAGATGTGTGGCCCTATCTAATTCCCTAAGCAGCTCTCTAGTGCTGTGCTGATTGCTTCAAGGGTGAAGTGGGAAGAATCTTAAAATCCTTCATCACAGGAGTAGCCAGGACAAATTATAAAAACTTAATATAAAGGCTTTTCAGTCATATATTAACAAACAAGTTGAAACTTTCTGAAGGAGATTAAAGTCTCTCTTTAAAGTCTTGCTCCTGCAGAATTCCCTGCTCTCAAGAAAAATGGGGAAAGGATATACAGATATGAAGAAAAACATCTCCTCTTTGTCCAGCAGTGGATTATGTTACAAGATAAATTTTGGCAGCCTATTCATTCTTCACCTGAATGGCTGCAGCTTTCACCTCTTATCCCAAAATATGTGTAAAAGGATTTCAGAGCTGCAGTACTTCTATCTGAGCCGTACCTACTCATTTTTCTTTTATCATAGACTAAACTACTGAATAAGCTTCTGTCTTTCTGCCTTTGGGGGTGCTGAAGGTCACTGAAATGATATTGGTGCAATTTTGTAGTGATCTGGAAATCTGAGCCTGTCGTATTTTCCAGGTGCTTGTAGCAATCACAGTAACTGAGCAAATCAAGTGTCCCTTCCCTCTCCCACAGTGTTCCGTGGGCATTGCAGATGCAGTGGGACCGAAGGGATTTGAGGATGCAATCAAACCACAAACCACTCTGTGCTGTGCTGCATCCCGGGGCTCCCATCTGGGGGGTTTAGCTCCCACAGGCTGCCATGGAGTCTTTAAGGTTCTTTGTTTTATTTAATACCTTGGAAAAGCTGTGATGTCACAAAGCTGTGAACCCAAACTCAACAGGCAGCAAAGAACTACTGCCAAAGTGTGGTGGTTTGTATTTCAAGAGGACTCAGAGAACCTCGGATCTTTGGCATTTTGCAAATTATTTAGCAGTAATAATTGATATGAGGAAGGGCTTTGATTTCATCCAAATCCAGTTGCTTAGGGCACAGCTGAAGCTGAGCTGTGTGTTCATTCCCAAAACTGGGATGCAGGAAGATTCCTTACAAATTCACTCACACCAGAGGAGAGGCAGACATGTGGAAGGTGGCTTTGAAGAACAGCAGAAAGTAGGATTACGAAGGACTCCTTTGGAAATGTTTCAGTGTATTGTGGGTCCTGACCAGTGCACCCCTTGATTCCACCCTTGTAAGGATGATCTTTTCTGGTCTGGATAATTGGCATAAACCAGGAATAGCCCAGCCTGCAGTAAAGGCTGAGGGATTGGCAATTATTACCAAGAGCCAAATACTGATCTCTGTTGGCAGCAGCATTCCCAGTGACATCAATGGGCATGGAGACAATCTCCTCTGTAGAGGAACCTTCAGCTGTGGCCTCTGAACATTTCCTAGCCCTGGAATTTTTCCTGGAACAGGGCAAGTAGGACATAGCTTGTTTCACTTTCGTGTTGGACATACTGGTCTTCCTGAGTGGAAATTAAAGATGTGAGGAAAACAAACCCAACTAACATTTGTTTGAGTTACTGAATCAATAGCATAAAGTTTGGCACAAGTAAGAGCTTCCTGTAGGTTATTTTGCCAAGTTTAAAATCCTCTGCCTGGATGTGCCACGCTTCCTTTCAGGGGGCATTCCTTCCTCCCAACCATTCTGATAATATGTACCCAGAGGAAGCAGTGTGTTTTCCACAGAGTGATCCCAAGCCATGCCTTCATAAATCCATGGAAGTCAGTGAAATGATGTTGTCAACAAAGAAAATGGTCCCTTTGGAAATCACTGAGAGAAAATTGTTTGCAAGTAGGAGAGTGTGTGAGAGAGATCGGGATGTGACCACTATGGAGAGAGTTCACTGGGCAGATTTGCCCAACTTTTTACTCCCTGTTTCTTTGTTAGCACTTTCTGCCATATTATTAATCCTGTTGTCTTTCTGTATCTTCACTGGCTCCTTCTCAGTTAATATTTATATGGTGCAGTGTATTTCTCTGAAGGGTGGGAAGATGTTTTTTTCATGGTTGTGGCAATTCTTCAAAGTGTTCTATTCAAAGTTCAGGATTTGGGGTAATTTGAGGCATGCACAAGGCCTGCAGGGATTCTGCAAAGGTGTGGGAGGGCAGAAATGTGGAGGTTAAGCTGGGCTTTCTTAAGGTGCCTCCAAAGCAGTGTTGGCTGTGGCTGAAAGCTTTGTTCTTCACTCTCTCAAGCTAAAAAGGG
>NW_008239284.1:2093561-2100018 GCF_000691975.1 Corvus brachyrhynchos
GTGAAGAGCTGATTCGAGCTGTGGTGAAGCTGCAGCTCTTCTTTAAGAGGAGTTTTTAAAATTAACCACCACAGATAATCAAGGAGGATGATCCACATCTGGTCCAAGTGGCATCGTTGCCTTCCCAGATCCACCCTCTGAGCCCAGGCTCTGCTCTGTCACCTGTCTCGTACCTTGGGCTGTTGGCTTCTAAATCCCAGCTGGTCCCAGGTGACCCAGGTTTAGGCACTCAGCCAAACTCCTCTAAACCCTGCTGATATCCCAGCTGGGCTTCCTACCACAGAGGCTGCCACACGAGCAAACAAAAGTAGGTCACTCAGCTGTCACAAGCATGAGAAAACAGCTCTGCCAGCATAGAAAATGTTTGTAGTTGGGGTTTTAGACTTTGTTAGATTGCTGCACACAAAGCAACAAATTAAAAATAATTCAAAGAAAGAAAACAACCCTCTAACAAACTGGCAAGCGATGTGAACAACAGGCTTCTTGGGTTTCATTGAATATTTCATTGAGCTTTCTTAACCCTGAGAGAGGGAAAGCAAAGATGTGTTTCCCCAAGACCCTTAGAGAGAACCCAGAGTGCTTCAAATGGAAAGTACCAATCCAGGAATTGCTCCCTGAGGTGCACTTAGGAAGATTTGCTTGGACTGACATCCTGGAAGCTGTCTGGGGATGCAAAGATCTGAGGCCAGAGGGGCTGATTTGGGTAAGGAAGTGTTTTGAAATTCTGCTTTTGGGAAACTAACGACAGCTGGCTAAGTATTAACATCTATTTCAAATGAGGCTGTTATCAGAAATAATTAGAATTAATATCCTTGTCTTCAGGCCATTGCCTTATCTCTTCCTGATGGTTATTTCAGATGTTGGAATTTAAGTCAAGTAATTTGTCAAGAAGAGTTTATTAAACAGAAAATGGTTTATAAATGCGTTGTGAAGGCAGGCCAGGAGCACAAGCACTGTGTGGGTGTGGGGATTGGACTGGTTCTCAGTTTTACTACAGATTCATATTTTGGACACTGAAAAGCTTTAGAGCTCCTCAAATTTGATTCAGGTCTTTATAGACTGTGTGGCAAGATGTCAGTCCTGCTTCCAGAGAGGAAGGAGAGAAAGAAAACCTTTTTAAATGGGACTGTTTATTGAGCTCCTGTGTGCCCTGAGGCTCTGCAGAGCGATGGGAAAGGGGGGCTTGACACTCTCCAGGCACAGCACTGAGCTCTTGGACAGCCTGGAGCCCTCTGACCATTGACCAGGAACTGCCTCACACTCTGTGCTTCAAAAACATCCATCACAGGGTTCCCTGCCTTGGATTGTCCTGGATGTGGATGGATTTCCAAAGACAGTTACCATCCTGAAGCCTCAGGGGGGGAACTGGTGACAGCACTGATCCATGGCCCGAGCAGGAGGGTTCTGGGGTTACAGAGCTCTGCTGCAGAGCCTGGGTGTGCCTCGAACTTTGTCATTTGAATCCCTTTCTTGCCTTTGATATTCTGGCTTTCAGAAGGCTGCATGTGAAACCTGTGATGCCATAGAGAATCAAACCACACTCCTGGCTTAAAATGCTCTTAGCTGCCCCCACTCCCCAGTCAGCATCTTCCTCTTCTGTCCACTGTGCCTGAGGAAATATTTTTTTAAAGAAAATCTTTATTGTAAAATCTACAAAAGACAGTTGAGAAGCCTTTCCTTGTTTTTCTAAAGTGCTAAAGCCTGAAGCTTTAGGATTTCTCTAAGAGATTTAGCTACACCAAGCTATTACCATCAAAGTACTCTGCCAGCACATGTATTTTTTGAGCTATTTTTATGTAAGTGCATTAAAAGTTGCAAGGCCAATCTTTCAGAAGTTGGCAGAAGTGGGAATTAGTTCCTAAGTAACCTGAATTTGGTCTTTCTATCTTTCTTAGATCTTATCTAACTTATACCTTAGATAAGTCACGTGATCTATTTATAATATTCAGTCTATTCTGAGTTTTTCTGTTTCTTATTTCCCTACTGTGCCCATCACAACATTTTAACAAATACAAACCCCTCCTATATTCCTTTCCCTTATTGTTGGGCACAATGAGACCGGTGGGGAAACAGGAACATAGGATGGAAAAACCTCTAATTTTTGGCTGCTTTTTGAGAGATCCCCAAGGGCTGTTTTTTTCCCACCACTCAGCAATCTGGAGCATTTATTAATTCCCAGCTCCCACTGAGTTCAGCTGGGGCACATCAGGCTCCTGGGGGCCAGGTCACACCAGGAGCACACAAAACGTGGCCACCTGGCTGAAATAACTGAGCTCAGCTTGGTGGTGACAGAAGCTGATTCCAGCCTGAGTCTGCATCCAATAGCCAGAGCTATGAGATCATCTTTTCTTTTCCAGGAAATCCTTCCTCATGTAGCATGTGGGTCATCCTAGAAATGAAGTAGGAGCCTAAAAGTTTCTATTGTCGTGCAGCACTAATTCAGTGCAGGACATTTGGGGTTTTTTTTAAGCCAAATGAAATATTTTGGGAATGGGGTGTGGTCATGGCAGAGTGAGATGGAACTCAGCAGCTTTCAAGAAGAGAACCTGGTTAAGAACAGGAACTGGATCGATGCATTTTTTGGTAGGATTTGCCATGAGGAAGGAAGGAAAAATGTCTTTAACTCATCTCTTGTGGGTGCCTTCCAACTCAGGATATTCTATGATCTCTGCCTCGTTAATGTTGGGTTTCCTCTAGCACATCTGTGGTAGAAATATATTCCTTCTTCCTGATCTGTTTTCTTCCTGAGGGATTTTTTGGGAAAGGCTCAGAGTTGGAGGCTCTGGAACACTCACTAGAACCATAATCATCTTCCCAGACACAGAAAAGTCAAGGCCAGCACACACCAGCTCTTGCAATTCCCTATTTTCCTGGCTGTGTGGTTCCCACCACCAAATGCTGATGTGAAAGACATGGAAATGTTTCACTGAGGACAGGGACACTGAGGACAGTGATGCTTTCAGTGACACTGAGAAAATTCACAATGCGTCCCAGTTGTTCAAGTCCAGAAACTTTCTCAGAAGAGCTGTTTTGCTCATTCCATCTGTAGGCGTTTTGAACTGATTTTGCTCTAGAAAGGATGGAGAGATCCATGGACAGCCAGGCAGAAGGTGTGGAACTGAGGGGAGGCAAATTCCTTTCTATGAAAAGGACTGTGGATAAGAAAGGTCCCTATAAAATTTCTCCTCACTGCCTTGGCCTGGTGTCTATTTTCTCATGGTTTAATCTTTTGAACTAAGCGTAGGACATGGCAATGATACAGACATGAGCTGAGAAGGCTCCTTTTGTTTAAAATGGCTTAAAAAGACTCCTCCTAATCACCAGGCTCAGCTAGAGCTGTTGTAAGAAATCAGCTCTGCAGGCTTTCTTCAGGTATTACTAAAGTATCCCAAATATTCCTTCTTCTGCAATGATGTCAGTAGCACAAAGTGAGTCTGAGGAAGGACGGGAGGTACTGAGGGGGTTGTGTTGGTCACTCACTTCAAGAATACTCTCAGAAGTTTGAGCAAATACTCGTTAAAGTGTCTGCTTTCAAGTGGCACACGAATAAGCTGCTTTGAATTTTCTGTCCTTCTTTTAACCGGCAAGGGGCACTGTGAGTCACGCCAGTATTCAGTTTGGACACCGAAACAAATCAAATAGGGCAGAAAGGTAAAAATCCTGCCTGTGGTTCCGTGCCTTGGAATGTCTGGTTCTGTATCTCCAATGCCAGTCCCTGTTCACCTCTGGGATAACTTTGCTGTCTGCTCTTTGGGTTTTTTTATTCCTAAGCCTTTAAACCCATGACTAACCCACTTCTTTAGTGTTTGTCTCCTGGAGTTTTGACTCCTGTCTGGGAAAACACTGATGAGTCAAAATGATTTTAAGAGATAGCGGTGGCCATGGAAACAGAGTGAATGAAAACATGGGAAAGGTGGGAGTGCAGAGCCTGAAGAGCTCTTCAGAGAACCTGTGTTTGCTTTGGTTTAAAACCACCAGTCAATAGGAGCCACAATTAGGCAAGACTGAATTGAATATGTTGTGCAGTGTCCTAGCAATGAAGCAATTAATCTGTTTCATAAATTACCACTGATTGTGGTTGATTTTTTTCACTGAAAACCTTAAATCAAACTCAAGTTTACTATTAATCTGCTTTAAGTAAAATAGCAATTAAATTGTGGGCGGAGGAGGGATGACAATGAGTGCTTTCAGCTGTGGTTCAGTATGCCACTCCCTTGTTCAAAGGAAGCAACTCCAAATCCAGGAGGGGTTTTTGTTGGCTTTGCACTCGTGTAAGATCAAAGGTGTCAGGGTAGTCCTGAAGATCCAAAGCTCTACCTGTTTGCAGGAGGGGTAAATCACTGGGTACTAATAAAATATTGCTTACCCCCAGAGGCTCATTCCATGCTGGCCTAGAGGTAACCTCTTCACTGATTCATAAAAAATATTCTGAGACTGTTAGTGAGGCGTTTGAGCTGATGTGAGCATTTTCCCCCAAACAGCATGAGAAGACCTTTGGCTCGTTCCTGTTTAGCAAATCCACTGTTTCCTAACGAACAGTCTGTGCAGTTACTTAGAAGTGAAAGTTGCATCCTACTACCTGCCTCTCCTGCAATCCATTCTGTGGGAACCCAGAATGCAGAGAATATTTCTCTACCTGTTTTGAGGGGTTTCACCCCCCTGAACAACACAGCTTTTGACCTCTGTCCGTGGAAAAAACTGCCTACTATTAGAAAAGAACTAGAAACTAAACTAGTGTGAATTAGGTGATAGACTACTATGTAAGATTGTCACAGGGTGAAAAATTTAGAGGTTTTGGGTTTGTTAATGTAGTAAATAGATAATGGAGGATTGTTGTTGTTCTCCAAACCTTCGTCTTCTTCTTCTACTACTCCTCCATATTCTGCAGCAAAAGTAGTTTGGGATGATTGGACAAAGAGTTCTACAGTTCCTGGCTGTGTTACTAAATAAGTGGTAGAAGAGTAAAAATAATGTATGTTTTTAGTAACCGTTGGTTGATTTACCTTTAAAAAGGCTGTGTAATCTTGGTAATTCGGCTTTCTCCTGCATTCCCTGCTTTGTGCTGTGTCTGGATCATGCTAGTGACTCTTTTTCTCTGATAAGACTTAATAAACAACTATCTAGAAGCAGCGAAGGCTGAGTCCCATTTGTCTCTGGAACTCCTGGCAAGGACTTTAAAACTCTCTCCCATCAGGAGAGATTTGATTGTGGCATGGTCAGTGTCACCATTCCTTCCACAAACAACATGGATTTGTTGGGGATAATCCTGCCATGGAGATCCTTGTCTCCAGAGAGTGCTTTAACAAGCACAGACCGATTTCCGAATCACAGCCGTGATGTTTGTACAGCTGCTCTTCTAACCAGGTATTCAATCCTACTTAAACGCAAAACCTTCCTAGTTCGCTTATGTTTGTATTTTGATCTTCAAAATATCCAACTTCACAAGTGGTTTGACCTGTGGTGGAACGTCTAGGTGCTGGTTCAGAGTAGACAATGGTGTGGTCTGGGAGAGTGATTTCTGCTTTCGTCTTAGTGAGGCTGATAACACCCACAACTTAGACAAGGCTTTGTTTTAGTTTCATTTCCATCTTTCCATGCAAAATTGTCCTACTTGAGAATGGAGACACAGTGTGAAGACTTGACTAAAGCTCCTGCCCACTCAGCTGCAGAGTGTGAAGGCTAGTCCATAAATCCTGAGTAATCTGACTGGCAAAATGTGGCTGATGGGACACACTTGACTACTTGCAAGATTTCCAACCTATTCTATTTTCTCCAGTACCCAAGGACGTGAAGAGCTTGAAAAACCAGGATAAAATTCAATTCTAGTCAGAACCAAGTCACAGGGAGCTCTTTCCCAACATGTTCCTTTGCGTAGGAGCTTGGATCCGTTCCAGGGTTTTGTCAGCCAATATTTATGGTCTTCCAACCTCTTCCCCATGGCAGCCAGCTGAAGTTTGAAAGCAATTACAAGTCTGGGCTGATGTTTGTCAGTTTGTAGGAGGCAGTAACTAAGTGCTAACCCTAAAAACAACTCCCTTGCTCTGCCTGGAAGGCTCAGTTGGGAGCAGACCCTTTTCTCTGGGTTAAATCGCTCACTCAGTATTAGCGCCAGAAGGAGTTTGGGTGCAGTTCTGAGATGGAAAGAAGCTGTTTTGCCCAACTTCTGCCTCATGTTTTCTTCTCTCAGAGTCTTTCAGAGAGGATCCAGCTCTTCCCTGTAAATTTTCACCGAACCTTGGATACGCCCTTTTCTGAAATAGCAACTGTAACCCTGCATTCTGTGAGAAGTGTCCAAATAATATCTTTGCCCAGGATGTCTCCCAAATGACCCCCTTGCCGGGCACACAGCAGCATTCCTGAGTTTAGAACTGGGTTTCAAAGGAGTTTGTTATCACCCCTTCATTTTAGAAGCCATTCAGGTGATGTGTTTGACAGCCATGGCTGGGTTTGGATGGTT
>NW_008239284.1:2100034-2112113 GCF_000691975.1 Corvus brachyrhynchos
TTAAAATCACCTTTTCTCCGTGTCGACATTTCTTCTCCGTGAGCAGAGCTTGCTCTGTAACAGGAAGGAGCTGTTACTGCTTCTCTGTGCAAAGCAACATTGATAAATTCATGCCAGCAATGCCTCATTTCAGCAAGTCCTGAGGCTGAAGCCCTCTCCTTTGGAAAGCACGGGTCCAGCTCACATATGAGCAGCAAAACATCTTTTGTTTCTCTCTTATGGCTCTTCATTCTTGAAATCAATATCAAATCAATAACAGAACAATTCTCTCTCCTATCCTAATTCCCTATGACACCCCCTGCTCATTTCTCACAAGCTTTAGAGTGACTTCTGGAAAGGAAACAGTTCTAAATTGAGGATCTGCATTCAGGATTTCATCCTGACTTCATTTTTAGTGCCTCTTTCCTGAGGTCTGGAATGGTGGCAGTGTGAGAGCTGGTGGGTACCACTGCCTGCCCTGCTGAATCAGAAAATTGCTCCTTTCTCTGACATCCCCATGTCATGGTCCTGGGAAAGAAGCTAAGCATGATTGCAGGGTAGGAAAGAAGCCCTGGAAAAAAAAATTACATTGGTTTGAGGTTAAATCCATTTGTAGTCCAAAGATGCCCTGGGACTGACTGTCCCTTGTAGCAAGATGTGGAGGGGAACAGTCACGCACAGATCTGGCAGACAGAGGAACCTTGAGATGGTTTGTGATAACCAGACTGAAAAATAAGGGAGTGGAGCTGATGGAAGCTGGCCTGGAAACATGCAATCTAAAAATTCCATGTGATTCCAATAAGTTCCTTCTCCTGGCTGCATTCTTTACATGCCTCCTGATTCAGCGCTGCATACACAGCTCCACGTGCTCTACATCATTTCTCCTGCAGCCTGAAATAATCCTGCAAGGGAAAATGAGCCCCCCAAAAACACTTACAGATGTAAAACTGCAGTCTGTAGATTAAGGGCTTAGCACCAAGCTGTGAGGCCAGACCACCTTGCCTGGAAGCTGGGAAGCATTTTGTGACGTTTCATGTAGTGTGCCTTTCTCTTCCCTTTTTGTCATCCCTATAGCTTCACATCTGGACCCCAGAGCACCTCTGGATGCCTCTTTGTGTCCCCACTGAGAAACACATTTTTCACAGCTTTATTAAGAACTCCTGCAGTGGACTGAAAGTGAGCAGTTGGTATTTTAGGGTGGAGCTGACAAGAACTTCATGATTTTTTTGGAGGTGTTTTTAGCCCAGGCAATTTTTTTCCTGGTGATTCCTGAATGCTGCGGGGTCAGTACCACAGCACCCACCAAGGACTGCAGGTATGGGACTCCTTGTGAGCCCCAAACCTGCCCTCTGACAGGCTCCCTCATACCCAAGGGCTGACCCCCAGCCAGTGTTCCAGGTAGGGAATAGCGTGGAAAAGGGGTGATGTCATGTATCCCAATCCTTCACGGAGCTTTTAAAGGGCTGGAGGATCATATGAGTAATGAATTGTTAAAAATGGTTCATGTCAAGAGGTCGCTGCTGCTGCTGCTTCAGGATGTGCCACTGACTCAAAGAAAAGGCAAAAGGCTGATTTCTCTGAGCAGTGACTCATTGACATCTGCCTTTTTCTGTTTCTCCCTGTGAATTCTCTCATTGACTTGCAGATTTTCCTTTCCCTTCTCTTTTACAGTAAGGCTCTTCCTAAGGCAGTCCAATTTTGGTCCTTCTATAGGCAACTTTTTCCACTGCCCTCTTCCACGTCTTCCCTGGGAAGGAGCTGCTGCTGGAACTGCCTCTCAGAAGGACTCTCAGAAGCCAGTCTGTCTGGAAGCAGTGCTGCTGTGAGATCCTTCAGCACCAAAGGGCAAAGCATTCCACAGACAGCTTTTCTTAGAGGTTTTTGGAATGTGGGGCCTGTGGGAGAGGTAGACCTGAAGGAACTGAGCTCCCACACAGCCACTCCCGTCTCTCCTTGGAAGGAGCTTTCCAGCCAGGCTGTCCAACCCCGAGTGCTGCTGATGTCGTCAATTTAGTCAGATCTATCTTTAGCTTCCCCCTGTGCAGAAATCAGTTGGTTTTCATGCTTTATCAAAACACCCTGACTCCAAGTCAAGCCTGTGATTTTGGGTTGGTGTTCTTGGCTGCGAGCAGGGTGGATTTCTTTCATGACAATTTTGGGTACACGCAGTTGTGCTGTGGTGTTTTCCCTTTCCAAGAAATGCTGTGTGCAAGTGCTGGCAGTGTCCCAGAGCTGACAAGGCAGTGTCTCTCCTTCCTCTGAGCCACTGTGGCTCAAATTATGGTGGGCACTTCTCAGAAATCAAACTACTCCAAGTCTGGGCACTGGTGGGGGTCGCACTCCTTAGGGCAGCTCCAAAAGCTTTCATTTAGACTTCTTTAGTGCTGATGTTTGTCATGAAATGGACAAAAAGGGTTTAAAGGATAGAACTGAAGCTTTGACTCAACTTTCTGATGTATAAAGGATTCCAGTCGGCATCCCCAGCACTTTCTGGACTCTAAGCTCCATGCAACTCAACTTTTCCAGACTCTTTTACATTCCTTTACTCCCTCTGGTCTTGGTTGACTTTGGCCAGGACCTCTCTGCACTTCCAGTTCCTTCATTTCAGACCCAAACCTCAGCCAGAGCTTTAAATGTTTCCTTAGAGATGCTTATATCTGTGACCACAACAAGGAAATTGTGATCTCCATTTAAACAATAAGAATCTGAAAATTCATCTCTGTATTTTTTAGACACCACAATGCAGCAAAGGTTTGTGTGGGTGGTGGGCAGGGAGGGATTGTGGAGAAATGGAGGGCACAAAAGTCACAACCAGAGAGGAGTTTAAGCACATCCTGTCCAGCCATACTTTGGTTTTTCTCCCAATAAAAGGAGAGATTTGTTCAGTTTTGATCATGGTTTGGGAATCAGTAATCAGTGCAGTTTACCCTCAAAACTGATGTTCTTTTTTTTCAGTCTCCTCCTGCCTCCTGCTTTCATACCCATCCAAGTCTCCTCTGAATGGAGACCACGCTGTGGTTTTGGGAAGAGCAGGACAGCAGCAGCACAATTCCTGTCTGGGAGACAGAATCTGACCCGTAATTTCCAGGGAAAAGGAATAACTTAAACTGTGGTTCACACTGCCATGATGCTTTCTTTCCTTTCACCGAATGTTCTGGGCACTTTATAAAGTTGTTTTAGGATGTCACTTGGTGATTCAACATGCTTGCAGTTGAACCCATAAAAGAGAAGCGAGAGGAGGGCACAGCAAAGCCTTGTGATCTCAAAAACATATTTTTCAAATGTCGTAGAGCCATAGAATTGTTTAGGTTGGAAAAGACCTTCGAGAGCATCAAATCCAACCATTCCCCCAGCACTGCCAAGTCCTCCACTAATCCATGTCCCCAGGAGCAACATCTCCATGGCTTTCAAGCACCTCCAGGGACGGTGACTCAAGCACTTCCCTGGGCAGCCTCTTCCAGAGCTGGACACTCCTTCTGGTGAAGTGATTTTTTTCCTACTCTAATCCTTGATGCAGTGCAGTGATTGGCTGGGGCTTGGAGAGATTTGAGGCTCACTGTGGCATTTAGTTGTATCTACATGGCAGCACCCACTGGCTGTGGGGTGGAGAGCTCCGGGAAATGCCTCCAGCTATCCCAGGAACACACCCATGGGAGTGCACAAGCTGCTTGTCAGGGTGACTCTTCACCAAAGCTTAATTAACCTTGGTGCTGCTCACTGACACTAACCACACAACGTAGATGTGTCTGTACAGATGAAAAGAGTGTCAAAATATTGAAAAGACTGACATTTTGTTTGATTAAAAAATAGTTCTGGAATATACTTAGAGGCCACGTGGTGCTGGTCTTTGTCCTGCTCTTTTCATCCTCCTCAGCCCGAGATGTGAAAGGACAGGATTTTCCCACTGCAATTCACTCATCTCTGCAGTGGAAGGTGGAATGTCCTCCTTGAAACCTTTCAGCAGTACACACAGATTGAAGCAATGATCAAATTATCCTACACAGCCAGGAGTTCACAGAAGTTTAAAAGGGATAGAAAACTTAACCAGCATCCCCGATTTCCAGCGATATTCTGGAACTTAATTCCCCTACACTCAAATAAATGTTTGATTATTGTTAAATAAATCTTAGTGATCCAGGAAGGCAAAAAAATCAGCTCCTGACACTCTGCAGGCATCAGCTGCAGCTCTGTGGAGCCCTTTTTTTGTTCCAGAGTGGGATTGTTATTTACTTGAATGCTCCTGAAACGAGATACACCTGCTTTTCCTGGACTCCTCCCAGGGCCTTGGTACTTATGGGAAATTACATCTTCCATCTGCTGACTTCTGCTGCAGGTTTGTCTCTGCTCTTTGAGGCCTCTCTCTCAAACTTACAGACCCAGAGAAAGACCTGCTTCACAACAAAACTTTCATTAAGTGGTTCTGAGGAGGGGAAGTTGAAGAAACCCCAAAGAAATCGCTTGGCTGTTCCCAGCAGGGAATGCTGGACGCAGCCACTTCGTCCCTGGGCTCGCACTGGTGAGCTCTGCTGCCTCCAAACCAGGGCTTACATAAAACTTTCAAAGAGAATTCATTTATCTGCTGCTCTGAACGACTTGTTTTGCTTCAGGAAAGATGACGACATTATGCAGAAATGTTCTCTGAGCTGGGCCCAGGGATGAGCTGCTGGAAGGGATCAAACATTTACAGCTCCACAGGGACAGAGAGGTTTGTGCAGGGTGAGAACTGTAGGCACTGCACACCCTTGACACCGAGGGCTGGCGTTTATGGGGGATTAAGGATTTAAACAAGGAGTTTGTGCAGGAAGGATGTGATGGGCCGAGGTTTTTCCTGGTGTAAAGCAGGGTTGTTTTGCTGCAATTGCTTCCTGATGGCTCAGGGTTCAAGGGGCTGCTCCAAGGGCAAGGGGTGAACAGACCAGGTACAGGAATCTGGGATAGATAATCCAGCTCTCTGTTCATATAAACCTTCTGCAAGTGTTTCCATACCTTTTTGAGGTGACAAAACAAAGCTGGAAAACCCAAATTTTATTTTCTTTTAAACTATTGTTATTTACTTTTTTAATTCTTGGGCTTCCCATGTGCCCCAATAAGCTGATTGATTCTCAAAGGTACCCGAAACTTTTCTAGCTGCAGCAGTGGGAAGCACTTGGAATATCAGAGATACCCACAAGTGAACTAAAAAAGCCATGATCAATCAAGCGAGGCAGTTAAGGCAAATTAAACATGGAAAAAGCAACAGATTAATTTAAAAGTCACTGGCTGGGATTTGGAGAATATTTTGTACTTCCCCCAGTAAACACTCCAATAGACTTGGACCCAAAGTGTTCCTAGGCACTGGCCAAGCTGCCACAGTCTCTTTTAGTTTCCATGATCCATCTCCTTTGCAGCTAATCCAGCATGTATTCCTTACTTTCCTGACAGCTCCATCACCTTTGGACTCTGAATCTGTGGTTGCCATGTGTGCACATTTTCGACTTTCAGCAAAAGCACCGGGATTTGATATAATGCAGGAGGAGACACTTTTAATAAGATCCTTAATTGAGGCCTGTCCCTGTCAAGGCAATGTGAAAACAGATGCTAAGATTCCTCTGCTCCTTTCTAAAATCCTGAATCATGTCATTTTAACCAGGAAACATTTTTTCTTCCACAGAAAAGGAGAAAAAAAAAATAAAAGACAACATTTTAGCTGATTGACTGTGAAAATAGCGATAGAACTGAGTAACAAATACTTGATGCAATCTTTCAAATATGAACCAAATGTATGAAAGAGGGGCTTATCTTTTCAGTAATCTAAACCCTACAGCTTCCAATCTCCTCTCTGTGTTAATCTAGTCCAATGTCAAAGGTAGCCAAGCTTGCTTTAGCTCATTATAGATATTTTTAAAAACTTGGCTAGACTGCAAATGCCATGTGCAGGCAAATCAAGATCTGACAGCCAAGACCATGCCAACTGCTCAGTGTTAGCCTGATTAAGCTTCTCTGTCTGTGTCACTCGTCTGTCACCCTGTCCCCGGCGTGGATGACATTACACAACCTGCATTTTGTTGTGGTGGTGCTGGAATTCAGGCTCTGAAATGCTGCAGGTCACATTGTGTTTGCACACACTTCGAGTGTCCAGGGGATCTGAAAAACACATTTCTCTCTTTTCTGCTTGGAAGGTTTCAAAACTCCTTTGGCTTTTGTGTTTGGAAGGGTTTTAAGTCACCGTGAACAGAGCAGAGGCCGAGGGACATCTCTGCCCTGGTTCTCTCTGTCACTCCTTGCTCAGCCTCCCCACCTGGCTGCTGAAGGTGGAGAGAGGAGCTGGACAGGGGTCCTGGGGTTGCTCTGAGACCTGTAGTAGGACTCAGTGCACTAAGAGTGAATCAAATTACACTGATAACGTGGCCTTCTGCCCAGGAGTAACTTCCCAAATCTCTGTATTTAATCTAAGGTCTTTTCTAGCAAATTATCGCTGAAAAGTCAGTGGTTCTGTGAGGAAATGCGTTTTGGTGTAGAGTGGAACTCAAGGTACGGTTTCCTTTTCTCTGAGGAGAGTGAGTCAAAATCCAGATTCTCCTCCACTGCTCACAGCTGATGTTGTATCACAGAATCATTTAGGTTGGAAAGGGCCTTTAAAAGCAGCAAGTCCAGCTGGTGAGGCTCATCCTAACTCCTACTCTACTCTCTCCTGGTAAGGCACAGGACTGGCAAGGCCTCATGGAGCCTCTATAAACTGGAGAGTCTGTATAAACCACAAATTATCTCCCAAAGCCATACAAATCACATACTTAAAGACCAATAGTCATAACCAGACCGTAGTTATGACTGTGGAAGAACTGAAATGTGAGGTTCATACTGCAAATCCAGCTGGTCACAAACAGATCTCATCTCCCTGGAATTATACAACTTACCCTGAGCTCATGTAGAGGCTGAGGCAGCATCAAAGTTCAGGCCTGGACCTGAAATCCCACTCAGCCTTAGTTGTACTTTGAAATCCCTGCAGCACCAGGTGCTCTGGGGCTGGATTTAGGCAGCACTTGATGAAAAATGGCCCAGTTGCCTGATTCTGGTCCCTGTAAGTCACTGGGCACAGAGTCCCTCAGTGCTGGGACAGCCCATCCTTCAGCTGCCACGTCAGCCTCTCCTGCAGCACAGTGGCTTCGATTCACGCCACTGGCACTGCAGAAAACGCATTCAAACCTCACCACAATGATTTGTTTTCCATCATTCAGTTTTGTTTTCACCAGTTTTATCAGTGCCAAGCAGGACCAGCCCTTTGAAGACTTCCTTTAAGAACCTTTGGATTGTGAGCGTTGGGTGTCCCCTCCAGAGCTGCCCACGCAGCACCACATGGGGCCAGCCTTGCCAAAACCCTCTGAGAAAATGCTCTTCCCTTCGCTCACTCCCCACACTGCCTTTTGTGGCTCGCTGTTTAGAGATCTGGAGGGAAGAACAGATGGAATAAATCGTCTGCTGGTAGCCAAGTGACTGAACCACTTCTGGGAAACGCTGCGTTTTCTCTGCCGGGTTTGTGTGTGAGATGCCCAGGAGTCACTCTGGTGTCAGGAGCAATTTGCTTTGCAGAGCGCTGTAAATCTCGGGGTCTGTTGTGCTTCCAGGAAGGCTCCCCAGCAGAGACGCCTGGATCCTGCTCACAGGGAGTTTCCAGCCAGCTCTCCTCGAATCCAGCACCCGTTGGAGCGGCCAGGAATGAGGCCAACCCCACCATCCATAGATCACCTCTGCGGATGTGGCAAATAAGCAGGGGGAAAAAGGGGGAGGCCCACGTTAAGTCTCACAAGTACCATTTTGTTTTCCCTTCCTCCTTCTCTTCCACCCTCCTTCCAACCCCCTGCTTTTTTTTTCGGTAGCTGATGGGGGTGGTAAAATTCCAGGGGGCCAAGACAAACTGTTAAACATTGTGATTTCTAATGGTTCCTCTTGAAAATTGCTGACAGATGCTGGTCCTGAGATCAGAACAGCAGAGGCTGCCAGCATGAGGCGTGGGGCCAGCCATTGATTCCCTCCTCTAACAGTGAAATCTAAATCTGTGCTAACTCTCCAGGCCAACACCATGTGCCACTTTTCTCAGAGTTTCTCCTTGTCTTCCCTCTTTTTTCCTATTCCCTTTCCTCCCTTACCAAACTTTACCCTTTCCTCTCCATTTCATAATTTTAGTTTATACCTTTAAGTGTCCTCCCCTGGCCCCTTCCTTCCTTCCCTGCTCCTTTTTGCTGTCTCGCTCCTGGACTCTATGGATGCTTGCCCAGCTACGACTTAAGAGAAAGAGGAGTGCAGGAATTTGACTGATGCAGCAAGTTTCTCTCTTCTTTTTGGAACCTCCAACTCACAAGACAGCTTATTTGTGTCTCAAAATAATAGCTGGATGAAGCCAAGGAGGGAGATGAGATGGGATGGGGTTGGGGTCAGTCAGGGTCTTGCAGGAGGAGACGGAGGGAAGCTGCCAGCTCAAGGCAGGAATGTGTTCTGCTTCCAGCCAGACGTGGAGCTGTGTTTGTGCACTCTGTGCCTGAACTGCTGCTGCATCCACAATGTGCCCCAGCACCTGACATTGCAGTCTGGGCTTTTCCCTCACTTAACACCAGCTCCTTGTGACAGAATATCCCCGAGTGGAAGTTTTGCAAAGGAAGAGATTAGCCACGGTTTCGGTTTTGCTGGTCAAGCTTGGAAAAGCACTTCCATAGCCTCGGACATTGTCAGGAGTTTGAGGAACAATAACAGGCCCGGGGCTGTGGAGGAGGGGAGGTATTTGTCCCTAGAAAAGTTCATGACATTTGGGTGGAATTGGAAAGGGCTGTTCTGCAAGGCACACATTTCTGGCATTGTGCAGTCCCCAGTTTACCTCTATTTTGCGGTGACTGCTGTGAGTGAGAAAGCACCAGAGGTGCTGGGAGGAGCACCTGGGAACTGGGTCTGAGGTCTTAAGTTCAAATAAATGTGCACAGTCAGGGGACCAAACGTGCTTTCTTTGGTTACTCCTGTGTGAGTGTGTAAGCTGTGGTGTGGGGTGTTTGTGTCAGGCATGGGGGGAAGATCCTCCCTGAGAAGATGCTGCAGCACTGAGCAGGTCACAGAGGCTGGGCCATCACTGTCCCCAGGGCTCTCAGCCCTGGCTGCCCTGATCTAGTTCTGGCAATGGTCCAAGAGCTGAATGGGAGGTTGGGTTAGAAACCTTCACAAATCCTTTCCAGCCACCACTCCTGTGATGGTCAGTGGCAGAAACAGGGTGCAAACATCAGGAGGCAGATCTTTTTCCCTGAAAGCTGAGTATCAGGACTGAGGTACCCAAGAGGGGCATCCCTGCTCCAACAACCTGATCATAACAAGGGTGATGGCTATTCCTTATCTGTGATCTTCAACAGCACTGTCCATAAACCTCCAGGTAGCTCTGGGCAAGAGGGTGTGACCCACACAGAGCTGTGCTGCTCCTCCAAGCCTTCCTCTTGATGCCTCGAGAGGCCACCCAAAAACAGAGACTAGACAGGAGTAAGAGAATAAAGGGAGGTATTTATCTGAAAGGCCTTCAAAGGTACCCCTGGGGAGCCAGAGGCCACTGCCAGGATGGAGCCCAAGATGGACCCCAGGTCACGAGTTCTTCACACTTTTATAGGTTTGGTTCATTGGCATAGCAGGGTTCATTCTCCAATTAAAGCTTCAGTTAATGATATAATTCCCCTCAGCTTGCCCCCCTCTCAAAGGCTTTTGGTTTACAGTTTTTGGGCCTAGGACAGTCTGGGTGTCCTTGGAGAGCAGGGCCAGAGAGGCTTTGTTATGTCTGCTCAGCACGAGAGAGCAGAAGTGAACAGGCTCCAAGAAACTTCAGAGTGACACACCAGGCAGTGCAGGATTTGAAAAATATAAGGGTTAAAACCTAAGGCATCACTCTCACCAGGAATTAATGCACGGAAAGCCATTTTATCCCTTTTCCTGCCTGCAAGGCACTCCAGTGTCTCCCCTCCTGCTTATCCACCAAACAAATGTTGCAGACCCAGCTCTGGCAGAGATGGGAATGCCCAGCTCCTCGGCTGGCAGCATTAATGGTCAGGCTTGGAGTGTTTCGAAGTCTTACTAGCAGCTGTCAGCACCACTAAGGGAATGCCTCTCCCTCTGACCAGCAGCCACGGGAGATTAATGGGTGTGATCCCGAAGGAATTGTTTCTTCTGGCTGCTGATGGGCCACAATTAGCACCTCCATCTCTAAGCTGATATTTGCTTTCTCATTAATGCAACGATTGCCGAGGATTTCCTCCCGGAGAGTTGGGAGAGAGCCCTGTGAGGGAGGCTGTGGTGATGGATGGGCTGAGCAGAGGCAGAGCCTGGGAGCCCTGCAGATACTGCATCCCTCATGTCACCACCCCCTTACTGGCGTTGGGCTTTATGGCACCACAAACACTTGGCTGCAGACAGGGAGCTCCCTGCACCTCCCAACGTGGTGCAGGGGAGAGTTCAGGGCCTCCAAAGGATATCAGCAAAGCAGCCAAGGAGGAGTTTGAGCATAAACATCCACAGGATAGGCTCTGCATCCTCTCCCGAGGCTGGAGGATTATAACCAAGTTTTAAAAGAAAACCTCATCTCCAAAACGGGGATGTACAGCACTAATGTCCTGGTGTCTCAGGGCTCCAAAGCGTTAGAGGCACCTGATGCTGCGGGGTGTGTCCTGTGGTTGGAGGACACTGTGAAACACAGAATTATCTCATCTTCATCTTACCCAGACAGGTTATGGATGCCCCAGCCCCAAAAGTGTCCAAGGCTGGGCTGGATGGGGCCCTGAGCAACCTGCTCTGGTGAGGGGCCTCCCTGCCCACGGCTGGGGTTGGAAGGGGGTGATGTTTATGGATGCTTCCAACCCAAACCCTCCTGTGATTCACACTTGCATCTACACCATCACCACCGTGGAGGGCAAGCTCTGCATTTTCAACAGGGAAAGTCTGGGAGGAGAAGCAGCTACATTGGGGCATCCCCGTGAGTGGGTGAACAAAGAAATTCCAGCAACTGACTCACTGACTTGAGCTTGTTTTCACTACAGCCTCCCAGCACTGGGCAGCAGGGGAGAGCTCGCCATTCTGCCACTTCTGAGCTGTGAGTGGAATATAATCCTCTCCCGGTTTTGTGGGGACCGTGTTCATTCTGTCAAATAATGCAAAAAAGCAGGAAAACCACAGCCTATGCTCCGGGTGAGCAGTGTTTGTCTTTCAGTGCTGTGTTACCTGTGGCAGGTGTGGGGACGATGTTGTTCTCTCTCTTCTCTAGAAAATAGAACTTTTTGAGATCACTCAGACTGTGGCACTCACAGATATTTCACTCAAGCCCAGAAGGAATTCTGTTGCTTCAACTCACAGGCTCCCAACCACAGATGGACAGTTAATACCTAATGACAGAAACATGATTTGAGTCTTCCAGCTCTTAAAATCAAGTGCTACTCAGAGACTGAAAGCACTTGCCTTGCCTGTAAGACATGATGAAAACATATCAGTTGAGTAATTTAATTCAGTAGGGACAGCAGTGAAATACACGAAGAAATTCAGTGCACTTTGATATTTTTGGCAAAACACAGGGTGTGTGTAATTGTGTTTTTCATTGCTGAGTTCACTGCCGGATCACAATGAATAAATAATGTAAGAGGAAGTGAAGTATGGTTATATATTGCTCTAAATGTCTCTGTTGTTGCTCTTCATTATTTATAGCGTGGTAACACTTAAAAATCCCCTCAGAAATTGCAGTTCTGTTGTTTCAGGCACTGTACCCACCCAAAGTGTCTGGCACACACTTTGTCCTGACGCCTTAAGATTTGAGGAGTGCTTGGACTGGGACAATGATTATTGTCCCGTCACGTCAGCTATCAGGGCAGGGATCTGTGTGCCAGGAATGCTTCCTGTGATCACATTCTGTGGATGTGGGGTTTGGATGTGCTCAGCAACCAGAAAATGCTGAATGTCCTGCATCAGCTACAGGTAGCACAGGTTCCAGATCCTCTTCTGAGGCCAAATTCTCCTGGCACAAACAGGAGGATGGAAATAAAAAGAGCAAATATAACCCTGAAAAGCAACTCACACAGATGGGCTACGTGTGAAGCCAGTGGGGTTTTTATTTTCCTGC
>NW_008239284.1:2112161-2148285 GCF_000691975.1 Corvus brachyrhynchos
GGGAGCACCCACAGGAGGAGGAGGAACAACATAATGGTGTCTTTTCTTTGGAGTGTTTTATTTTCTGCCTGGAGATGCTCCCATGGCAAACCCAGCTGTGACTGGAGAGAGATGGGGAAGAATGACAAGTCCAGAATACATAAAAATTCATGGCAGGGACTCTACAGAGCCAAATTACTTTGCACATAGGAAGAGCAAAGTGGGGTGAAAATCCCCTGTGTGTTAAACTCCAGGAGATTGTCTGTGCTAAAAATGACCCGCTATTAACAAGACTTGTAAAAAATAAGTCCCTTCCCCCTCGTGCAGGATTGAAAACACATTGGCTGCTAAAGGAGGTAGAGCCAAAATGTTTTCAGTACCTATTATAGAAAATGTAGGAGACGCTGAGCAAGAGATTTCTGTGAAAGAGGAAGGGAAAGGTTTGGCTTTTGCTCACCCAGCAACCAGGGAATGCTGCAGGTGGAGGGTACCGAGCAGGAACTCCTTGCTGGCATCTGTTGTCACCAACAAATGGGAGCCACTGATGTCCCCAGAGCTCGTATTGCTGTTGTGGCCTGCACAGAGATCCTGGCTGGTTTGGGTGACAAATTCCACCCGAGAGACCAGCAGTTGACTGGGCTGCCTGCCTTGGAGCCGATTTCTGCACCTGTAGGAATCAACACGCAGGTCCCTGCCACCGAGCGAGCCCTGAGCGTGTGCTAATGTGTGTCTAGACATCCTGCTCTCCCTCCCCTCTCCCAGATTTCCCTGGACAACCCCCCTGCCTTTGTTCCCAGCTCCAGATGGAAGAGGAAGTGTTGAAAGGCGGCCCCGAGGAAATGGTGTTAATGTCACTCACATCCCGATTATGTCACAGTGCGGCTGCCTCCGTTTGGTGCCCGGCAATAAACTGCATTTCTTGTCCCCCTCGGGAGCCTGTAAGGCACAGCCCGGAGCATTCCCAGCCTCAGGCTTGGGTTTCTCCTCATGGAAACTGAAGCTGGAAGTGCTGAGCAGGGTCGAGGCTCGGTCCCTCACAGAGTGGGAGCTTTGCCAGGGCTCACACTCAGAGCCAGGAGCATTCCTGGATCCCGCAGCATTGCCTGGCTGATTAATCACAGCCCCATAAACCTGGCTGCCTCAAACACCTTCTGAGTTCACACCTGCACCATGGGGAGGGAGTTAAAAATCCAGTGTAGGGATATGACAGGGATTCCTCAGATTCTGGGTTGCAGGACAGTTGGGATGAGGCTTGCAGAGGTGCACTCTCTGTCATCCAACCTGGTTTTGGTGATGAAGGGATTTTTAAAATTCCAATGAAATACCGAAAAAACCCCCAACATTTTAAAGGTGAACAAAACAAGACAAAAACAAGAAAAAAAATACGTAAAATTTTCTATGTCCCTCTTTTTAGCAATCTCTTTTAATGGCTGTCTCATGTAAACACTTGGCTTATGACCTCCACTTAATTTATCAGGTATTTTGATCAGTAACCTAAAATCCCACAAACACGCTCTGGTTGTTCCCTTTCTTTTCCAGAGCTGGCAGGTGAGGGAGGCTGTTTCACTGGTCATGGTGCTTGGACAGAGCTTGTTCAATTCTAGATTTAACTGGAGATTTAGGTGATGCTCGGACAGTATTTCAGTGCTGAGCAGTGGTGCGTTTCCATGGGAATGAGGTGCTTAAATTCCTTGCAAGGGAGCAAATCACAGGATGATGCCTGGCCTCGTGTGCTGTAACATGAGAGTGGCTGAGGAAACCCTTGTGGGTCACCTTCCACAATCAGATCAGCCAACACAGCAATTTCTTGATGTGTCTGAGCCTTTAGATTGGTTATTTCTCTGTTTCCTACTGGCAAAATGAAGATTTCCTATTGTTTCCTCAGAATTAAGATGAGCACATCTGTGTTCACAGGTTTGACCTACACTAAAGAAATAGAGGAATATGTAGCAAGTGCCAGTAATGCAGCACCAAAAGGGGGTGTGTGTGTGATTTATTTTGTGTGACTTGGTGCTAAAAGGTGGGCCAACGTGTTCATCTGGAGAGAAAAGCTTTCCTTGTTCATAATTAGTATTTTTCTAAAGATCATCAGGTCTGCCTAGCACCTTCTGGAGACAGATGAATAACTCCTTTGTATGATGAGAAGATAAGTGATTTATGCTTGCTGTTTTCCTCTGACATCTTGTTCTGAGCTGTGTTGGTAAAGGTTTATAAAAGTGAGTGATGCCCTCAGGGGTCAGCCACAACTCCTGGAAAGGCTCAGCTTTGGGTAGTTCAGCTTTTCCCAAATTCCTGCTTTCAAACAGCCCCTTGGGGAGGCAGTGGCTGTGGGGGACCCCAGATCTTTCGGGCGGGGCTGGGCGGTTCCTCACTGGTGCAGCAAGGGTAGGTAAATCCAAGGAATAACCAAATGCAGAGCTCAGAGGGGCAGAAAGGGAGTGTGGGGTCAACCAGGCCGTGGGGGAGGTTTGCTTGTCATTTTTGGGGCAGCACAGCTCAGACTGGAAAGAAGCCAGAGAGATGCCTCAGGTGTAGTGGGCGAAGGTGAGATGCTGCAGGACAGAGGCACAGAGGTAGATCAGGTGGGGAATAGATAATTTCAGGTTTAGAGACAGTTTGTGTCCTTCTTGCATCACAGGCGGGGCTCAAATCTGTCTGAAACAGGCCCTGCTTTGCTGAATCACTGAGAAAATTGTCCTGAAGTCTTGTGATTGTCTGTGCCAGAGGCAGCCAGGAGCTGCCCCATCCCTGGCAGGGTCCAAGGCCAGGTTGGACGGGGTTGGAGCAACCTGGGACAGTGGGAGGTGTCCCTGCCCATGGCAGGGGTAGAACTAAAGGATCTTCGAGGTCCCTTCCAACACAAACCATTCTGTGATTCTACAATTCAGAGCCTTTTAATAACAGCCCATCCACCCTTTGATAGCACCTCTGGGTCTTCTCTTCACACACAATTCCCTCAACCATCAGCATCCTCCCTTTTGTTATTCCCCTTGAAAAATCCTCCTCGTTTCCCAGCTGAGGCAGAGCTGGGGACCAGGACAAGTTGTGATGGCTGTGGGGACCACGCCGGCTAGTGCCTGCTCCATGAAATGCACTCCTTCCCTCCCAGCTGGATCCTTCTCCTTCCCTCTTCCCCTTTTCCCAGTGCCCCGCGCTGCCGTTTGTGTGCAATTAGAGAGGAGAAAATTAACGACTAGATCACGGGAATTAAGGACGTCTCCAGAGCAGATGGATCCTATTAGGCTGCACTTCGGAGCCTGCAGTAGTTTTCCAGCGCCTGGGACAAAGTTTGGAGTAGCTGGATTTGCAGGCGTGTGTTGATGTGGCAATCGCACAGAGCATGGCAAGTGTCGGGGAAGAACCCAGACCAAGCCTAGGAAAGAGAGAACATATTTTATTTCATCTTCAGATTAGGAATAAATCAGTTTAGAGAGAGCAAAAAATTACCCCCAGATTGAGAGCACAACAAAACAAAACTGACAAAATCCCACACTGACTTTATTTTTCTGTCCCCACAGCTTTTTACGCTCTCTGTAAAAAAACCCCACTTCCCTGTCCAATCAGATATTGTCAAAGTGCTGGATGCCTCTGGGATGATCCTTTGGAGGTTCTGTAGATTTTCAGCTGCCAATCATTTCTCTGAGTCTCCTTAGGGCTCAGAGTTTTGGGTCAGTTTGACAGCTTGACCCTGGTGCTGTGCTGCCCATCCACACCTCAAGGGCACAGTTATATCCATTTATCCCCATTTTATAACAGTTACGGCCTCCTGGCAGTGGCTGAATTTAGAAAGAAACCAAACCAATAATGGGATCCAAAATGTTAATGAAGTGGAGAGTTCCTTAATATCATTCTGTGGTTCTCAACTGGGGAAACCTCTCCTTAAACAAATACCCTGGGAGTGTGAGTGGAAGGTGTCCCTGCCCATGGCAGGGCTGGAAGGAGGTGACCCCTAAGGTCCCTTCCCACCCAAACTCTTCCAAGATTCTATCAGACAAGCACAGAAGGCTTTGGCCAGGGCTGGTGGATGCCTCTCTGCTCCTGTGAGTGCTCCCAAAATCTCTGTTTGCTCCTCTGCTTGTTTGGATATTTCAGCCCAGCCCCTGGGGCTTGCTCAGCCTTGCACAGAGCTCATCCATTCTACAACCATTTTTAGCCTCAGCTGGAAGACGAGTCCAAGAGCTGAATCAGAAGGAGAAAAATGATGCTCAGAGAATAACTCCAGGGAATACTGGACATGCCAGAGATCAGAGGGAGCTCCAGAAGAGCTTAAGAAGCACAGAAGACACGACAGCTATGGATAGCAGAATTTCAAACAACCTTTCTGGCAAAAAGCAGCTGTCAAAACTCTTCAGCACACATTTTAAAGTCCTTCACACAGATCTCACTTTGCTGCCAAGACAAACTTTCTCCCTTTGAGAAGCAGAGGGAGTTTTGAAGGAGCCTTTCTCCCGTTGCTCAGTTACTGTGATTGATTTCCACGTCACCCAGGACACCGTGCCCTTGGCTTTTGTTGTACCAGTAGTGACAGGCAGAGCAGATAAGGCAGCCAGAGGATCTGTCAGTGTCTCCAGTGAGACAGAGTTCATCCTGGAGGTTGTGCACAAGTGGAGCCACAGCAGGACTAACAGGATGATTCAGTTCCTCTGTATGGCACTGGTGGGGAACTTGAAAACCTTAAAATGTCATGTTTATGAAAACTTTTCCTTCTAACTCCAGCTGATCTAATTAATGACATGACTTCTCCCCACAAAATCTGCCTCTGTGATGTCTTGTGTCATCACATCTCCGAAGCTGTGCCACTGTGACATCATTCTGGCACAGCAGGAAGTGCAAAAACTTGTAAAAAAGGGACAGAAGTTACATGAAGGCTGAGAAAATGCTTCAGAAGAAGAACATAAATTGGTTAAAATATTTAATTAGTAAAATAAAATATTGAGAGGTGAAGTAAATATGTAAGTGTATTACTGGAGGGAAAAAAAGTACTGGGCTACATGGAGCTCCTCAGTTATCCAGCAAAGCAAGACAGAGCAGAGAGATCTGGAGCTGAATCAATTTGTGTGAGAAATTCTGTGCTGCTGGATGTTTTCATGCAAAGCCTTCCTGGAAGAGACTTTGAGGCGAGCACGAATTGTTTTATTCAGAATAATCAGGTGAAATGTAGTGCCTGGCCCCCGTGAAGTATGGGAGTAGGTGATCCAGTGATCCCCCTGGTCACCAGGGCTTTGTGGCTGCCCACAGCACAGAGAGCTGTGCAGCCAGAGTGGGAGTGGGGGCAGAGGCCGAGTGGTTGCCTGAGGTCACACAGTGCAGGAGGAAAGCAAAACCTCTGTCTGCTCCTTCCCTGACTCCCCTGGGTGCTGGCCTGGCTTTCCAAACTGTGTCTTCTCCTCCACACACCTGCTGGCACACTGGAAAACGAGAGGCAGTCAAGGGGATCAGATCAGCCAGATGGTCTGAGGTGGTTTCCTGCTCACTTAAGGATTTTCTGAGGTATGGGGCTGCCATCCTATCCTTACAAGCAGTGGGAAATCCTGAGTATTGAGCTGATCATCACATCACGTGTGTGTCGGTGGCTGGGAGGTCAGCTGAGATCCTGCCGGTCAGGGGGGCAGATCTGCACCCCTGGCAGCCCCCAGTGACCCTCACAGGACTTGGGCTGCCCCTGGCTGTGACAGAAAATGGGTCAGAGCAACACGTGGTGCTCACAGAGGCACCTGTGAGTGTTTATTCACACACAGCCAGTGGGGAAACTGAGGCACAGGACAACGTTCGACTTTACAGAGATGTTACAGCAGGTCCCCAGCAGATCTGCACACAGCAACTCCCTTCACATGGCCTGTCTGTAATATCTTCTAACTTCTGATCCTGACAGGAAATCTGGGACCTCCCCAGCAGAAAGGTTGGACTTGATGATCTCAAAGGACTTTTCCAACCTCGTCCATTCTGTGGTGAGTTCATTCTGTAAAAGAAAGAATGGAGCTGAGAACAGAAGAGTCAGACTTTTACAAGACACCATGACTGAGGACCTGGGATTAGTTTGCAGCTAGTTTGTGGATGACTTAAGCCAATTCTATTTTCTTTGCAGCCATTTCCCATACCTCACCAATGAAAGCTGCCAGATACACCTGACGAATGAAGTGCCAGTACCAAACAGTATGTGGTAAATAACCACTTCAGCATTAATCCTTCTTTCCTGTTTGGCAGAAAGGCACTTTTCTTTTTCTTGTTCTGAAGTCAATTGATGCTTGAAATTTTATGTATTTCAGCTTTCTAAAGGACCAGTGTCTGTGAAGTCACAGCCCATAGAACTATGGAACAGAATCACAGAATGGTTTGGGTTGGGAGGGACCTTCAAGCTCATCCCATTCCCACCCCTGCCATGGGCAGGGACACCTCCCACTGTCCCAGGCTGTTCCGAGCCCCGTCCAACCTGGCCTGGAACATTGCCAGGGATCCAGGGGCAGCCACAGCTGCTCTGGGCACCCTGTGCCAGGGCCTCCCCACCCTCCCAGGGAAGAATCCCTCTGCTTTGCTCCATATTCCCCCTCTCAATCTCCACAAATTCCCAACCAAAGGCCAGGCTTCAATTCTGGAAATGGGAAGCACTCATGGAACACAGTCCTGGTGCACTGGGCTGAAGATTGATCTTTTTGTGGGACTTTTGCTGCCCGTGCTGGGCCAGGGGCTGAGCAGTGCCAGCTGCATCCCAGCTCCACAGGGTCCCTCTCCTGAATGCCTCAGATCCGACTATTAATAGTGAATAGTTTGGACTTCGTGTCCTGCACAACGATATTCACCAAACAGTTTCTCAGAAGATGCTTCAAAGGCTGACAGGCATCACCAGAGCTGTTGTTTTCTTTCCATTTCTTTTTGTAAACTGACTTAAGGCCAATATCAATATTTATCTAGAGCAAGGGAAGTGTTTTGCTGCCAGGAATTTGAGTGTACTGTTTTCTTCTGATTATAAATGGGGCAATTACTAATGAGGATATTTCTAAAATGAATGAGTGGAACATTAATTTCCCCTTAGCCCCAGCCTCAAGTCACCCCACAAATAACCCTTTATATGTTCTGATCTGATGGTTCAAGTTGCAGGTTCCATTAAAAAAAATGTGATTTTATGAAGATCTTTTGGGTATTGCTATCCTTCAGCTCTGAGTATCTGGTTGTTTTGTCCATGGTAACTGCATTTGTTTCTTCTGTGTTCTTCACTTGGAGCAACAGAAAAAATATTTTTTTAATTACAGATCAGAGAAAAATCTGAAAGGTACCTTAAGGAATACTTTAACCAGCCCCATGCCCAGGGCTGGATTTGCTATATCTAAACTGTTCTCTGGTAACAGCCCAACCTGCTCAGAAACTGCAACCTTGGCAAATCTACAGCTTCCCTGAATTATTCAGGAAACGCTTTATTCCTTTCCCTTCTGCAATTCCCTTCCACATATTTGAGCACTGTTATCACATCTTCCCCTTTGCCTTCTCCAGGCTTAAATGGACCGAGTCTCTTCCATCTTTCATCACAGGTCACGTTCTCCAGAGCTCGGATCACTCCTCTCTGCTTTGGAGCTCTTCCAGCTGATTTTCCATCTTTTTTGATGTGTGCTGCTTCCAGCTGAGGAGTTCTGCCAGCTGCAGTGGTATGAGCAGTGATCCATCAGCTCCCACACAGCAATCAGGAGATATCAGATAGGGGCTGATGCCTGCATGCCATCGCTCCTGGCTCCTGTGAGTGTCCCTGTGCCATGCCCCTGTGTGCCAAGTGACACCCACAGCCCCAGGGAGCCTTGCGTCCCTCTGTACCTGCATTTTGGCCACCTGTGCTGTGATTCATTTCCTACAGAGGGAGGTGAGCTGGGTTCCAAACCTGCTCCTTCTCAGCCATCCATCACTATTAACCCACCATGCCAAACCAAAATGTTCTTTGGTGATAGCTCACGGCCCTGGGGAGGAGAAGACTGGAAGCAAAAATGGAGAGAATGAGGCATTTCATTAATTATCCCACAGCAACTCTGTGGGAGGCTGGATATTTTCCTAAACTCCCAAGCTGTTTTGTGCACACATCCTCCCCCACATTTTTCTCTGCTTGGTCCATAATTTCCATCCCTCTGCTGAACTTTTGGTGCTGCCAGTGGCCGAGGTAAGATCTTGCAAATTCTCCCTGGCTGTTGAAATCCGGCTCGTTCCTATGAATCACTCGGACTGGGAGCAGTTATCCCGTGCCAAGATGCTGGCGATGGAGACGCTTTAATGGAAGCTGTGACTTCACATATTTACATGTATAGATCAGCCTCCAGCTGGGGAAGGATTCCCTCTCCTCTATCGGCTCAGCTGGGGCTGTGATCTCACCACGTTTTGCTTTCTCATGGACGACCTCCAAGTCAATCCCGGATTACTGTGGGAAGCTGTGCTGGAGGAACTGCCCTCCTCCATCCCAGCTCCCCAGCCAGTCCCTTCCTGTAAAGTTTGCACGGGGTCCCTATAAACCACCCTGCTCGTGGAGGGGGATTGGAGCCAAGTCCCTCAACACCAGTATCCCAGATCCCGTAACTTCTGCCCATAAAGCAGCAACTGAACCCAGCAGTTCCAGTTCTCTTTCTAAAACACCAACCTAAAGCTGCTAAATGAGTTCCTGATTTCCTATAAAAGTTGCTGCATTAGGAGCAAAGCAGGAGCAGCCAGAGCCCAAGGAGGCAATGCCAGATTTCTAACACGCTTCACTAAAGCTCACCATAAATCCCTTTTTGAATAGCACCCCGAAGGATGGGGATGATCCAGGCAAGAAGGAGTCTGAAGTTCTCTGTTCTCTGCCCTGTGTCGTCCCTGAGCTGCAGTTGGATGTGAAGCTCCTCCTTCCCCTTCTCCTCATGCACTTTATCAGGCACTTAAAAGAGGAAAAGGATGCGATTATTTAGCATTTTGTTTCTTCAGGCCTTTAATGTGATGTACAGGGTAGGCACTCTGCCCTGACCAGGTGAGACCCCACCTGCACTGTACCTCAAGGGGCTGACAAGAAAGGTGGAGAGAGGCTGTTTACAAGGGCCTGGAGGGACAGGACACAGGGAATGGCTTCCCACTGCCAGAGGGCAGGGCTGGATTGGATCTTAGGAAGGAATTGTTCCCTGGGAGGGTGGGCAGGCCCTGGCACAGGGTGCCCAGAGCAGCTGTGGCTGCCCCTGGATCCCTGGCATTGTTCCAGGCCAGGTTGGATGGGGCTTGGAGCAGCCTGGGACAGTGGGAGGTGTCCCTGCCCATGGCAGGGATGGGAATGGGATGAGCTTGAAGGTCCCTCCCAACCCAAACCATTCTATGATTCTATGAAAACACCTCTGTTATTCAGTGGATTTGCCAAAGGCTGGGAGTTGATGCCTTCTCCACACTGGAGGCACTTTCTGTGTATCTGGAATAGCCTTGGTTTCCCCAGGCTGTAAAACACAATGTCCTTCCCCGCTCCTAATGCCACGTCTGGTGCCTGGCTCTGAGCTGCTCGGGGCAGCTGCTGCACGTTCTGGGAGGCCACAGGCATTTGTTGGCATTCCCAGGGATTATCACCGAGGCAGACACAGGCTGGGGAAGAGCCAAGGCCTGTTCAGACAGTCATGGCTTCTTTATTTGATACGAGCTTGGTCTCCAGCCCAGAACCCTCTCTGAACCCACCAAAGGTGATAAAGTCCCAGAGCCGAAGAAGTATTTGAAAACACATACAGTTAAATGTGTTTTTCACACCTCCTCAGGAGGACTCCCTGGAAGAGCAGCAATACAGAAAACAAGGCATAATCTTGTGATTCACCCTCTGAGCTCCCCAGGGTCACCCAGGCCTGAATCATGGCAATGGCAAAGGCAGATTAATTAGAAGAGTTTATTAATAATTTCAGAATAGGCTGAGCCTTGGCTGTGTGCTCATCCCTGGCAGGTTTTTCACACCAGCCATTGAGCCAGGCCAACTCCAACCTGTGGCATTCCACAGAGGTACCTCTCTGCTCCCAGAGTGGGAAATAACACAGAGAAATGCACCAGCCTGAGGGGAAGGAAGGGCAAAGCACACAAACTCACACTGCCACTGCTCCTAAATCCTCACGGGTTCTTTGCCAGCACTGGGGCTAAACCTTGGAGCTTTCCTGAGGATCAAGCTGGAGCTGCTCCATGCTTTAGCTCCTCTCAAACCCAGGCCTTTGGGCATTTGGGAAGTGGGAATCTGCTGCAAAAAGCAGGAGAACACCCTCTGTGCTTTTCCTGTGGGAGACTGCACTCCACAGGATGATTGACTTTTGAAACTGGAATAAACTAGGGCTGAGCATCGTGCTCCAAGCTAAAGCTGCACTTGCAAGGGTATTTTTTTCTCAAACTGAGGTTTGGATGCATCTCATGGTGACCTGGAGATTTTCTGAGATCATGGAATCCCAGAATGGCCTGGGTTGGGAGGGACCTTAAAGATGATCCTGTTCCAACCCCGATGCCATGGGCAGGGACACCTTCCACTCTATTCCCAGCCCCAAGAAATGCCACCACATCTCTGTTTTCCCAGCTCCTGCTCTTGTTGATATAAATGGTTCTGCAGAAACAACACTGCAGCAGCCTCAGGTGTGTTTGCAGTCAGCTGCTCAGAAAAGCCTGTGCATTAAATGTGTATTAAATGTGACTCCAGGCACTCTGAGTGCTCCTTCTCTTCTGGGAAAGGTGTTAAACTGTGAATAAACTTCCTCATGGACAAGAAGTTTGCATCTTCTTAACCACCTGTAATTACCAGAGCCCATAATCCCTGCAAACAGCTGGGGTAAAACACTGCAGTCCTTCTGGCACTGCTGTGTCCCTGGGCTCTGAGCTTGGCTCCTCTCCCTCCCCCTGCTTGGAGCAGCCTCATTGCAAAGGAATAAATCAACACCAGGATCAGTCCTGGAGCAGGTCAGGGCAGAGGTGAGGGCAGGATCCCTTCTCATGCTTCGCTGTTGGCAGAAGAATATTTAAACCCCATTGGCATTTTTGTGTTTTCTGTTCTTACTGCATTTTGAGTGGTCAAGGATAGGTGAAGGTCTATATATATTTTTTATTATTGTTGCTGTTTCATTTAGAACTTCATTTAGAAACCCCTTTGGAAGGGGTTTCCAGGCTGAGCTTAGAAGCTGGTTCAAAGCAGTCCCCAAAATTGCTTCCAAGCTTTAAAAAAAATATTATCACTTCCCACTCCAAGTGATCAATGAAGAATAAGACAAACCCTTCCTTATCACACAACAATCTCTCTCAAATTCTGTTTCCTTAACGATGTTTTGTTTTACTGGCGACTCTCCCATTTCCATCTCCTGCACTTGGCACACTTCCTCTGCCTCCCCAGTGCCTCAGGGACTGTGTTATCACAATCAAGTGAGGCGGAAATGACAAAAATGTCATCCTGTAACATTTCATGCAGGTATCAAATGCTGCTTTACCATGAAGTCATCATGGGTTTAGTCTGTAAAATTCAGAGCACTGCAGGAGTTGGTTTCAGTTCCTGGACACTACTTTTAGGCTGGCAAATAGAAGTGATCTGGGCCCACTTCAAAGAGAACTCCATGGTTTTGTGTCACAGCTGTCAGAAATCCCCTCCAGAGGCTTGGGGTGTGTCTTTCGCCCCAAGCAGTGACAGATGTCAGGATCTGGCTCCTCATTCCCTGTATTGCTGTGGCTCTGGGCCCAGCCATGTGCAGGGAGATGCTGATAGCAATCCCTGCCTGTGGAAAAGTGTCCTTGGAATTTTAAATAAATCTTCTTGTTTGCTGAATAGGGAAGTTCCCAGTTGCCACTTGGCTGAAGGGTGGGAAGCAGAGGTCTGTGTCTGGATCTCCACTGCTGAAGGAAAGAGGCAGTGAGGACACCAAATAATTCCTGTTGGGATCTCCAGACAGACTGACCTGAGTACAGTGAGCAGGGGGCAGGGATCTCCCCTGACACAAACACCGGGGCTCCTCTGAGGGGACTCTGGGGGCATTTCTCCAGGATTTCCAGATACTCCAGGCTGATCTCAGACTGCCCTGCCTGAGCTGTGAGTTATGGAGAAATCCTGGGGCCAGCCAGTGCCCCTGTGCCTGGGCCGATGCTGAGGCAGAGGAAGGGTTTGTATGTGGGCTTTCCCAGACCCAGGGTAACCTTTCAGCTGCTGCATCTAAGCCACACATTCAAAATTCCCCATCTGGGTCTGCCTAAATTCTTTATTTGCTATAAGTAGGCAGCACTGGCTTCCTTTGGACAGTCTGGCTGGACTGGTACACTGAGGACAATCAATTCTGAGGGCAACACATTTGCTGATATCCCTGATGGGTCTGTCAGTAGCCCATGCTGGTACTTGGATCTGTTCCTTGTCTGTCAGGAAAAAGCTCCGAGTTCATTTCCCCCCAGGCACAGAGCCAGACCTAAGGACAGATGGAGGTGCAGACACTCAAGGGACACCAGGGTAGAGTCTCACCAGCCCCACTCCCTCAGATCCATCCCAAATTCAGTTCTTTGCAGGGAAAAGGCACATTCAGCACCCTGCCTTCCGTGCCAGCTGTCAGATGAACTCCAGCCCTGCTGCCGAGCTTTACCTTGGAATGCAGATGGAGAAGGACAGCTGATGTGTTTAACTCTCCGCTGACTAACAGGGAAGAGCAGATTTTTAACAGAGGTTCAAGCCTAGGCCAGGCAGGCAGTCCCCAGCAGCTCCATCTGTAACGTTTCATGGGCAGCATCTGAATTCATCTGAAATCTGAATTTGAAACTACTGAGGGCCAAAGTGACGGAAAAACTTTTTGAAAATCTTTACTCCCTTTGTAGCTAAAACTTGAAATTTGCAGCCTAGCAAATGCACATGCCAGGAGCTCTGGAGCCATGGCTTTTTCTCGTCTTGTTTCCAGTCTCTCAGGGGCGAGTGAATGTGACCAGGGCTGTGAGAAGCTCGACTTTGTGTCTCTCCCCTGACTCCTGAGGAGAGTCAGAGTCACCTGAGGAAGGTTCATCTTACAGCTCTTTCAGGTCCATCCCCCACGCCGCGCTTGGGCTTCATCTCTCGAGCTCTGGGTTAACTGCCCCTATGGGTAATTTAGACAGAAAAGCAGGGAGCAACTCAGTGAGCGTCAGCGGAGGGACTGCTCAGGGGATGAGCTTTTCCTTCCCACCTTCTGCTCGGGAATCCTGGGGCAGAGGAGGGCCCGTGGCACTCTGAGCCCCTGGCTGATGCCGTTTCCTCTGGCTCACACACCCGTGTGCGATAAGAGACCGGAGCACGGAGCCCTCCAGACAGAGCAGGGAATGTGTGAGCGGCTGGGGGGCTGCCAGGGCTGCTCCGAGTGTCTCACGCCATTAACACAGCCAGGGTCTTGCTGCCACGAGTGATCCCAGCTCTCAGGCTAGGATTGTTGGAGCAGCTCCGGTGAAAGTTGCCCCCCAAATCGTTTCAGGGTGATTCCGTGCCTGTTATCAGCTGTTGCTTTTGGTCTGCCCTGCTTATCTCTTCAAATAGTGTTTTTAAGTACATTTTCCACCTGGGAAAGGATGAGGATCTAAGGAAAATAATTGCTGTGGCTGCAGGAAGGGAAGAAGAGCGGCCTGGGCTGTAGGCTTTACTGGCTATGCAATAGATGCAATTATGCACGCCCAAGTGCTCATAAAGGCTATATTAATATTTTCAAGTGTCTCCACCTCTTCTTCCATGTTTGGTGATGTCACCAGCAGCTTGCAGTGGGTTAGGGGCAGGAAAAGAAGGGAAATGGCATTTTCTTCATCACCTTGGATGATGTAGGGGGCAGGAATGTGTGAAAGGGATTTTTGGCATGGTGTTTTTCTTGAATCTGTGATTGAGGCAACCTGAGCCACACTCCATGAGGTCCTTATCAGTCTCTTGAGGTTTAACAAGACCAAGCTAAAGGTTCTGCACCTGGGTCAAGACAACTCCTGGGATCAATCCAGGCTGGGATGAGCAGCTGGAGCAGCCCTGGGAGAAGGACCTGGGGGTGCTGTGGGGGGGAGCTGGACCTGCCCCAGCCCAGAACCCCCTGCCCTGGGCTGAGCCCCAGTGTGGGCAGCAGGGGAGGGGGATTCTGCCCCTCCGTCTCACTCACACACACACCTGGGCACAGGATTCCACCCCGGGAACAAACAGGGCTCCGTGGTCCTTTGCTTCCCGCAAATCCTCGGCTTTGGGGAGAGGAGTGGAAGCAGAGAGCGATGTGAATTGAAAGCTTGCCACCTCCTGGACACTGCGGGTGCCGTGCCTGCCTCCGGGAGAGGGAAATCCAGCGGGTATGGAAGTGCCCGGGCACGAACTTCACGGATAAAAAAGGAAAAAAGAGGGATGGAGAAGGGATAGGAGCTGCAGAGTGCCCCAGCCTCACCGAGGCTGCGCTGCTCAATTTATCCCTTTACATTCGTGTGTGGTGCTGAGCTTGTGAAAATCGTGGTACAGCACGTGCAAATAATGGCAGCATCCCTCCATCCCTCCTCTATTTTCTCAGCTCCACCTACACAGTGCTGGCACCCTGTCCCCTCCCACTGCACAATTCCCAGCCATGGATTTCATACCTGGGGGAAAATGCACCTAGTAAACCCAGTCTGAGAACTGGGGGTGCTGTAAATTTTTAGATTTTGTTATAGATTTTTAATAAATCTGTGTTCATAGATATTTAATAAGTAGGAAGAGGAAACCAAAATCCCGTGGTAATAATAATAATAAGCTGTAATTATGGGAATTCAACAAGGGACTTAACCATAGGCGCTTGAGGCCTCCCAGGCTCGTGTGCTAGAGCAGGGTCCCTGCTACTCGGAGCTTTTCCTCTGGATTAGCACATGGCATGAACAAATCCTTCTCCTGACAGTGAATAACATTGCTGAGATGATGGGAACCTGCCTGGGTTTTTACCTGAAATTAAAGCAAAACAACACACAAAGTAAAATATTTGTCCTTTTCTTTATTTTATCTGTTTTTTTCAGATGAGTCCATCATTTGTGATGGATGTCTGAACAGCCATTCATGCAGACTCAGCACAGCTTTGCTGGTCTGTATGACAACAGCTCTCAAAATCCCCAAAATCAGTCCAGGTCCCCAGTCCTGCTCTGTGAAATTGGAATTTCACCCCATTCACCAGTAACTCAACTCTCAGCACAGGAACTAGGCCTGCAGTGGGCAGACTTTGCTCCTGTAGCTCAGCCAGGTATCAGTGACACACCGTGGACGTGCACTGGATGCTCACAGGCTGGGGAGCAGTGACAGGGCCACCACAGGGACACTGCTCTCAGACACACCTCGAGAAGCCCCAGGCTCAGTTTAAAGGTCAGTGGATCACTGGAGAGGAAATCTCTGCTCTTCTTTCTGACAGGAGCGATAAACACGGGGTTTATTCCAAAATAAAGTCAGTAACACACACTTGCAAGCTTTAAAAAGCATTCAAATCCTACAGAAGATGACAATGGAAGTGGAAAGCAGCTGACAAGCCAAGGAGGTTGTTGTGTTTTTGCTAACAAATACTGCTTTTACTTTCTTGCTGCAGCTGGAATCTGCATCCAGCATCTCCCCAAATATTGATACCCAGACATTAATTTAAAAAACATGTACAGGCACCATACAGGACTCAACCTCATCCCTAATACAATGTGATTTAATTCCTCTGAACATTACAAGTCATTTATTTTCTGGCCCTTTTAAGCCTGATTCACCTGAAACTCAGATCAGGCATCTCAGATTAACTCAGTTCGCCCTCCCCACCTGGGGGAGTGGCAGAAATTGCCCTCAGATCCCTCAGATCCAGGGGTGGTACATTTGTGCTAAGGAGCAGAAGGTCATTTTGTCCCTCTCCTGTTGCTTTGCTCCTGACTTTACACATGGAAGAGCCACATTTTGGTGCGTGCAGGGAAAACAAACAGCAGCCACAAATTGGTATTTGAGAAATTAAAGACAGCTTTCACACAAACAGACCTATTTTGGGTCCTCAGGGATGTGCAACCCTGCATCACCTCTGGGATTCAGAAAAAGCTTCAATCTCCCGTGCCTTTTGGAGGCCTTTCAGTGCTGCCTGAAGCTGCAGCAGCCGTTGTTGGTGTCAGCAAGCTGGGACACTGCATGAACTGCCACCATCCCCCCTCAGGAGGATCAGGACTTCCCCTCCCTCCCAGCACAGCTCAGCAGCAGGCAGAGGGGAAGATGGTGATTGCACCAGGCATGCAAATGAGGGAAGTCATTTAATCTAGGCCAGCATCATCCTAATTACAGCGGTGCCATCAACCTCTTTGCCTTCCAGAGCCACAGAAAGCTTGAGGGCACATCGGGCAGAACCCAGAGAGCTGTGGGGAGAGGGAACCCCGAGGGTGATGTGAAGGTGTGAGGGGACTCCAAAAATTGAGCCCCAGGCCAAGTGGTGATTTGAGCATCCCCTCCTGGCTGGGGATTCCCAGTAACCCCTGGCACCATCCCTGCCCATGGCACAGTGGCTGGAACTGGGATTTTTGGAGGTCCTTTCCGCCCTGCACGGCTCTGAGAGCAGCTGCGGTAAAGGCTTGTGTGAGCTGGTTATAACCCATCGAAGGCTCACAGGCACCCTGACTCAGGGAGAAGAATGCAGCTGCTGTTATGGACACTGCTACATCAGGTCTAGGCTGTTTTCCCTTTTGAAGTGGCCAGGAATTGAATATCTGTCTCCCAGTGCTGTTCTCAGTGATCACCAAACTGTTGTCTGCTGTCAACACAGGCAGTTCCTGTTATCACTCACCTTTTAGCAGGGCACGGGAAGCCAGATGCAATCAATCCTAGCCAAAAGACTGGCAGCTTTTGGGTTTTCTTCCACAAAATAAGTTTCAGTCTCAGGAAATAACCCATGCAAATACAGCAGTGTAACCCTCTGGAGCAACATCAGCCCTTTGACTCATTTTCAGTGTCTGCAGTGGCATCAAGGTGTCCCTTTGGCTTGTCAGGCCACCACAACACGAACCTGAAGCCAGCTTCACACCTCTCAAACTCAGGACCACTCTAAACCTGCTGGCACTGCTGCTGAAGCCTCATCACACAGGTGACCCCATGGCACAAGCACCACCTTGCCCTGCAATATTGCAGAGATGTCTGCAGCAAAACCCCAGGACAGGCCTGGGAATCTGTGCGAGAGCATGGCAGAGCAACCTCAGCGTTTGCAGCTGTTCCCTAATTAGTTCATGGCCTGAAAGGGCAGCACCTGTGTCTCAGTACAGCTGGGAGTGCCTGACTGGCCACTCAGGCCTCGGTGATGTCCGGCCTGCTCAAGGCTTTCACCAAACTCAACACAACTGAAGATTTGTTGGAATTTTCCACTTGCTGCAGAGGAGGCTTCAGTCTAAATCCTTGTAGTTCCTTTTACGCCTCTCTTCAGAAGACACACTAAAATTACCAACATTAACCCTGTTAGAAATACTTTGTCCCACCAATACCAGCGACTGAATTTTGTGGCTTGCAGCTAAAGCTCTGCACCTGGAACGAATCCCTTCCTTATTCCCAAATTTCCAAAGCCCTTTGAATAAGCCCGTGCTGTGCAGGTTTCAGGCTCACACAAGAGCCCTTGCAGATGTACTCGGTACAAAGCTGCAGAGCCAGGTTGTTGCCTGAAATAAAATGTGCTTTTGCAGCAGAAATAACATATTTACACTGTATAATTCTTGCACATTTATCTTTTATCTTTGACATCCTCTCCATAAAGCTCTCTCCAAAATCCTACTACCAAGCACAGTCTCTTAATTACATCCATTTTTCTCACGGCACCTGCCTTTCATTTAAAATTCCACAGGTAGACTTGGCTCCTCCTTTTACACTCTGCCTCTCCCCTTAGCCAGGGCAATCAGACACAAACCTGGCCTCAGCCACAGAGCCCTGGAGTTTGAGTTCCTCTGGTGACACCAGTCCATTTTGGGGACCAAAGATTCATAGAATGGCTTTGGTTGGAAGGGACTTTAAAGCTCATCTCATCCCACCCCCTGCCATGGCAGGGACGCCTTCCACTGTCCCAGGCTGCCCCATCCAGCCTGGCCTTGGGCACTGCCAGGAATCCAGGGGCAGCCACAGCTTCTCTGGGCATCCTGTGCCAGGGCCTTCCCACCCTCCCAGGGAACAATTCCTTCCTAAAATCTCATCTACCCCTGCCCTCTGGCAGTAGGAAGCCACTTCCTGTGTCCTGTCACTCCAGGCCCTTGTAAATTGTCTCTCTCCATCTTTCCTGTTGGCTCCCTCAGGTACTGGAAGGGATCCTGTATTATCCCACGTTTTAGAAGCAATACAATTACCTCCTGTGGCCTTTTTTTTTTTTTTTTTAGATGAAATTTTTCCTCTTGCACCTTCCCCTCAGGCCACCAGCCTGAGATCGTATCTAGAACCTAATCCTGAAACAGGGAAGAGCTGCACCCACCACCCTCCTCAGCCATTACAGGAAATGCTTTCTCCATTGCTTTCTCACTATTGCCACCAACCCCTTACCTTGGTCACGCTGACCCCCACACCTCCTAAATTCCTTACCACCAGAAGTGGGGCATTTGCTCCTTTAAGGAGCAGGTGTAGGAGATCCCAGCCCAGCCCAGCTGAACCCACTTCGGCTTTAATGGTGGGCGTGGGGCTGTGATGGGTCACACCTGTGAGGCTGCAGGGGCTGAAAAACCCGGCGGGGTAAATCTCCCCCTTTACCCCGTCTTTCACCCCTAGAAAGGATCGTGGCTTGGGATGAGGCTGGAGGGGAGCAGCGCCAGGACCCGCGGTAGGTTTAGCACCGCATTGGGGTCTGTCAGACCCACTAGATGGCGGCAGCTCCTTAAATTTGTGCGTTTGGCGTGGAAAAAGGGGAGGATGAGGCTTCCCACGCGGAAGCTGTAGTAGGAGCTGAGCACTGCGGCTCCCGGGGGTTCCCGCATCCCGAGGCTGCTCCTTGGGGCAGCCCTTGCCCGGGGTGTCCGTGCGGCTAAAAACAGCTCCTAGAGGGGTCCTTCGACGAGCTGGAGACCTGGAATATGCGTTTTCTCAAACAAACACTGCAGAGCTGCCTCTGAGCGCTCTGAACATTCCCCGCTCCTCCAGCTGGGCTTTACTGGGGGGGTCTGGTCTGGGTTATGTGTGCTCCCCGCGGTGCTGCTGTGCAGGGGTTGAGCTCAAAGCTCTTGAGAAAGGAGCAAAAGGTGTATGAATATTGTGTGTATGTGTGGTTCCTACCTGGAAAGGCCAGGGGGCTGCAGAGCTGCAGCAGCCCTGAGTTCTCAGCTCGCAGCCAAGATGTTCCAGCAGCCCTGGCTGCTGCTCTGTGATTTCTGCTGTGGTCAACATTAATCTTTGGGCTATCACTGATAGCTCTAGCCCGAGTAGGAAGTAAATTTGAGTGCTAATTCCAGATTTGTGGTAGTGTAATTAAATCCCACCTGTTTAGGGCAAGGAATGTTGTTCCATCCCAAACCTACTTAGGCTGAGGTGGTTCCTATCCCTCGCCTTTTGTCACGCAGATTCGCCACTTAGAACTAAGAACCCTTTTGTGGGAGGGCCTGTTAGCTGCTAATTCGACCAAGAGGGTTTTCAGTATCGAAAGAGGCTTCAGGGGAGCTGGAGAGGGGTTTTTGACAAGGACACGGAATGATGAGACAAGGGGGAATGGCTTCACACTGACAGAGGGCAGGGTTAGATTGGGTATTAGGAGGAAATCCTTCCCTGGGAGGGTGGGCAGGCCCTGGCACAGGGTGCCCAGAGCAGCTGTGGCTGCCCCTGGATCCCTGGCAGTGCCCAAGGCCAGGCTGGACATTGGGGCTTGGAGCAGCCTGGGACAGTGGGAGGTGTCCCTGCCCATGGCAGGGGTGGCACTGGATGAGCTTTAAGGTCCCTTCCAACCCAAACTATTCTAGGATTGATGAGTTCTTTTGAAGCAAGCATTCAGGAGTAGGAGAGGGAATTTTGCAGCTGTCTGTGGCCATCTTAAAATCCTTTGCTGTGTAACAGGCTGCTCCAAGGTTAACTTTGTCCTGATTACGGCTGCTTGGTAAATGGGAGCACTTATACATGCAAATTTGTCAGCCTTGCCTCCCACCCTTCGCTGGAGGGGCTCTTTGTCCTGGCGTGTGTCCTGGTACTGCTCCAGGGCAGAGCAGCTCCACGTGTGCCTTGTGCTGTGTGAACCCTGGCCCCGTTCACTGTGTGAAATCAGTGCTGGCTAAACCCTTTCTTCTGTGGAGGCAGCAGAATTGTCGTGTTATGCTATTTATAGACAGGTATAAACGACACGATGAAGGTCAGGTGAGAAAGTTGTGGCAAAGCTGGGAGGAAAATCAGCACTTGGTTCGCGGGCAAGCAGAGGGAGGACAGTTGTGTTGGCTCAGACATCTTAATTCCCTTCTCACAGCTGTTGCCTTTAGAGTTGGCTCTCCGTTTTCCTCGCTGGTTTGCAGCTCAGGTGCTCTCGTTTGCTGCTGCAGCTGTGATACATTTCAGGGGAAGAAGCATTCCTGAGCGCTTGCCTGCTGTGCTGCTCCACTCAGGTGCAATGCTGGGAAAGAGAGCAGCATCCTTCATTTCTGATTGGTTCCAGGTTTGCTGGGAAGCCTTCAGGAACTAGGCAGATTCCTCATGCCTGATGTTTCAGACTCATCTGTGTAGCTTTGTAGCAGAGTGTGAAGTCAGCTGGGCATCTCCAGGGGTTGTAGTGGGTGACACAGGTACCATGGTTCCTGCTGTTGCCATTCCTAAAGGATGGCATGTGCTTCACCGCGGCTCCATTACATGGCAACTGCTTTTGCTGTGATGTTTTCCTGATGTTAAAGGTGGCAGCTTGTGTCCTGCTGAGTCCACAGATATGACAACACCACTTGGAAGTCACTTCCAAGGTGTGCAATCCGCAGCTCGCCAGAGGGAATCTCTTCTGTGCTGCTCATCCCACTTCTGAAGTGCTCACCCAGCCGTGCTGGTGGGGCTTGTTCATCCAGGTTCTGCTTTTCATGGAGCAGCCCTGTGGAATTGGGGACAGCTGTTCCCCGGAGTTCATTTGTGTTCAGTCTCCATTCCATCCGCGCCGTGGTGCAGTTTAATTGGGATGTGGATTTTAACCTTTTTCTGAAATGCCATTTCCTTCCTGCTTTCCTGCTATTGCTCTCAGAAATGCTGCTGTCCTCTGGCTGCAGTTACAGAGAGCCAGCTCCTTTCTGGAAGGCAAAAAGGAGCTTGTTAACAGCTACCTTTGTGCTTAATTAATGATCCAGCGTGGTGGGGGAACTGCTCCCTCCTGCCCAGAGCAGCTCTGTCACTGTCCCCAAATCTGTGCTTTCGGCCAGTGTTAAAGTGGTGACTGTGCCTGATACCGACATAAATGGGACAAATATTGGTGGCTTACATGGAGCTCCTGATTCCCCTCGTGTGTCTGCTCTGTGAAATGTTCGGAGGGCTGAGTGAAGGGAGGGAATGTAGGATAGTGAATTTGAGGCCTTATTTTATTCCATTTGCTGAAGCCGAATGACTGGAATTAAATGTGACCTGTCTGAAAGCCAGCCTTGTTTCCAAATAGTGCATGGGGAACCGAGATCAGAAGACACATTACAAACATTGCAGTAGCATAACTTGAGGCAAGTGCAATCATTTACTTGACTAATGAATCCCCTGGGCTGCTAGCAAGAGAGCAAATCTCTCATTCATCTTCTTAATTTAATAAGCAGAGGGGTTGGCCTTAAGGGTAAACGAAATGAGTAGTGATCCCATGAATGTTTCAGCAAATTGATGTACAATAAGATAAGGGAGATCCAGCGAATGGCTTGCTTTGTTCTGAGAGACTGTCAATGGGCTTTAGGGGAAAGGGAGAGAAGCTGCAGCTGATGGCTCTGCGTAGCTCTCAGCGCATTTCCCTCACAATCTCTCCGATCTGTACAGGCTGGAACGTGGGAATTTTGTTAGGATATCATCAAGTGAGCTTAGTTCAGCGGTCAGGGCTGTTGTGCTTGGTGCTGCCTGTGAGGCATCCGTCAGAGAGCTTGAGAAAAGCTGAAAGCTGCATTCCCTGCTCAGCCCGACGCGCCCGTGGGTACCTACAGCGAGTTGTTGCACCTTGGAAAGGTTCATGGAGGAGCTGGAGGATGCCTGAGCTTGTGGGAGCTAATGAGGCTCATTCCTGTCTTTCATGCTCCTAATTACTCCGGAGAACAAACCCGCGGTGTGAAACAATGAGGTGCTTTAATGGCCAGAACGGAGATTGCTGGTTCTGCCACCACAGCAGTTACTCAGGCATCACCTGAGTGTGTTGTGCATCAGGAGAACTGAGGCAGAGATGAAATCATAACACTGCTGTAGATAATAAAAACAGGGTAAGGAAAGCTTCTGACACAGGCAATAAACTTGGTAATTTTTTAAACAAAACCCCCAGAAGGGAATGCTGCTTAAACTCCTATTAAACCATGAACCATATAAAGTGACTTTTGGGAGGCTGACTGAAGTACAAAGAAGTTGAAAATGGGAATGCTTGTTCTTGGCTTTTGTTCGAGAGAGGATTTTAGGATTAGATGGTCCATTACTGTTGAATGCGCTTTGATAAGTACAATCTTCCAGGCCCTTTATGATGAACGCACAATGGGGAGCTGCAAACTGAGTTATCAAAAAATGAGTGGCTTTTGGAATGTCATGAATCTCAGAGTTCTTAAGATCAAACTGGGAGGTCAGGGGTTCTGTAACTGAAGGTAACAGATATAATGAAGATCATGTATTGCATTTGAACCTGAAATAATTACATTTGTCAACTCTGCCTAATTTGATGGGATGGAGGCAAAAAAAAAATATGGATTTATGTCTTGAATCCTCATGTATATGCATTAGTGTGGATCTGTTATAAGAAGGTTTATAGCAGAATGCTTTTGGATTCTGGCCAGTATTTGCAGGGCTGCTCTCCTGGAGCTTGGTGACTTTAATAATAATGTGTAGAAAATTGCTCTTTTAATTGAGGTAAATAGTTGTCACATTGGCATAATGTGAGCTGTATCGTTCTATTTTGGGGGTCAAATTGCTGTTCTGAACACATCAAGCAAGCATTAAAAACCTTGGAAAACCTCAGTTTTGCAGCATTTCTGACAGCACAAAGCAGAATTGCTCAGAAGCACCATGTTGGTGGCTGGATTTGCTGTGAACACACACAGGTTCTTGTGTTCAGAAGCCAAGCCAAGAGCCAGCTCTCATGCCCTGAGTTCAATGTTATGACAGTGAAAACCTGACTGAATCGGGCTGTTAACGCCTTGTGCCCTTTGCAGTCTTGTAGCTGTGTGAGGTGGATGTTGTAGGAAGCATTTTTAGTCACAGGAGAGAAAACAATAACCAGGTGTTTGGGTTCCAGTGGGCTGGGGCAGGGAGGGAGCTTCCAAAGGGGAACAGCCTCATTTCCACTGCCATTAGATAAGAGGCTTGACATTAAATGGTCTGAGCTGTCAAACCTGTCAGGGAGCTAAAAGGTTTAGGCAGATGTGGTGTGGTCAGACCTTCTGCTTGTTCATGGAGCAGATGGCACCAGGGGACGAAACAACCCCTTCCAGGTGTGTGGTGCTTCCTGACCTGCGAGGTGACCTTGAGGTGGGCAGTGAAGGCCAGTCCCATCCCCAAATCGTATTTCAGACATGAGCACAGCTGGCACAGGAAGAGGAAAGGGAAGTGTCCTGGTCCTGTGGGCAGGTGCAGAGGAGGTGGATCTGTGCTCCTGTCAGTGAGGAGTCCCTGTGGCCTGCAGCACTCCCAAAATCCCTTGGCTGCTCACTCCTATCCTAGTTTAGCTGTTGCATCCTCATCCCTTCTTGAGACAGGGAGAGTTTTATCACAGGAGCAGCTTGGGGTGAGGAGGGGACATGGAGTGGCTGAGCCTGAAGGACGCATTGCTGCAGGCAGAGAGTAGGTGTGTAGCTCTGCTCTTGCTCCTGGTTGTAAAATCTCCCCCTCCCCTTCCTTGAAAGCTCATCAGGTGTGTAGGGATGTGAACTGTAACTTTTTGGAGTTTTCCATTTGTTGAACAAACAAAATTATCCCTCTTGGGATAAACGTACTGGTCCTGGGTGTCCCTGGACAAGGGATTTCATTCCTTGACCCCTTGGTTTTTCTCTTGGTGGGTATTTCACAGCTGCTTGTTGCTGCTGCTTCAGCCAGACCAACCCTTTGATGCCTGAGCCTGTTTTCACGTGAGGATGATTTTCATGCTGTAGAATGATGAATTTTTTGGCTGTACTGGCAGCTGCCACTTCTTTCTAAAGAGTGCAGCATTTATTTAGCAATGCTAGGTGGGGAGAACAGACAGTGGGAACGTGGAGCTGACTCAGCCATGTGCTCAGCTCTGCACAGCAGTGCTTAGATAATGCCACAGTCCCTGTGTGAACCTGGTGAGAGAGGCTTGGCTGAGCCATGGAATTTCCAGTTCAGTTTGGTGTGCGCAGCTCAGTCCAAACTGGGAATTTGTTGTCAAACTGGTGTCAGGCTGACAAGACACCAAACCCTTCTGGCTGACAGACCCCAGGCGTTGGTCCCCATGTGTCCCATCTGCCAAGCCCCTCTCCCTGTGCTGCCCCTCTGCATCGGGAAGGATCTGGATCAGTGCTCTGTGAGCTCCAGAGAGGCTTGCCTTGAGATGGAAGAGCTGACTGATAGGCACATGCAAGTGCTGTAATACCAGCCAGGCCTCAGTTTGCACATTCTGGTGTCTCTGAGGGTGGCCAGTGCCAGATGTGTCTGAGAGAGATGCCAGAAACTCCTCAGTGTGCTCTTTTAAAATGTCAGACTCTTCTGTCTTGATGAGATCTTTCATGTCTTCAGCTGAGCCCTCATCATAAAAATGGTAGTTGTGTGCCTTGTTCCAGAACTTGCTGGGTTTCCAGTTGGCCAGAAGTCCCAGCCTCTCCTGCACTCCTGCCCCGGGAGGTTTAGCATTAATGCATTTATCTGTGTGTACAAGGAGAAGGGAACATTTCTGTTTTTACAGATGGTGTGGGTTCAGGAAATCCAGTCAGCTGGTGTGGGTCTGGAAACCATTCTGCCCTTATTAACACCCTCCAATGATATAAACAGAGAATCCCCTAAGCAAGGAGCAGTCTAAATAAAACTCCAGGCCAAACCAGAACATCTAAGGTGTGCCAGATCTTGCCTCAGGGTAAGAGAGAGGATGGGAAGTGCCAGGAAAGTGAAGATCTTAATTTCTAAGAGAACAGCCCTATGATTGAGGGAATTCTGTATTCTTGCCTCTCCCAGGAGAGAGAGAGGAGAGCTGAGGAAGGGATATCCTGGGGAAAGGGCTTTTCTCTGCCACTGCCTTGTTTCTCCTCTTGGAAAGGACTGGTGAGATCTAAGCCAGGGATTGTCTCAAGACAGAGGTTGGAGGCCAAAAGCCTTTGTAGATCTGAGCCTGTATTTTATGTCTGCCTCAGTTTCCTGTCTGTAGTGAAGGAAAAGCAACTAAAAATACCCAGCAGCAGAGCAGTGTCTGTGCCTGTGGTGGGGGCCCTGAGGCCTTGCTGTGTGGGATGCCCTTCCTGGGGGCTGCAGGTAGGTTACTGCAGGGTTTGGGGATGTGCCACTGGCCCCTGGGGAGGCTGCTCCAGCTCAGGATGGACATCTCTGCTGTGTCCCCTCACCTTGCATTTTTCCTGGGCACTGGACTGTGGGGCAGGGTGATATTGAAGGGGGTGTTTAAGAGGCTGTTCCTGTGTCATCCCAAATGTACCAGAACAATTCTTCCAGGGCTGACATCTCTAGTTGAGACAGTCATGGTGAAGGAGTTGGAAAAATGTCTTGTGATGCAACTTTAAGAGCTGAATTAAAAAAAAACAAAACAAAACCCTTCCTCCTCCTTTTCTTCCACTCTTATCTCTTTCTACTTTCCTTTTATCTTTCCTCCCTTTTTGTCTGTGTCTGTTCTTTCCCTGTAATTCCTAATGTAAGTAAGGAAGAATTTAATATGCTGAGACAGGAGAGAAGTTGCTCCATGCGTTGCAGATGCACAACATGTCTTCATTAACTCCCCATGACATTCAAAATAGCTCGAGATAAAGACAAACTAAATCTGGGAAGACAAATATAAATACTGTTCCCCCCTCCTTCGCCCTGCGCGGCGCTCCCCCCCAGGGCATGCATTCAATTACCGGAGATGAATGGAGCAAAGCAGAGCAGCCTTTGGGATGCTGCGCCTGGCGCTGCCTGCTCCTGCCATCAGATGGCCCCACACTTCACGGAATGTGCTCCCGGCCCCGGGTCCGGCCTGGGAGGTGCTCCGCGGGGTCTGCAATCCCTTGTTTGAGCTCTGGCAGCCTGCAGATACTCAGGAAAGGCTGGCAAAGCCCAGAGCAGGAGTGCTGGCTCTTCTTGTCCTCCAAAGGTGCGTAGAAGGGAAGATCCTGGTGCTTAAGCCACCAGATGGGGAGTGAGGAGTTGGGCTTGCTCTCCCTCATAGAATCACGGAGTATCCTCAGCTGGAAGGGACCCACGCGGCTCAGAGTCCAACCCCTGGCCCTGCACAGACCCCCCAACAGCCCCACCCTGGGCATCCCTGGCAGCGCTGTCCAAATGCTCCTGGAACTCTGGCAGCCTCGGGGCCGGGCTCATTCCCGGGGGGACGTGGGCAGCGCCCAGCACTCTCTGCCAACCACCTTTTCCCTGCTGTGGAGCTGGGAGCCAGTGATGGAGCTTCTCCCCTGGAGCAGGGACATGGGCAGGCAGCGGTGGGGAGCAGCAGAGCTCCCTGGGAGAGGCCGTGCTGTAGTTGCTTCTCTCCAGCAAATCTGGATCCTATATGGGGATTATAGAGCTCGGGGTTGAGGTTAGGTTTTGTTTTGCTCAGTGCAGGCTGGAGGGAGTTGCTCTGGGTTCCCTGGTCCACCCTGGCTGATCTACCGAGCACACAGAGGTTTGAGTCTCAGAGCCGGGCTGTTGTGTAAGGAGAGGGTTAGGGTTGTGGCTGCCCCATCCCTGCAAGTCCGAGGCCGGGTTGGATGGAGCTTGGAGCATCCTGGTCTGGTAGAAGCTGTCCCTGCCCATGCCACGGGGAGGAATGCGATGAGCTTTAAGGTCCCTTCCTGCCCAGACCAGCCTGGGATTCCATGGGAGCTGATGTGCAAAGGCAGTGCAGGTGCAGAGGTTCTCATTGGGGAATCTGTTTGGCCCAGGATCTCATCCTGTGAAATGACTGTTGGCACTTCATGGCTCCAGTCCACCAGTGGTGGATGTGTCTGTAGAGAGCTTTGTAATGCCTGGATTAAAGCTCAAGGTGGTTTTAGGGGAGAAGTTCCTCTGCCCTGCTGTTTGCAGCTGGGTCCCCAGAACCTCTGCACGTTCTGACTCAGAGGTGCACAAAGTGCTGCTCATTCCTGTATCCTTTCTTGCACTCACCAGACTCCAACTCCATTCAAGCTTTACTTGGATGGAAGAGTCTCTGTGATCTCTGAGCTTTGCTGCTGCTGCAGGAGTTGGGGGTTGAGCTCAGATTGCTGTGAGCTGGGATGAGCAGCTTCCCAAGGAAGGACTTGCCATCCCTTCCCATTTAAGTCTTTTCAGTTCGCTGCCTCTCTGTGCACAGCAGATGATTATCTTGCAAAAGCATTGTTATTTTTTTTCCCCTTGTAGTTCAAATTATCCTTTCCTAAGTGCATTACCTGGCATTTGTCTGCACTGAACTTCATCTGACTTCATGCTGTCCATCCACCTAGCTTTGTTAAATGTAATTGAAATTGAGTTTGGGCTGGGGGAGGCCTGGGGTTGATGTAGCAGAAAAGCAGTGGCCTGTGCTTCCAGGACTAAAGAAATACTGTGAGCTATTGCAGTTGTTGAGTCCTGTTAAATCCAGTTGTGTTCCTGTTACGGTGAATTAAGTGAACATCAGAAAGGAAAAGGCAGGGCAGAACCTAGTCTGTGCTATGCCAGGCTTAAAACCAGAACAACTGAACAGCCTTCCTTGCGTGGATTCGTGTTTTACGTGAGGTCAGAATCTGTCCCTTGGAAATTGTCTGGAAATGACAACTTTCTCTAGCAGGAGCAGGCTGAGAGTGCGAAGTGGGGATTGTTCTCTCCTGTCAGAGGACACAACCCCTGAGGGTTCAGTACAGCCTGAGCAGGGATCTGGACACAGTTTTCTCATTAAGAGCAGTATCTGCTTCCGAGGACTTGAGCAAGTTCATCTACACAGACGAGCTGGTTACAATTTGCTCTGGTCGATTCATTGTTTTATTTACTCCAAGTAACGGGCTGCTCGTAAGTTAACTCCTAATAGGAGTAGTGGGAGTAAAAACCACAAATTACTGTGAAAATGAAGCTGCTCCTCCTGGACAGAATGACACAGCCCAGTCCAGTGCATAAGTGGGGGACTGCATTCAGCAACCTGGGCAGCGCCTGTCCAGCCCTTGCTATTAAAAGCTTCTGTGGTGTAAGGTGACCAAGGTGACCTGATGTTGAGAAGATTCCCTTTGGAGATTCCAGATTTCCCTTTGGAGAAGTGAACTCAACACTGTTACCTGTGGCTTGCAGATAGGGTGGATGGAATGTGAACACGTTTGTTTGTTTGGTTGGTTTTTTTTGCAAAGATTCCATCAGAAATAAATGCAGAGTTCAAATTCTCCCCACTGCAGGCATTTCAAAAGCTGCCCCTCTGATCCTGTGCTTCTCCTTATAGGAAGAGCAGTCCTAAATCACCTGCTCAAATGTTCAGTGATCAGCTTGGTGCTGGAATTTGGGTAGTGGGATGTTGAACCCCCTTGAAACTCCTTTAATGTGGATTTTTTAAGCCTTCAGCCCCACTGTGAGGAGGAGGCTGTGCCATTGGGCTGTGTTTGCAGAGTTGACACCAGAACTGTGGCCAGGTTCTGGCTTGACCAGGGATGCAGAGGTGAAACAGAGGGATGGTGGGGGATGTTTTGCAGCAGTGACTGGCCATGTTCTGCTGGATGTCTCCCTGCTGTTCCCTGTCCTGTACCTTTCCTTGTGTTGGTGCTTTGAGGATTTGCCCTTCTCTCTCCTCCCTGTGTTCCTTCTAACGATTTATTATTCCCCTCCTTCAGTACCTGTGACTCTCAAAATAACAGCTCCAGCATCCCTGTACAGAACCAGCATCTTCAGGTAATGTTTAGTGGCAATTAAATGAGATTCTCCTCCCCCACCCTGCCCTGTTGTCAAATGAATAAAAACGCTTTTATGGGGGTGAGATGCAGGGGGGAAATTAAAAGGGTTCATAAAAGTGGATTTTAAGAAAAGCCTAATGAAGGAAATGAACCTCCTGAGAGATCAAAGCTGAACCTGCTGTGCCAGTGCAGAGAGTTTCAGCTTTTTCTCATGTTTCCACTGGCATGAAAGCAACATGCACAAACATTTCTTCCAACAGCTTTAACTTTTAAAGTCCTGTGGGTTTGGCATTGGTGGCCTATTTCTGCTTTGTCTAGTGCTGGGGCTCAACGGTTTCATTAGACATTTGTGTGATGCCTCTTCATTTCTGGAGGAGAACTGGGCATCCCCATGATCTACCAGATCCAGGATACTGGGATGGCCCCTTCTCCTCTGAGAGCCAGTTCAGCTCTGCTTGGCTTTGTGGATTGTTCCTGCCCTTTGCTACAATGGGGGGAATTGTGGAATCCTTTGGTGAAAAACTCTAAATGCTGTCCCAGGTAGGAGATGTGAAGGCAATACCCCTCTGTTGCCCTGCTCTGCCTCGTGAGGGGGATGGTGTTTGAATGGGGAAATGGCCCATCACCTGCTCCCAGCAAGTTATGGAAATGCTACGAAGTCTTAAAATTCCATTTTCCTTAAATTAAAAAAAATTGAGGGCTCTCAATAGGCTCTGAGGGGGATGGAAATGTTGACTGAGTTACATGTAGGGGAAGTTCCATTAATCATGGAAAACAAAACTGAAGGCTCTTAATATTAACCAATTTTTGTAGGCCAGACTCCCCATACCCATAATTTTTCCATTACACGTGTAATCTCCTCTCTGGAAAAGGCAAGGTTTGTTTAGCATCAGTTTTTTGGGGGTTGCTGTGGATTAAAGCCTGGATGGTTCAAATTTGTCAGGGGCTGGCTCTGGTCTCCTCTCCTCATCTCGTCACTTGTCGCCCTTGCACAGGTCCCAGGGCTCTTACTTTTAAAGTGTTTCCATGTGTTTGAGAGGAGAATGGGAACGGGGCTGCACAGAGAGCCCTGAGCCCTCGCAGCTTCCCTGAGTGCTAATGAGGAACACATTGGCTGTAAGTGGCTGAGTGGAGCAGTTTAGCAGGAACAACAACGTGCACGCAGCCTTATTTATTGCAGGCCTGTTTCTCCGAGAGAGGGAATGTCAACCTGGATTTGGACTTTCACCTAATCTTCCCTGAAAGTACCTGGAGATATTAAGTGACCACCTACTTGGCTGCTGGACTTCGGTTTAAAAGCAGATCCTGCTTCTACCGAAGCAAATTGCTCCCAGGCACGGTGGTGGCTGTAGGTCATGGCTGTAGGGCCTGGGCTTGGTGTAAAACCTTTGGAGCTGAGCCTTTTGTGTGGAAATGGAGGCGATTTTGCCATGGTGGGAGTGCTGCTGGTGTTGGATTGATGGCAGGGTGGGAGGAATCATGTCACTGGGAGGTGATCCTAAAGCTGCTCCAAGAGAGCTGGCCCAGAGTATGGTCTTCCCATAATCTAGTCCGGGAGGAAACAGAGCTTTCCTCATGTCTGCATATCAGGAAACAATGCTTCTGGCTTCCACAGGAGCCTGTCTGAGCAGGGAGGTGGGGAAGGAAACAATTGGGACTGAAGTCCAAATTCAGTGATGTGCGCCCAGACTCGGGGAACATCATGGACTTGTACACACCCACGAGCAGAGCTTGATTTGTTGCCTTGTAGCAGGAGCAATGCTGCCTGAATGGCCAAAAGGGAGGATTTGTTCATGGCCCAGCACATGCTGCATTGCTCAGGCTCTGCCATGGCTTCACCCCAGCTGGCAGCTCAGCCCTGCACAGTCGCTCAGCCTCCCTCAGTGGGACAGAGGAGAGCGTCAGAGGAGCGAAAATGAGAACTCGTGGGTTGAGCTAGAGACTGTTTGGTAGGTAAAGCAAAAGCTATGCAGGCAAGCAAAGAAAACCAAGGAATTCTTTCCTCAGTCCCCACGGGCAGGAACTCAGCCATCCCAGGACAGTCGAGCTCCATCACAAGCAGAGGTGGCTTGGGAAGACAAATCCCATCACTCTGCACGTCCTCCTCTTCCTCCTTCCCCAGCTCTGTATGCTGTGCATGAAGCCCTGTGGTGTGGGATATCCCTTGGATCAGCTGTGTCCCCCAACTCCTTGTGTTCTTTCAGCCTCTGCCCTGCTGGGGTGAGAGGCAGAAAAGTCCCTGACTCCGTGTAAGCCCTTCTGAGCAGAAACAAAACATCCCTGAGTTACCAACACTGTTCCCAGCACAAATCCAAACAGCCCTGTGCCAGCTGCTGTGAGGAACACCAGCTGTGTCCCAGCACAAAGCAGCAGGTTCTCCTTCATGTCTCTGCAGTTTTGAATGCAGTGTCTGTGTCCTGGTCTGTTCTGGGCTCTCCAGCAATAGTCCTTCCTTAATACAGAAACCAAGGGTAAGTTATTCCTGCCTGCTCTTAAGTCTCTGTTTGTGGGAAAAGCTGGAGATGCCAGACCATCTCTCCTCCACCACTGAGGTGCTTCCAGGAATCTGCAGCAGTATTGAATTTGTCCCAGTGAACTTTGTTACACTTTAAAAAGCCAGTTATTGAATCAGTTTTGTAATTAGTTACCTGATGGGAGTCGTGATTATCCATGTGCCTCCTAATTAAAATACCTTTGCACTGCACTTTATCTGTTTTTTTCCACCTACCCAGGTTCAATCAAAGCCATGATGGAAACTCTTTGGCTGTTACAGCACTGACCAGGTCTCAATTAGCTGACAGTTACCGCAACCTCAAAACAGTATATGGCTTTAAAGGAGGCTTCTTCAAGGTGAACAGAAGAAATATTTTTTGAAGAGTGAAGTTTTTTTGTTAAAAGGCTGACCCAGCTGCTTCAATAGTGCAAAATTGACATTGCTCTGATTTACCCTGGCTGAGAACTTCACCTCTGCATTAAATTACACAAATTAGTCAGAATATTGCAAACTACAGTCAATCCCTTCCTGCCAAAGGATGAGCTCATGATCCCTCACTTCTCTTGTGAGGGTTATGATGACCTAACCAGGACTGAAGATACAAGTTTTTGCAGCATCTTTTGACTGCTGCTCATAGCAGGAATAGTGACTTGTCTGAAAACCAGCACTTTATCAGCAGTGATGTGGGAATGACAATTCCTTTGTTCCTCCTGGAGCTGGAGGAATCTGTGTGTGAGAGCAGGAGGGTCGAAAGGCCAAGTCCATGAGTGTCTGCTCAGGTTATCTGGTTGGGAGAAGGTTATTTCTGATTCTGTGCTTAGCCTGTTCCTGTTATTGCTTCCCCAGGGGCTGGTGGTTCCCACTCTCACCTGGGCAGGAGTTCTGTCCCTGCACAAACTCGTTTATTTGCCTCTCAGACCTTTTACTGCTTATGCAGGGAACGAGGGAGCTGAGGCAAAGCCATCACCTCACTCGTGCTGAAAAACCTTGGAGTGAGGGAGGAAACAGGCTCAAATTGAAGCAGATGCTATGGTGGGAACAATTACCTGAGAGAAACTCAGGGAGGGAGTGGAAGAGATAATGAAACACCTAGGGATTTGGGAGTCAGCTTTCCAAGGAGCAGAGGGGTTAGCAGTTTAGAGCTGGAGCTTGCAGCTGTGGTGAGAATCAGCTTCCCTTTCTCTCTGCTCCTCCTTTTCCCCCATTTTCCTCCCCCTGGGCTCAGGGAATGGAGGAGAAAGTTGCATTAGGAGCAGGAGTGATGTTGCCAGTGCAGAACCGGGGCTGCAGTGGTGCTGGAAATGCAACTTGCTGAGCTCAGCTGCTGCCTGCAGCAAAGAGCAGAGTGAGGGCTGCAGAGGGGCATCACCAGGTCCTGACCCCCCCACTCCCTCCCTGCCAGAGGGGAGTCACTGTCACCAGCTCCAGAGCAGCCTGAGCTCTCCATGGATGTGAACTTAAGGCCCAGGACTCCAGGAGAACAAGAGCAGGATAGGTGCCCAGAAACCGTCCAGCCGTGGGTTCCCTGGAGCCTGAGGCTTGGCTGGTTTCCCTTTTCTCTTCTCCTGCAGGCACTCCTATTCCATCAGCTCCTCTGCAAGGGCCAGCTTTGTTTCCAGTTTACCTGCATGGCTTCCAGTGCTGTTGATGGGGAATTCAGCACGTGTGTTAACAGCAGGCTGAGCTGCCTTGGGTAACACTCCCTGGGTTTCTGTACCTGTCCTGCCAAAAGCCCACTCTGGGGGCTGTTTCTGTCCAGCCCAACAACAAACACAGAGCTTGGACAAATCTCCATCCCTGCAGAACACCCTGCACTGCTTAACAGGAGTTGCTCTGTGAGGTCAGGCAGCATCAGTAGCTCAGCGGTGCAAACAGCCACCCTTGCAATGCACCTGGAAGTAAAAATAGGGATAAATTTTGGCAGCTGAAAGCCCTCAATAGCTCCACTCACATCTTGGAACCTTCTTCCCAGTTCAGTTTAAGGCTCATTTTTTCCTCTATCCTTTTGTGCTTCAGTTCCTTTCTGTGTCTGAGGGCAGCAATGCCAGCTGCCAGGGAGCTGGGCACTGCAGCCTCTCCTCTGTCACCCTGCTGGTGAATTCAGATCCTAGTTTGAAGGTTTGTTAATATTGAAAGGCTCCTTTTCCCAGGGAACTAATGATAGGATGAGGGGAAATGGCCTCAAGTTGTGCCAAGGAGGTTTGGGTTAGATATCAGGAAAATACTCATTGAAAGAGTGGTTAAACTTTGGAAGGGGCTGCCCAGGGAAGTGGTGGAGTCACCATCGCTGGAAATGCTCAAAAAATGAGTGGATGTGGCACTTTGGGATAGGGTTTTCTGGGCATGGGGGTTTTTGGTCAAAGGTTGGGCTCTGATCTTGGAGGTCTTTTCCAGCCTTAATGATTCCATGATCCTATGGTGCTGTTTGTAGGTAACACTTTTTTTTCACTTTTTTTTCTTCCCAACTGTGTCTCTTTTGAGCTGCGAAGAGGAAGTTGGAGTGTTAAAGGTGGCTGATTTGTGAGGGATGGGCTGTGGCCAGAGGTTAGATGGATTGAGAGACAAAGGAAAGCAGGCCAGGAAATAACTGAAACCTCTGGTTTTCAACCTGTGGTTTGTGGCCACTTCTTAGGAGTTGCTAAGAGATTTTTAGAAGAACCTGTCACCAATGTGCAGAGATCTGCCTTGTGAGGGAGAAACCTGTGCTTGAGGAACTTGAATAATAATAATAATAATACAAAAACCCACTTTAATAATTCAGGTCTGTAATATGAATTTTTATATAAATCTTGTCAAAAATGTCATGTCTTCAATGCAGAGAGCTTCATCTTGTGTACAAAAAACCCACATAAAATGAGATGTGGATGTTTTGCTGCTGCCTAGGAGTGTTTTTAACCCCTGCCAAGGAGTTTCAGAGGCTGTGCTGCCTCTCAGCCAATGTGCAATTTGGTGCAATTCATACCTATTTTCTGTTCCCCCATTTTAAATCTAAGCAGAGACTATAAAAGCCTTTATTGGGTGCATGCTGGAGGAGGTTTGAAATGCTGCTTTCCAGTCTAGGAGATTACACCCTCATTTTCTCAGCTGTGATTAACAGCTATCACAGGCTCACCTTGGCTCTGGGTAAAATGTGTCCAGTGAGCAGCAAGCACAGGGAGTGCATCAGCAAGGGCTTGAAACATCTCTTTGTTCATTATTTGTTATTGTTCACCTGCCTTGAGATGGTAATTGCCAGTGCTTTGATTCATGGATCACAATGTAATTTAGTTCCAATTGTTCCAGGCCTGTCCTACAGCCCCTGAGCCAGGCTTTGGAGACTTCCCTATTAGCACTTGGCAAATCCAAGCAGATCCCCCACTCCTGCTGCAGCCATGTGCCTTCAGGAGGAAAAGATATGGGGAAGGTTATCCCTGTTAAACCAAGGCATTGTGGTGATTTTTTATTCCCATTTTCTGTTTTGTTTTTTAGTTTTGTTTTTTGAGCTTTGTTATTTAGTATATTTTCTTCAGATTTCATCCTCAGCAAGGAAGGGGTCAAAGCTGCTTTGAGGGTAGCTCTGGCTCTGTGCTGACAGCAGAACCTGAGGATCCTGCTTGCTATTTAATCTGTGGATTTAGACACTTTCCTGTACCTGAAATATTTTTCCATGCTGTAGCAGAAGCAGCTTTAGCTCGGGCTAAAATTTGCAGTTAAGGCAGCGAAATGTTTAGAAATGTTTTGTTTTCACAGTGATCAGGAGCTGCAAATCAGCGTTACCTGGTGCTCCCAGCAGGAGAGAGGCAGCGCTGGGGCTGGGGATGTGATTGCCAGGGAACAACTTTGTTATTTAGCTGTTGGACAAGCTCGTGCCTGATCCCCTGAAAAACAAACCTCGGTGTTAATCAGAGAGGAACAATTCCAGAGCTGAGCACAACAGCAACAAGCCTGGAAAAGAACCTCAAGAAGTCATGTAATTCACTCTGCTGCTTGGAGGATCTGTTCTAGCCATGTTATCCCTGACATACCTGCCCAAGCTGCTTTTAATTTGCAGTGAGGGACTACTTCAAGAGACTGATTGAGGAAAATTTTTTTCTCATCCTAATATTTCACACTAATCTCCCATGGATCAAATTAGCCTTGTTATTCCTTGTCCTATCAACCAGGAGCAGAGAGAGAAAATGGGTTTTGTTCCCTCTTGCCTTGTTGAGGGCTGAGGGGAACTCGTTGATCTTTCCTTGGCAGGACAGTCCCTGATGGTTCTGCCTTGACTCTGTCAGTGTTTTCTATACATCTTATTCTTATTGAGACTTGCTTCTGTTCCTTGCTTTGCTTAAAATGCAGCACAAACACTGAACATGGCACCTTGAGGCAAAGAAATATTAATTTGTAGGTTTTTAGCTCTTTCCTCTCCTAGAAAACCCAGGAAAGGGCCAGTTGAGCTCTGGACAGGCAGATTTATGGGATGCTGGATCTAGCAAGGGATTCTACAACATTTCTGATACCATAGCACACTCTGAGTTGGAAGAAACCCACAGGGATCATTGAGTCCAACCCCTGGCCCTGCACAGACCCCCCAACAGCCCCACCCTGGGCATCCCTGGCAGCGCTGTCCAAACGCTCCTGGAGCTCTTGCCAGCCTGGGAGCCA
>NW_008239284.1:2148392-2151399 GCF_000691975.1 Corvus brachyrhynchos
AGGTGGGACCTGCCCCTCGGGAGGAGCTGCAGCCCCCGGGGAGCTCTGCCCTCAGTCTGCTCCAGCTGAACAATCCCAGTGCCCTCAGCTGCTCCTCACGGGCCCCTCCAGACCCTTCCCCATCCTCCTCTGGGCACTCCCTCACAGCTTTAGATCTTTTTCTGATATTGAGACACCCAAAACTCCCCCAACACTCGGGGTGAGGCCACCCCAGCCCAGAGCAGAGCGGGACAATCCCATCCCTGGCCTGGCCAGTGCTGCTGTCCCTGATGCCCCCAGGACAGGGATGGCCCTCCTTGCTGCCAGGGCACTGCTGACTCAGCTCCAGCTGGCCAATGCCCAACACAATCCTGAGGTGACATATGCAAAATAGACACCCAGGGAATCCCCAAAAGCCTGGAAGTCGGCAATATTCATTCCTGCACAGAAAATCAGCTCATCACTAACAGCCTTTAATGTGTCGCTGCTCCACCACTGCACGTCTTTCCACAGTTCTGCTGCAGGAGAGCAGATTTGAAGGTCAAGTGCTGCAGAGCAATTCGTTTCCAGCCAAGCCAAAGTAATTCTGACGCTGTGGCACAAGAGGGTGCAATAGGTTTGTGATAAAACCTCGACATGAGGTGTGTTTGTCCCTTCTGCTGCAATAGTGCCAGACATGAAGTTTTTTCCCTGCTAAGACTTGTCTCACAAACTTAACATCCTCTGTTAATTGGTGGAGTTGGAGCTGTGCAAGTTTGCCTCATTATTTTCATGTCCTATTCACTCTGAGTATTCCCATAATTATGATAATTAAACTCCGTGGGGTTTTTAATTATTATTTTTAAAAAATAATCAGAACTATAGTTGAATTATGAGAGTGCCAAAACGAGCCTGGCAAATCGTAATTTTAGTTTGCTGTGTTATAAATCAAAAGCAGACTTGATTTCCCAGCTTGCTGGATGTTTTGTTAACCAGATCACTGCAGCTCTCCTGAGGCCTCCTGTGCCAAGAGCTGTCCCTGAAGGAACAATCAGACTTTATAAATAGCAGCCTTAACAAGAGTATCACTGCCAGACGCTGCTGGAATAACTCAGGGCCTCGTGCACAAAGGAAACTCCCTCATCTGGGGGCAGCTGGGCTCCCATCCATTACCTGGGCCATCCCCCTGCTCGGGAAGTTTGGGCAAGCCGTGTTGGGATGCCTGCAGATGGGGTCACGAGCTCATTCTCGTGTTTCTGGGCTTGCCAGCAGCTCCTCCTGGCATGCTCTGTGTTTGCTACAGGAGTTCAGGAGCTGAGCTTGATCTGTTACTGCCACTCGTGTCCTTTAGAGGAGCAGCAGGGACTCCCCTCTAGCTGGTGTGAGCTGTGCATCCCTCGGCACCACAAGCACTGAGCCCACTCTGAAGGAGCCCTCAATGTTCAGCCACAACTCCAAGGGGTGCTCCAGGCTCCTGCCTTCCTTGAGGAATCAAGTTTCTTTCTCAGGATCCTTTCTTGTGCCTATTCCTAGCTCTTTTGGCTGGTAACACTGGCCTTTCTAAGCAATTAAGGTGTGTGATGGACACCATGCTCCAGTTTTTAGGTAGTCACTGATTTTTAAGTCATAGGACCTTTCTGCAAGTCTCCAAAGCAGCACTATTTAAGAAGCACTGGGTGTCAAGATCTGTATGAGAATAACGTCAGAAAACAGAGTCAGAAATGTTGGTTTTTTTGGGACTCCGAGTGAGGTTGATAAGGACCCACTGGTGGCTGAACTCTGGGGTTTCAGAAGCTGGTGTCTGTCTGACTTTAAAAGACTGAGCAGCTCCTGGATGGTTGGAGAGGGAATTTTCCTTACACTCATGTTCACACACCGGCATGGCTGATGTGGCAGAACTGTGGTGGCCTCCCCAAAAGTGTGCTGTGGCAGGAAAAGAGGACAGGTGGAAGCGTGGTGGAGATGGACTCTGTAGGGTCAGACAAGTCATTTGGGGTGAGTGTCAGTTTTATCTCGGAACTGAAGCGTGGTTAAATGCTCTGGGTAAGTGCTTTACCCAGGATCTGAGTATCTGCAGAGTTTCCTGCATCCAAAGCTGGTCACCCCTTCCCTGAGGAAGTGCTTTGGTGCGGTGGATGGAAAGGAACAGCACCTTGCTGTGGAAACAAGTGGCTGCATAGTACAAGAGTCTTCTTCCCAAAATTCCTTCTGGATATACCATAGTATCTACCAGCTGAAGGCCTCTTGCTCTGTCTCACCAAAGACATAGAAATACAGGGGTTGGGATGGCAAAATCAAATTTATACCCCTCTTTCTCTGGGCATCTCTGTGCACAGGAATGTGTTGGTTCACCTGTATGTGCTGAAAAATGAGCCCTTTTCTTTCTAGAGAACTGAAAGTTTTGTAGTTATTTTGGTGGCTTTTTTCCTGATTTATTTGAACGTGTTCCATATTGTGCAAGCTGTATAATTTCTTCTATTTCCCGACTGTGTGCCTCTGCTAACTTGAGTTTTCAGATTTCTTCGTAGGGGAAAAAGGGAATCATGGGGGAATTCATCTCTAAAAAGGGATGATGATGTTCTTTCCCATCTGGAGCAGTGTTTGTGAGTGAAGTCAAACAGTTTGAGGCTACCTGATTCCCAGCATGTGGCTTGTGAGGTTCCAAACATGAGAGGCACAGTGTATCCCAAGCAACTGCTGGTCCTGTACCACAGGGTGTGTAAACACATCACCTCATGGGTGGAAATGTTTGGCTGAGGAACACTTATTTGCAACCCTTAAATACGCGCAGTAAGCACACCTTGTGTTCAACAGCAGCTTCTGCGCATCTCCTATCTACAGGAGGCTATCAAAAGGCCCAGGAAAACAAATCTCATTTCAGATGAAAGCCTGGAAATGGGATTTATAGATGTGTATACATATTTGGGAAGCTCTAAAGACCTTGTGTGTACTGGGGGGTTCTGGGATCATTTCTGGGAAGCTCCTGTCACCAGCAGTGCTCTGTTCTTGCTTACTCATAACCACTGGAGCTGGGCATGTTCTGCTGCTC
>NW_008239284.1:2151422-2175212 GCF_000691975.1 Corvus brachyrhynchos
AAACTAACAAGCAAAACATTCCCTGCCTTAACTTCACCCCTGTGTTCATCCTCGATGCCTCTTGAATGGGCACTGCTTGCTCTGAGAGCTGGCTGTGCTCTGAAATGGGGGATTGAGGTGGGTCCTTGGGGTGGGATTTGTCATGCTGCAGGGCAAAACCAGCAATATGACATTTCTGTCATTGTTCCTGAAGAATTTACTTACTTAATGAGACTTTGCACACTGCAGGGCTGGGAGTTTGGGGCAGGTGAATTGAAGTCCTTGCTTTCCTGTTTATTTTTCCTGGTGTTTTTGCCTGTACCGCTTGCCCACTGCAGTAACCCTACTAAAACATCTGCTATGAAGTGAAATTCTCATGTGTGGTGTACAGGAGAGAGGTATTCCATAGGAGGATCCACAGAAACCCTTGCAGGGAGTAGCTGGGAGCTGCTGCTGTTTCTTAATAGGAGTTGCACCGAGGAGAGGCAGGAAAATAGATGCTGAACTTGTAGCTGCCACAGGCTGAATTGGGCATTACTAAACCTGGTTGTCATCACTTCTGCTCTTGGTAAACTGAGCAGAGCAATTCCTGGTGTTAGTAAAGAGCAAATGGCAGCCCAGCCCATCTCTCCAAACTCTGTGAGCTTTGTGTGAGTTTTGCAGGGAACGCACGCACGTGTGAGCGAGAAATGGGGAGAAATGTGTTGGCAGTCTTTAATTCCTCACTATTAAGGATTATATATTCAATGAATGGTGTCTAACTCTTTTTCTGCCTTTGCCTCAGTCTTCACGGTGCTGGGCTTGAGTGAAATGAGCTGGAAAGTTGCTTGTTGTGCCCCTTAGTTCTCCAGAATTGTTGTCATGGTCTGGGAGATGTGACTGCTTTCAAATTCTCCTTGTGCTCTACTTTGTCCTTGTCTCTCTTCCTTCAGGCTTGCAGTGCTCTGTCTCTGATTTAAGGGTGATGTTAAGGCCTGTCTAGTTTAGTCTGAGCTGGCACTTTTGGGATGGGAAGTGAATATGGGTGATTCGAAGAATGTGCTGGATCTGGGTCCCATCTGTCTTTTGTGGGGAATTCCAGGATGTTTTTACGCCATCGTGTGCTGGGTTCTGGTAAAAGATGCCCCTTTACACCTCTCTCAGAGAGCTCAGAGGTGCTGTGACCCGCTTCAGGGAGGGTGCAGCTCTGTGGAGCTTGGCTGGGAGCAAACATCACACTCCACCAGGGATACAGATGGAAAACGAGTGCTCCAAGCGCTCAGACTGAGCTGCAATCCTTCTGTTCCCAAGGAAATAAATCAAACTGCAAAGGTCTCAGCAAATCCAGCTGTGTGTGTGGGTACCTCAGCCTGAGCACCCTGTCCCTGCCCAGGGTCTCTCAGTTATCTCACCAGTCAGCAGATCTGTGGCCTGTTTTCCTTCCTTTCAGCATGCCCAGTTCCTGGGACTCTTGTTCTTCTGCAACTCACCTCCCTTTGGTGACAGAATTCATCTCACTGGAAAAAAGGATGACTGAGCTCATCCTAGTTTAGGGCTCAGATCCAGCTGCCCTCTCTAGTCTACCTGTGCAGCTGCAGCTCAGACTCTGCTCACCTGCCCTGTCCTCTCTGTGCCTTAGGAGCAGAAGGGGGTGGGTGAAAGAAGGAATTTATTTACTAATGCAATCCCCAAGCTCTGCTTTTAAAGGATGAGAGGATGGTGGCAATAAAAATGTATTGACCAGGTGATGCAAGTTTGGATCAGCTCATGGTGGTTGTTTTCTGCTTTCTTCAGGCCATCCACCTACTACTTCTATTGCCCTTTCACCTAAACTCCAGCCTTTCAAAGCTCCCTAAAATCCCTCAAGTCTTGCTGCATGCAGAATTCTTTTGTATACAAAATATTCTTAGCTAAAAATACACTGAGTACTAAAATTATGCAGCTCTTTCCAGAGAATCTCCCTAATTTCTGTAGATTTAGTACATGTCAAGAAGCAATTTAAAGGTCATCTTATTTCCTCATGTTTGTTTAAAAAGAAGTGCTGAGGGCTAGCATTTTGGCAAATGCTTGCTGTGAGTTGTATAATTTGTCCTTGTTTTTTTACATAATGGTGGGTTTCATCTTGTGGAAGAGAGCAAAATGGAGCTTGATTTGAAAAATAGGGGGTATTGCAAGTCTTGTGCAGATAAGTAAATATAATTCCTGGAAAGGCAAGATGTATTTTGTCAAAGTCTTGATGTAGCTGGAAAGGATTATCTTTACCAATTTTTGTCTTCCTGCATCTTTTTTAAGGAAACAGATTTTTAAAATGTCTTTCTAATGGCTTGAATTGCTGGAGTCCAACATCTGGCTGCACAGGTGTGGGAGCAGAGCAGTTGACTCCTGGTGGAAGGAGATGTACATGGAAGTCAGAGGAAAATTCCCAAAGTGTGGAATCCTGCCTTGAACTCCTCTTTACCCCCCCGTGTTTGGGATGCACAGATGTTCCCAGATGTTCCATCCAGCTGAGCAGCTGAGGTGAGAAGGGGAGATCTGCCTCTGCTGCTTTGAGTGGCAAGAGGAATAATCAGGAAATTTAAGGACTGATCTAACCCTTTGCAAGTGGGGATGGAGATGTAGAAGTGAAAGAGTTCTCTGCAATTTCCCTGTGCCAAACCTGGCAGTGGAACAGGACCATGGGCAGCAGGCTGGGGCAATGACAAGGCATTTTGAAGTGCACGAGTTTGGTGTATTTCAGGGGGTATTAAGCCAAATTCTCCTCTCCTAGTGGATCTGGAGTATAATTCCACTTGTCTTAATGGAGATGGATTCCAGATTTACGGTGGTGCTGGAGAGAAGAGGGAAAAAATTATGCACAGAGTGGGAAGAAACCCCCCCCTTCTTTTCTTTTCTACCACAGTTTTCAATGAGGAATCATGCAGACAGCAGCTTCCAGCCTGCCAATGCAAATTGAGACAAATTAAAGGCTAGATTAACTAATTATTGTAATGTCATGCTAGCAATGCCACAGTTCAGGTTGCAGAGGGCTTTCAATTATCAGCTTTATTTTTCACACTTACCTTTTAATTGGTAATGCATTTGTGTATAAATTAAGGCAAGAAAGCCTCTTGCCTTTTGTTTTATAGTCATTAAAGAGATGCCTCAGTGGGTTTGGGACTGGAGGGGGAGAGGGACCCTTTGCAGTGATCAGAACAGACGGTAACGCCCCACCAGGGGCACATTTGTAAGGATGGAAATTCCTTTTTAGACCTCACAGTGGAATAGGACTTAGATACACATCTGATAAACAGGCTATTTTCAATCTCTGTTTGGGGAGATGAGAAAGTGAAATGTGCAGCTGGCAAGCTCCAGCTCCTCATGTTTCACTCCTCAGAAGGAGACAGTCGCCAAACAAAGGGCCTTAGTGCAGTTATTTTAGCAATAGCTAATATACATACCTGTATGTGTATGTATGGCTCCCTCCAGAGCACAGCTGCAGGAAGAAGCTGTGCAAAAAAAAGACAGTTTTTTGTGTTCACAGTGTTTGGGATGGGACTGAAATTCTCCACATCCCAGAAAACTTTGATGTGCACTTGAGGTGTAAACTGAATTTCAACTCCTAATGAAAAATCCCTGGTAAATAATGAATCTGTGTTTAACGTTCTGTTTGAGGGGTACTGTGGCCTCAAAGACAGATTGCTTTTTTTAAATTTTATTTTTTTAATAGCTGTAAAAAACCTGTGCATGAGTTTTGATTCTGTTCATATGTTAGGTTGTCTTACCTGTGTTCCTTCCTTGCCTTATATGAATTAAATTATTAAGGCAAGTAGGACCTTTGGAACCTCACCAGTGTGTGTGTATATATATATATATATGTTTCATATATATATTCATATATGTGTGTGTGTGTGTATTGAAATGGTCACCTTGGGACCATCAGTTTTTTTCTGGAAAATGGGTTAAATAACAGCAGGATGAGGAAAACTTACATGGAGAATATTTCCCTTCCAAGTGGAACCTTGGTGTTTTGTTTGAGCTTTCCAAGAGATTCAAAGAAGCCTTGTACACCCTGCCTGTCTGAGGAGAGCTGGTGGCTTGGGCTGCCCTGGTGACACCTCTGGAGAATTCCTCTGGGATGGAGCACTGGGGGCTTGTTCAAGGTGAATCAGATTATAGGAGATGAAACTTCCATACTTACCTAGGATTCCTTCTTGCTCTGAGCCCATCACGTTCTTTCCAAGGCATTGGGACCTGGCCATCCCACCTCTCTGGGAGGTGGGAATTGTCTTGGTGCAGCTTGGTGGACCAAGAACCGCTGACCCAGCTGACCCCGAGGCTGCGCTGAGCAGACACTTTCTTGCTGTGTCGTGAGGAACCACTGACTTTTCCTCAAGAAAACAATAAAAAACCTCTCAGCCCCATCCAGGCTGTGCTTGCACTTGAGCTGAAAGCACTGAGACCCTTTTCTGCTCCTGGGAGCTTTCCATTTGCTGCAGTAGGAAGGGCTGTTAATTTAAGTATGCAATTGATATATGTCATCCAAATCAAAACATCTTGCATGAATGTGATTAAATGAAATTCCTCAAGTATGTTCTTGCCATCTGGAACAACTTTCCCATATTTTGTTGTCTCATTGACTTTTCAAAATTTAACTGAAAATGTATTTTCACTCTTTTTTTTTTTTCCCCTCCTTTGGTAATGCTTAGTTTTCCTCTCCACTGCACTTCCATAAAAATCTGCAAATCATTTTGGAATAAGCATTAAAGGGGAGAGGGAGCCCTTCAAAGTCAGAGCACAATCCTGGTGGGTGTTGGAGGCTTCCACTGCACTGTGATGCCATCACATGCCATCATTGCCTCTGGGGGACTGGGCATCCCTCTGATGATCCCATCCTTTAGCTTAGGAGTGCTACCCCATGAATTATCCTCAGAATTAAATGGGAAGGATGGGTGGCTGATATGGTGCCCACATCCTGGCAGCTGATGCCACTTTAGCCTTAGAGGGGCCAGACTGACTTTGTCAGGTCAATGTGGCCCCTAGAGAAGCAGGAGATAAAGTTCCCATTTGGGATCTCAGTTGTACCCTCCTCATGTTGGACCATCCTGTTGGAACAGCAGCTTTCCCAAATCTGCTCTTGTAAAAATCAGCATCAAAACACTCTGTAGGAATTCAGAGCATAAAATACAAATGAATTCCTAAATCCATGGTCAACTTGAGGCTTGTTAAGATTTGCTGCAAACAAAAGCTGCACATGAGATCAAAGCTCAGCTAAGCAGAGGTGAAATCCCAAAGCAGGATTTTGGGGTTCCAAAGTTACAGATCACCAGGCTCCTCGCTCTTTTGTACTGATCCATTTAAACACAGAAATATGGAAAAATTGCTGCACACATGCTGCTGAGTGTGAGTTGGAAATGTGCTTCTTCTCAGGCACTCAGCCTGGGATTTTCAGATTTACCTGCATTGTTTCCTTCTCACTTAATTTCTTAATGGCATCTGCTTATCTGACTGACTTGAGACAATGCACAATTACAGATTTTCAGATTTGAATGTTTCTTTTTGTGAAGTTTTGCTTTGCATTATTTTCAATAAAAACTAATGCCCTCCCACTTCCCAAACTTGGTTTGCCTGGGCTGCTGTGTGAGTGCTCTCTGGAAATAACAAATAAGAGGCCCAGCAATCAGTCATTTAACAGATTTGAAAATACTGAGGGATTCTGGCCTGCAACATAAGCAGCTATTTAAGTATTATTTTTGTGGCTCGCTACTCCTGATGTGAATAATTTACAGAAATAATAATGAGGGAAGACTAAATAAGGAGAAGTACAAGACGTGAAAAGGAAGAAGCCAAAAGTTAGGGTCAGCTGGCAGTGTTTGCAATTTGCAATGTCTATGGGTTTAGGCAACTAAACATTTAAACCACAGTGTGATGAACAACTGGCTTGAGAGTACTTTGAACCTAATGTAGCCCGATTAACTCTTGTTTGAATTTTAGTCTTGGCCTAAATATGATCTTGCTGAAGACAGTAGCAACATCCCCATTGCTTTAAACCCAGACACTTAAAACTGGACCAGAGTTGATTGTATAGACCCAGAAAAATGTTTATTTTTGGTGTGGCACAGGGAGGAATTACTTCCATATCTGCATTAGTTTAGTTTTTGGCATTTCACTGATGCTGGGTGCCAGTGGCCTTGGTGTCCTGGGAGATGTAAGAGGCGTAGGTAGGTGTGCACATCCTGACCCTGGGAAAGATCCTTTGGGGAGAAGTTTTGCCCCTACACTGAGCAATGAAGGGGTATAAGGTGGTGCATGGCTTAAGCAGGGAGAATGCAGACCTGTGCTGAGGTGGTCAGAAGCTGAAGGATGGTCTGGAGCCATCCAGGGAAGGGATTTCCATCAGAGCCATATTTGCCTGGGGAGGAGACATCCTTTGATCATTCCCCAGTCTCTTGACTGCAGAAATTGATACATATAAGGCAAACATTTTTTGCAAGTTTTGGCCCACTCTCCTGCCTCTGACCCCAGTGGGCGTAGGGTGAGCACTTCTGACATTCCCACTCTCAACATTCAAGCAATTTCCTTTCTTTTCCCTGGAGCCCTCACCACGGATCTGCTGTGAAGAAAATGATGAGAAAATGTTGCTGCATCCAAGTTCTTGGTGGTGGTGGCAGTGCTGGAGCTGTGCTGGCTTCCTGACAGGTCCCACCTTGCATCTGTGAACTTACCAACTGGGAAATCTGCTTGTGTCCTTAAACAGAGATGGCCAAGAACGCTTTAATTAAAGCATCATTTACTGCTTGAAGACTCCTGCTTTTGGAAAGCATTTAGCCGGTTGGAGTAGTAAGTTTTCCTGAAATACTCACCAGGAGGGGCTTCCTCAGGTTTGGGGCAGCTCTGTGGCAGTTGTAGGCCTGGGAAGAGGGGTAAGGGACAATTCCTGGTCTGATTAAAGCAGACTGAAGTCTCTGTTCTCAACCATGGCAGTCACTCTCACCTCCCCCTACATCCCTTGTAGAACAGTTCCCTTGGTACTGCACCAGTGATGTGAAGATAAATGTCAAAATCCTGGAGGATTTAGGGGAGCAGAGTTGTTCTCTAGCCCGTCCTGCTGCCATGCAAGTGGCTGAATCCTGGGAGACAATAAATTTCCACAGCCCCACATCCCCTTTCTCTGCCCTCCCCTCGAGTGCCATACTGAAGAACACCATGGAATAGGAGAACACTCTGGAGCATAAAATACTTATTTAAAGACTTTTAAAAACCAGGTTCCATATTACAGTTCCTAAATTGGGATTTAGTTGTCTAATGTTAAACCCTCATCTTTAAGTCTCTGCCCTCAATGGACAAGCTGTAGGTCATTTTTGGTTTACATTTTAAGCTGCAGACAGTTGAAGTGGAATTCTGTTTACCTGCCTGGCACCCTTGCAGAAATCGGATAGCAAAGCCACAAAAAGCAAGAAATGTTCCATCATTTGAAGGGTGGCATCACCAGTGAAGGGTTTTCTATTTAGGAACTTGCACAAATGCCTGTTAGTGGTTGTTTGGCAGCCCCTGTCAAACAGGCTCTGCATGCATGTGGTCATCGTTCTGGATTTATTATTCCCTTTTTTAAAGGAATGTTCTTTTATAATCAAGTGGAGCACAGGCAGTATTTCTAGTTTTAGATATTTTAATTATTTATTTGTCTAAGGCTTATGTACACTTTCACCTTGACTAAATGGACCTCCTTTGTCAAAATTCCCTGAAAAGTTGGGGAAGTTGTAGCCCAGAGCTCGATCTCAGCTTTACAGCTTCATCCCTTTGCCAGACAATGTTAAGCTTTCTAAGCAGCACAAGTAGCTAGAATTTCCCTGTCAGTTCCTATTATAAGAACCTGACTTTAGTTGATTATAACTTTGCCAGACTTGTTCCGTGGAGCTGACGTTTTCCATCCTTGATTCTTTTCTTTGGTAAGCTGCAGTTAATATGGCTCATCTGTCTCTTTGCAAGGGAGGGAGCTCTGTGTTGTTCATGTGATCGTTTTTGGAACTGGCAATTTCAGAAGTAGGGATTTTCCTGGTATAAGGAATTAATTCAGATGTCAGCTTTCTCATTTTACATGGCCCTGGTGACTTCAAAAGCTGGAAGTTGGGGCTCAGAGTATTTCTATATTGCTGGTGTAGTGGCTTAGCCAGTTTCTGAGAGGGCCAAATTCTGGTGTGGCTGCTGCTGTTGTAGAATATCAAGTTTTTATCACGCTTGACTAAAGAACTTCAGCCTTACTTGAAGTTTTCACTTGAACCCTGGATGTTAAAGGTTTGGGCAGGAATCTTATCTCTTGATTATGGGGTGTAAAATATGAAAGCTGGATTTTTTTGGTGTGTGTTGATGTAGCCAAGTAATAAAGAGTTTATGGCCATGATCAGGATTTTGCTTATAAAACGTGGGTGCTTTTAAATCCTATTTTGTTTTTGAGTACTTTTTGTCTTGACTACGTGTTTTGGTGGTAGACAAATCCACTTTACATGTCTAGTAAAAACTTGAGAACAGCACCCTGCCTAGAACAATTCTGAAATGGATTTGAACCATATTGTGTTTACTTCTGTCTCTAGGTTTTATTGCTGAATGCAAACACTCGTGAAAATGCAAAGCAGAAATAAGAAGGAAGTGAACTTATTTGAACTTTCAGGAAAGAACTTAAGCCCCATTTAACTTATATAAAACGTGAGATGAGTGCCCAGCTCTGTTCTGATGCATTTTGGATAAATGTTCCTCTCCTTAATCACAGCAGAGATCAGCCACCAGCGCTTTGTGTGTAAACTCTGTGCACCAGGGCTTACATTGAGGGTGAACTTGGGGGAATGATGTTCCTGGTCATAAAGCGATTAAACTAATGTGTCCTGGAAGAGGACAGAAGGGAAGGGGGATGTCCTTTGGCAGTTACCATCCCAGCTCTGTACTTTATATGAAATGCTGGCTTTGCACCACACAGCTTTGCTCTTCCACTGTCATTCCTCCACAGTGCTCCTTAAAAGCTGAGAATAATTTATCTTAGCATATGTAAGTTTATTTTTTATGTAATTATATGTACCATCGCGTTAACTTTGTGCAAAGGTTGTGCCTATTGTCCTTGGGAAACCAAAGTGATTATCATTGGTTTGTTTTGTTACACAATTGTTTAAATTATAATAAGTTACCATCATTGTTTCTTGAGTCCAGCTGTGTTTATGGATTAAGATCTACTGACTCAAATATTTACAGTGTTCCAAAAATTATGAGAACATGCAGTGCTGGGGTTTTCCATATGCTGCTTTATTTGAGCTCTCCATCACAACTGGAAAAGGAGTCTTGGTCCAGAATAGTTTTGTAAGAGTTGGGTACCTCTTGTGTCTGCCTAGGCCAGTGCTGTTTGTCACTTTGGTGGTGTGGAGAGGCAATTTCAGGTTTCCAGATCAGATTTCTGGTGGCGATGGGTATTGAATCCTATGGAAAACGTGCCTCAGTTGGGGGCACAGACTGAGCCCTCGACTCTGGCTAAAGCCAGGGATAACCACATCAAATTCTACCCCCAGACCACTCCAGTTTAAATATCTTTTTGTGGGTTACCTCCTCCTGCAAGGAGTGTATGTGCAGGGATGTCCAGTTCCTGCACTGGGCAGCTCCTAGGCAGTCTGTGGATCTCTCCAGAGCAGATTTGTGTGTCTGAGTCAGATCAAGAGTTGTCTTTGCATCTGTGTTATCTTTACGGGCTGGGAACTGGTGTTCTTCACACAAGAGTTGTGTTTCTGGCAGGGAGAGACCAAGCCTTCATGCCTTGAGCCCCTTAGCTGTGGTTCAGGACCGTGGCTCTGTGCAGGGAAATGTTCTGTTCTCTGAAGTCTCTCAGATTTGAGCACGTGCCTGTAAAGCCCACGTTTAACACTGTGTTTGTCTTCAAACACTTCCTTGGGCAGGCTCTGAGCCTGCTGCTCCTGAAGCCATAAGCCAATCCTGAATGGAGAGGATTGGAGGGAACCTTTCCTTCTGGGCTGTCTGTTCTGGAGCTGCTGCAGAGCTGCTGTGCTTGGCCTCTGTAGCACTGAGCACCAGCGCCTGCTGACAGCAGCTTATTAAACATGTTAGGCCACCAGTCAGTCACCATGGCAATCCCTGAGCTTCCAGGAGGGGAGAGGAAGGGACGAGAGAGGTTATTGTACTTCTGCCATGCTCCTGCTGTAAATAGAGCGGAGTGAGTTTGTTGGAAGAGTTGAATCATCAGATCTTGTCCTGCTCCTTGAATCCGCCCTGTCCGGGCTGTGGGCTCCTGCTACTTCCACTGCACACAACATATCTTGTGTTATTTTTGGCACCTCCTTTGTGTTTTTCTTGTCTTAGCAGTAATAAACTTCCCATCATTTTCCTGTCATTCATAAACACGAGCTGTTAAAGAGCAAAGCTGTCATGGGAAGCAGATGAGATGCATGCCCGGCTTACCAAGACACTGCCCCAGCATCAGTGGGGGCACTCTGATGGGACCAGAGTCTTGTAGACCCTTTCAAAGGTGGTTTTTCTATATCCTGGCTACACATCAGTTTTTAAATTGAGTTCAGGTGACTGGGGTGGTCACTCCTGCACATCCTTTGTGTTTATCAGGTCTTTTAAGCTAGATCATGCAAGTGTGTGGGCTTTACCTTCAGGTCTGAAACCACAAATATCTTCATTACTGTGGCAAATGGGCTTTTTTTTTTCCCCCCCTGGGTATGTATTTGGTCTCAAGTGTTTTGCCAGAAATTGGTCTTTTTTGACCCACTCATCTGACAGCACCTCAGTCACGAGTAAGCCCATAGAAGCAAAATGCTCTTGCTGTGTTGGTAGCCAGACCAGCTGTGCACAGCCTGGGAATCTCAGCAGATCAGCCCCTGTGTTGTGCCCTGTTGGCCGATCCTTGTGCCCTTCCCAGAGCTGTTTCGCTGGTTTTCCATGTGGGATTCCCTATGAGTCAGTCACTGCCTCTCCTGACACAAGTGGTGGGCTCTGTTCCATGTGCCCAGCTCATGCTTGAAGTTAGGGAAGAGTTAAGTCTTGTCTTGAAAGGAGGCCTTGTGGTATTTTGTTTCACTAATAACACTGCAAACCCTGGGTTCTGTCTGTCTGAGGGTTTTTAAAATCTCATCTCTGTTGCCTGTAGTGGAATAAAAGTTATTCCCTTGTGCATTGGGAATATCACTAATGGAGCTACAGGCACTTTATATCCCTCTGTACCTTGCTGAGAAGTCACCTCATTGTGTCTGCCTAATTATAGAGTGAAACACAATCCTCCGTCTGTCTCTATTGTTAATCACCGAGTTTGGATTAAAATATTAACCCAAAGCATGAAGTTGTATGAAAGCAGCATGAAGACAAAGCAAGAAAGCCATCTGTTCTCTCCTTTTCTTCCCTGGGCATATGGAGGCATTTTTTTTAATGCTGAAGTCCATGTATTCCCCCTGAGATGTTTGTTTTTGTTTCAGTTATACTTAATTTTTTAATCACCAGCGTTTGTGTGGCTGTGTAGGTGTGAATATCAATGTAGTGATTACAATGGAAGATGGTTGGTGGAGCTGATGTGCTCAACAGCTGTGCTCAGTCTTTTTTGAAGACCTCAGGCTGAAGTGTCCAAAATGTTTTCACTGCCTCTGGGGCTTTGTTTTTGGTGAGTCTTTGAAAAAATGCAACGTTAAACTGAGTAAAAAAATAGCATCAGCTCCTTTTAAAGTTGTTCAATATTGTTACTTGTGTTTGGAGGCCAATAAACGTACTGAAGTGGCAGTCATTTGGAGGATATTTTTCAGCAGTCTTGCAGCAGCTATTCTATTTGTTGTGTGGACAGAGAGAAGTGTTTTGCCCCTATTTAAAATTATGTTTTTAACTTCGGGGGCTGCAGCAATTGAAACAAAAAACGCCCTGACACCTGGTCACAGGCTCCATCCTGCCAACGTGCAAACATTCACAGCCTCAGCCTCACCAGAGCAGGTCTGAAGTCAACCCCAGCCCTACACTATTTCTTCTTCCAATTTAATTCAATGGAGGCTACTCCCAGTGATGGGCACGATTTTCTATCTTTGTGCCCTGTCTGAGTGGGCAGCAGGCCTTTTCCAGAGGTGCAGGAACGTGCAATTTGTGAGTTTTTGCTCACTAAACTGAACGATTTCCAGCAGGAAAGGCTGTGATGAAACAGAGGATGGAGGCTGACAGGTGTGGAATAGATAAATGGAAGGGGGGAAAGAGGAGTTCTGAAGGAGGGGGGGAAGAGGAAGATGTGAACATTGTTAGCCCTGAGCCTGATCTTGGTGACAGCCACTGTGGTCATGCGAGAGAAGCATTTCACAGGGGTGAGCAGGGCTGGAGGTGTGAACAGTCCAGCGTTCATTAACATCAGTAGCTAGAATGTCTATTTTTGCATGTGGTATTAAAAGTAAAGAGTGTTCTTGTGAAATCTGCTCCTTTCATCTGGGGGATTACAGAGAGAAATATCAGCTTAACACTCAGTAATTATCTAGCACGCTTTTATTTTGCTGATTAGGGCTGTGAAACTTCTGAAAGTTTGCATCAAATTTGACTTGTTCATTAAATCTCTGATGGAACCATGGCACAAGTCAAACCTGAAGGTGACAGATACAGCAGCTCAGTTGTGCTTGCGTAAAACTTGTTTGGCTCACCTGGATGATATCAAAGGGTACATATTTATTAAAAATATGGATATTTTTAACCCTGATGAATGTGTGAGAAACAAGCAGCTTTAAAAAAAAAAAAAAAAACAACAGCTATTTTGGGTGATTCACTTAAACCTGAACACTAATGAGCGTTATTGTGCCAACAGTGCAGATTAGGTAAAAGAGAGAAAAGAAAATAAGCTATAAATATCTGTGATAATTCTTTAAACCCCTGTTTTTATCAAGTTGTAGTGGATGAACATTTGACCAGCAGTTCTCTGTGAACATAAGACAGAAATAGCATTCATAGAAATCTCAGATGATAACACATCACTAGCTTCATTGTGTATTTTCTGTTTCATGGTGACTACAGAGGACCAGAGTCCACAAAACAGTCTGTGCTCATACAAAAGGCACCCCTGTATAGCAAATGAACAAAATGTTCTTGGATCAAACTCCAGTTTTTATTTTATTTCTTTTTTAGGCCAGAAAAAGTTATTTGAATGCTCCCACAGCTTTCCTCTTCACCTCTTGTACTGTTACATCCTCTGACATCATACTGTGCTTCCAAGGAGAAGTTTATGGTGTCACGAAAAGGGTCTCAGAAGTTCAAGACGTTGTGACACTGAGAGAAAGTGTCTGTATGTTTTCAAACATTATGGAAATTGTAAGCGTGCTTTCCAAAACTGTCAGGAATATATGCTTTGAAAAGATGAATGCCTGTGTGGGATTAACTCCTCATGTTACACATGGACTCTGGAGTGTGTTGTTTTCTCCCACTGCTCTCTGGAGCCCAGTATCTCAAATGGAATCTGACACACCACACCAGATGCTAAATGAGGCCTTTCCAAACTGAGGTGTGTGTGTTTTGTGTGCTGAACGTAATCTCTCCAGACCCGCTTTGTGGAGGTCTGATGGGAGCTGTCCTGCTGTTTTGGAACAATTCACCTGGCCCAGCCACAGCCTGTCCTGGTGTGTGTTGGAGTTAACAAATGCGTGGGGATGGGTCCCTCCTCCCCCTGCATCCCAGTCGCTCCAGTTGAAACGTCTCGCTGGTGTGGAGAGCTGGGTGTGCACATGGAGAGTGTTTCTAGGAAATGTTGCATAAAGCAGTTCCAAAAAAGAGACAGGCATAGGAAAATGATATTAATTCTATCCCTAAAGCAGATAAAATCCATTTCATATGTTATTACTCTTCTTTTTAAGAAAGGAGAAGCGAATAATTCTAGCAGCTGTTTGTGCTATAAAAACTGGCGCTGTGTATTCCTGATTAACACTGAACAGCAGAGCTGTTGCAGATCCCAGGACTCCCAGATCATCTCCAAAGTCAGGTTTGCCTGGATAGGAAACAAGAAATGCTCCACTAACATTGGCACTCACTAACTTGGAGTACAAAGGGCAAGTCAAGATGAGCATAACCAGCTATGACACAGACCTGGCTTGGGCACGAGATGTCCCATCTTGGAGAGGGCCTGATGCCTGAAGTGGCCTAGAAACAGAGACTAGACAGGAGTAAGGGAATAAAGGCAGGTATTTATTTGAAAGGCCTTCAAAGGTACCCCTGGGGAGCCAGAGGCCACTGCCAAGATGGAGCCCAAGATGGACAACAGGTCACGAGTTCTTCACTCTTTTATAGGTTTGGTTCATTGGCATAGCAGGGTTAATTCTCCAATTAAAGCTTCAGTTAATGATGTAATTCCCCTCAGCTTGCCCCCCTTAGAGGCTCTTTGGTTTATACTTTTGGGCCTGGGATGGTCTGGGTGTCCTTGGAGAGCAGGGCCAGAGAGGCTTTGTTATGTCTGCCCAGCACGAGAGAGCAGAAGTGAACAGGCTCCAAGAAACTCCAGAGTGACACACCAGGCAGTGCAGGATTTGAAAAATATAAAAGTTAAAACCTAAGGCATCAGGCCAGGAGATGAAACTCCACAAATTTAGGCAAAGGACTGACCTGGTGGATGGCACAAGGCTGGCAAAGCTCCCTCCTTCATGTTTGACACAAACACTTCTGTGGCTCCTCGGTGGAGAGCTTTTAGGATAAGAAAGGAGGTGGACGGATGATGGTGATTTTATTACTTTTTTTCAGTGTTTTTACACTGATGATTGGGGTTCTCACCAAGCTGAACTGAGACCCATATTGCAGTCTCTGCCTCCCAGGAGCTCCTAAACACTTATATTTCCCTGGTATTTGAGCAGTGCAGTGTTTCTGCCATGTTCAGTGTGGCACTGCATGAATCTGTCACCTGGTGATGTTGAGCTGTCTGTTAGGCTGTCTTCTAGAAAAAGTGCTGTTAACACATCAACTTTTAAAGCATGAGACTCTCCCATGGCACTGACAAGTAATATATACTTCTTTCCCTGGAAAAAAAAAGCGCCTTTTCCGTTAGCAATGACTTGCTGATTGCCTATTTATTTTCACAAATCTTCTCATGTCAAAATATTTTGATAAAAGTCTGGCCCACATTAAATAATCAAGAAAATAATTACTACTTCCAATTTTATTTAATTTTTGACTGTCAAATAATCTAACAAGCTTATTTTTAGATCTCAGGAATGCATCTTGTAAGGTGCTGCAGTGAGTGAGCAAAGATGGTTTGTACTTCAATTGGGGAATGGAGGGAAGGGGCTGATTTCCAAGCCTGGCATAGACGAGGAATGAAAGGGAGAGAAGGAAGGAATGCTTTGTGTGCAATCTTGACCCAGCAACATTGGGTTAATGATCATAAAGTGGCAGCCAAATTGGTTAATTAGAGAATAAGTGCCTGCTGTTTGCATCTGTCTCATTAAGTCTGAAGAATAAAGCTGCTGAGGAGAGGGACTGAGCAGGGCTTGGGGGTGGGTTTGGGACTGGGCTTCTGGAATTAGTTCTGGAGTTGTTGACTGACTTTGGGGTTGTTGTGTGTCTTGGTGGGTACAGGGTCAAGCACTGACCTGTAAAATATATTTATCTTTAGTTTGATAGGATGGTCGGAACCATTACTGTGAAACCTCTTCATCTGAACACACAGCAGGAACTTCCTGGATTTATGGCATTAATATTGAAAATGCAGAGAGGGAGGGAGATAAGGTAGGGCAGGAGCGTGAAATTTCAGGTTAAGGGGTTGATTTTTAATGGAGGATGTGGGTTATTGAAACAAGACTTTCAAGGCTGTCCCCAGATGTCTGCTAAGTGTGAAACCCCTCCTCCAACACCAGCCTGGCACTTTTGAGATTGGTGGGAGAGATTGTGTGAAATAGCCAGGATGAGATTTACAGGGATAGGCCTGAGTGGATGGACTTGAGAAACTAAAGTGTTTGGGATGACTTGTTTTCTTATTTGCTTTGCTTTCATGGTTGTTTTTGGTTTTGTTTGCTTTTGTTGAAGGTGAAAGTCAGTGAAAGGAGAGAGAATCTGCCCAGACAGGAAACTCCCTGTAACCTTGCCCGGGAGTTATGGAGGGGGATTGAAAGGGGAAGAAGAATGGGAAGACACAGGTAGAGCAGGGCAGGCCAAGAACACAATTTTGGGGAGTGATTGTTGTGTTTTCCCTGCAGTCTTTGCATGCACAGGAAGCACGGGGTAGGGTTCAGGTGCTTATTAGATATCCAAAGTCTGGAAAGGTGACGTGGCACTGGGGGATCCAAACTGGCATCAGGAATGGCAAACTGAGGAAAACCAGTCCAGGGAGCTGTAACTGGGACTATTCCACTGGCGTCCTTTTCCTTCCAAAGGCTGAGCGTTAGCTGTATTTGGAGGCCTGATATGGGCGGAATGATATCCTGCTTTAGGAGAAAATGGTAATTCAGGGCATTTTCCAGAGCATTCCAAGGCCATCAGGGACCTAATCCAAACAAGTGCCTTTCTCCGTTGACTTTGAATCAGGTTGTTGCATCCTACAGATGAAATTTCCAGCCCCCTCACCAGGATTTTGGACACTTAGTCCCCCATGGAAAATTAAAATGAGATTAGAAGAGCTCAGCCTGCCATTCTAAGTGGATTGAATCAAAAGTAGGAACAGGCTCAGGGTTTTGTTAACAATCAATTGAAACCTAATACTGCAATCCCTTTCAGCATCCACGGGGAGGGAATGCAATATCTCTGGAAAAAGACAGTATTGTATATCACAGAGCAGAATATTCTGTATGGAATATTTATTGGAAAATGATTTACATTCCCTTAATTTTCCCCCAACAAATGTCTGCTCTTTTCTGTCTGGAATTGTCTTCCTAGCCACATTGCTGTTTCTAAAACTGCTAATAGAGCTGATTTAAGTTGTTCATAGAAAATCCTTTTGTGGAGAGAAAGAATTGTTCTTAAAGTGCATCTGACTAAAATATGCCGAGGTTATTAGCGCTTCACATTTTGCAAATGAATTCATATCTTATTTAAAATTTTAATAGAGCATATATGGCTTGCTTTCTTTAATAACTTCCCTGAAAAGATGATTCTCTTCCCAATAAAAGCCAGACTGTGTTCAGTAAAGACAAACCTAAGGAAAATTTGAGCTAAATTACCCTTTCCCTCAAAAAAGATGTTTGAAAAAATAAAATAGAAAAATAGGTCTCTTTGGGCCCTTTCAAAATGCAAATATCTCTTAATGGGCAGGTTTTTCTTGGCTGTTAAATAGTTGTAGCTGTTCTTGCTTCATTTGGTTTGCATAAACACGGCCTAATTCAAAACTCTTTATTCCTCATGTACCTCTTTGTTTCTACTATCACAGAATGGTTTGGGTTGGAAGGGACCTTAAAAACCATCTCGTTCCCTCTCCTCTCCCATGGACAGGAACATTTTCCACTGGACCAGGTTGCTCAGAGCTCCATCCACCCTGGCCTCCCTGCAGCTTGTCCCCCTTGCTGTCTCCTCATCTCTGTCACAGAATCATTTAGGTTGGGAAAGGCCTGTAAGATCATCAACCCAACCCTAAACCTGACACTGCCAGCCTAGCACTAAACCATGTCCCTACACAGAGGTGGTGTCCCTGTAAGGATGAGGGACACAGAGCAGTGGACGGGGTGACAATTCTCTGCCCCAAAGGGGGATGGTGGAGGGGCACAGGGAAATGGGACAGGCAGTGGGGTTGTGTGCTGGATTCTTGGGCACATGGGCACCAGGGATGATGGGCTTGGACCTTTGAACTTACCCAAAAAAGCTCATTTTTGTCTCACCGGGACTGTGGGTGTTGAGTCCACCCTCCTGTCAGCTCTTCTGGCACAGCAGTGTTTAAGTCCCCCTTTACCAGAGAACCCAGTCCCTATTAAAACCCAGAAAGATTAAAGCAGGGAAAGCCCAAAAAAATGTTGATGGCAAGAGTAAGTATGGAGTTTTCAACGGAGAGTTGTTCTGGATTTAATTCTTGCCACACATAAACAAGGGCTCCACCAGTTGCGCTTTGGTTTTGGAATTAGCTTGATTTGAAATCAAGCAGAACACTTGTCCTGACAATAGATCACTTTTATCTTGCATGTGGTTCCATTAGGAAAGATTTGATAACACTGTCAGGGTAAAATTGCTCATTTCAATCTTGTCTGGTTTCCCTCTTTGCACTTTGGCAAGTAAAGAAATATTTTGCTTTTCTGTGTAGTTTTCCATTGAATAACTGGGGCATCTCAGTAGTATGTTAAAACGAAAAGGCTGCCAGCTGCTGTCTTAATGTTCCCAAAGCGAAGCATCACAAACATTTTTTCTGCCTCTGCTGACTTGCAGCTGCTGTGTTCATTTATTAAGGTGGGAGTCTGTAGGATTTAGTCTCTGATTACATGTTGAGAAGTCTGTAGCATGGGTGCAGGACACTTTACCAGGATGCACGAGACCTTGCCTTTCTGGGGCTGAACTCCAGCTCTTTGTTCCTGTGAAAATGACAACCTGATATTACAGAAAAGGGCAAACTTTCTGCCCTGGGGCCCAGGTCGGACTGAAAAAGGAGCAGAAGGGGTATGAGAGCAGCTGGAGAAAGGTGCTATGATGGCATTGAGAAGTGGTCCCAGTTCAGCACCGTTCTTTACCAGCACCAGACCCTTCTTCCTGAGACATTGTAGGACAACACTCATCTCACACTGATTTAAAAAGGGATTTAATGAATGCAAGCCCCTCGTTCATGTGGCACTTGGCCTCTGCAGTGCTGTGACAGTGTTGGTCTCTCTACCCTGAATAACCAAAGCTGCAGTTCTGCCCCACACAAAAATTAACTCTGTCCCAGGTGAGATCTGAGCATGTTCTCCCCAACTCACAGGCACAGGAGAACCTCTGGAAGAGCTGGAGAGGGGTCATGTCATGGGAGGCCATGTCCTGAGTGAAATTTTCCGGTGTTGACAGTATCTCCGTTAAAATTCTTCAGGCAAATCTACGTGGAATAGAGTTGGTTTGGATTTATGTTTAAAACACAAAGCTAAGTTGAACCCTGAATTTCTAATCATCTTCTAGGCCCTGATGCTTTCTGACTTGGGCTTAGCTCTTACGTGTCCCGTTATTATCAGTGATATGTTAAAACTTTACAGCCAAGCACCATATTCCCTGTGATATTGAAATATAGAACATACTTGGAGTTCTTTGCCTTTCCTTCTAATCTTTCAGCAACCTAATACTTTCTGACTTCCCTCTCTCAAACCAGGGACAGCCTTTTTTCTTTATCAGGGAATTCTGGTTTCAATCAGAAGGTGTCAGCAGCTCAGACTTCAGGGATACAGTCAAGTAGTGTGAGATTATTGATAATTTTGAAGGAATAACCACACCAAAACACTGTAAATGATTGCAGATACTCCATGGCAAGCACAGGAATAAGTTTTAACATGCCATGAAGTACATATGGGAGATGCTTTTATTTAATCAAAAGTAAAGAAAACTAGAAGCCACAAGACAAGTTATTTCTCTAAACGTTTTTTTTTCTAAAAGCCAAGTGCAATATTGTGAGGTTTGGATCTAACAGAGACCCCAAATCTTGGTAAATGGGGTGGAAGCCTTTCTTGGAGCTGAATATCTGTTGGGAGCCCATCTCTTTTCAAGTATTTCAGTCAAGTCTCCATCTCCTGCAGCACTTGTGTTGTACAGAACCCTTTTGCAACTGCTCCTTTGAAAACACTGGAATTACCTCTCAGTGCAGGAGCTCCAGACCTGTTTTACACCTGTTCCTCTAAAACACCTGTGCTTCCAGGGTCCTCATGGAATAACCATAATTTATACTGACACAAACTGCTTTTGCTGATGTTACTTGATAACCATCCAGTGCGTGAGAAGTGCTGATAAATTTGCTCTTCTAGGGCTGCATTGGAAGAGCTTTTACTAACAAACACCACAAAAGCTGCCCCTGTTCCTCAATGGAGTTGACGCTGATGGCCACGCTGGCAAATTCCTTGTGTGGATGTAGGATCCGGGCTGGTGTCAGGCGTTTCCCAGACTTCCACCACGGTTCCAGCTCTTAATTATTTTGTGGGGTTTTTTTTCTAGAAAGCCAGAATTTGGGCATGGAAGGTGCATGTGTGGCAATCCCTTTGCTTGTGCCAAGGTTGGCTCCAGCTCTGCTCCTCCCTGGAGGAGCTTTGGTGGGTTTGAATTCAGCTCTTGGAAAATGTTGTGCTGGGGAGTGGAAGAAAAGGAGGAGTTGGGCGTTTACAGGGCCTTGAAAACAAAATGCTCCTTTTCACAGGAGGATTTTTAGCATTGGTTTGGGGGAGGGCAGCAAGGAGCTTGTTGAGAGGTAAAGGGAATATCTCATTAATGATTTACTAATGAGCTGTAAAAGTTCTGACTCTATAATTTCTGAGGATGGAAAATGTTTCTTGGAATGCTGCAAGCCCCACAAAGGCTGGGGCAGATCCTGGCTGCCTCTGTGTAGGGTCTTTGATAGAGTCTGACTTTACCTCTTTCCTCCAGTCCCTTAGGCCTTAGAAAAGATTAATCACAGTGTGGTGGGAAGTACATGGAAATAGCAGAGAGATGAGAAATGAGAGCGGGAGAGAGGAGGAAAAAAGCCCCAACATGAAACACTGTTTTCTTTCTGGTAGGGCTCGGGCAGGAATAAATTGCCAATGATCTCACTTTGGAGCAATGTCAGTTTATTTGTACTGACTCTGAACTGACCATTTCACAGGGGCTTCTCGGCTCTGCTGTGCAAGGGAAGAGCCTTGGAATGACACGGATTTTATGGACAACAGGCCCAGGGATTTGGGCTGTGGAGGTCCAGCCACAGCCCAGCACAGCCCAGGGAAAGGGCTCTGGGTTAAGCCTTAGGGCTATCCCTGTCAAATCAGCGTGGATGTAAAGGTTATCCTGCTCATGTGCAGTCCAGAGATGGGCACAGAACTCCCTGCTCTGCGTTCTACGGGAGAAACGGGGCAGATCAGAGCCCAACAAAATAGAATTAATTGAAACGTGACAGCCCTGAAATCAAAATCCCTGGAGTGTTCAACAGGAAGGGCTTGGAAGGAGTCCAAGAAGGGCCAGGCCATGGTATAGATTTGCCTTTCCTGCAGTTCTAAGGCTTCCCTCTGTGTTATGTCTCTAGCTTGGAAGAATGTGAGTGTTTTTCCGCAGCCAGTTCTCGTGGCCTTTGTTGCTCCAGCAGTAGCTAAGGAGAGTGCTGGAGTTAAGGAATGAATCTTGAAATTGGTGTGCAACGATTCAGATCCTGGTGCTGCCTGTGACCTGGGCTGCTGTCAGTAAAGTCATTTATTCCCTCTGGGCTTCAACTTTCCCCCTAGGAAATGTGGTCAATGAGCTTTTCTTTACCTGCTGTCAGTACAGGGATGGGGCCACCCGTGACCTGAGTGCATGTGAAGCCCCTCACAGAACCAGGCTGTTGCTTTGTCCAAGCCTGGGGGTGTTTTTCAAAGAAATATTACCAATAACACAAGGGGAAACTCCTGCTGGAGTGAGCTGGGAAGCCTCTGTGGTTTCCAGCTTGCAAGCAACCTTTGTCAAGTGAGCAGAGCACACAGAGAGGCTGTGACCTCCCCAAAGCCCTGCCTGCACCTTTCCTTGCAGCAGATTTTGCCTGGGAATGGCTCTAACCCCGTAAATCCTCCTGCACGAGGCAGCACGCCCACCCCTTGCACAGGGAGGGAGAGCAGAGGCTGCACGAAGGTGCTGCACATTCCCAACCTCGTCCTGCTACGAGTTGGAAGGTGCCCAAACATCTCTCTGAGCAGTGTTAGCACTTTGTGTTTTCTTGGTCGTAAAGCTCAAGTGTTTAGTTAATGTCTGCACAGGTGGTTAAATACAATGGCTCCCTCTGCCAAGTTACAAATCTGAAATTTACTGGAAAGCAAAAAAAAAAAACCAAAAAAACCCCATAAAGTCCAAGTTTATTCATGGTTTTTGCAGGTTGTAAATGTAAGGAAATGAGACCACTCATGCAGATGGGGGCATAATGTATGCCTAGTGTGACACCTAGAAATGCTCCTCAGTAATTACATGCCGTGAGACTCAAAGCAGTGGGCAGAAGCCCCCTGTAACTGTGTGGTTGGACACACAGAGGGTGTTTTACAGACCATGTTCAGGCAGCAGGGCTGTTTCACAAGCACTGCTGTGGAAAGGCTGTGTGCAGCAAAGCGTATTTTAAACTGAGCCCAAATACCTTTCTGAGAAAGAGCTGTCATGCGGGGGCTGTGAGATCAGTGGGGCTTGTAACAGCCTGAGAGGTGGCACCCCAAGTGACAGTGCGAGGGACAAGCACCAAAGTAAATCCACTCCCAGTTTTGGGGTTCTGTTGTCTTCATGATCCTGGGATGGTCTGAGTGACCAACACCAAGCTGAATATCCTTGGAGCAGCAGGCAAATCTTGATCTATTTCTGGATGTAAATGTAGTTTACTGTGAGTAACCTGGATATTTTTTTCCATACTGATCACTCTAGGGGAGAGTTCCCTCCCTAGGAAAGAAGGGCCTAGAAATTTGTAGGCAATGGAATCCTGCCCTGTGTTCAAGAAACAGTGATGGGATGTTTTCAGGAACTGAGCAGGTGCTGGGGCAGCAGAGTGTCACAGGATGCTGCTGATGCCTTTTCCTGGTCTTAAAATCAGAATCAAACACGGTTAGAAGGGAAAAAGGGGTTTTACCTCTATATTTATTTTAAGGATCCTTAGATGCACCACGCCCAGGTGGAATGCACCCAAATGCACACCAAAATGCACACACACACGATAGGTCGGGTATAACGTTATAGCTGTTACTAATTAGCAGATCTATCAAAGATTCCCCAATGAGAGGCTCGAGTGAGCCCCCCTCCCCAAGGAACCTTCCCCTGGATCTTGGTTTACAGAATGTGTTCTGGGGAGGACCTTGGGGTCTGGGGCACACTGATCCCTACCTATGAAGCTTCTAAGATGTTGAGTCTCCTAGCTTGACAAATAAGTCTAAGAATGTAGGCAAAAAGACACTAAGAATACAAAAGTTATAAAAAGGTATCTAAAAGGGGTATAAAAGAAAAAGGCAAAAAATCATCATGGCATCGCAGCAGGCGGCAGGACGGGGCAGTCAGGGTGTACCAGGCAGCCAAGTTCATCTTCCTCAGTTTAGCACCATGGAAAGAGGAACATGGAGCTGCTGGGGAGGTGTCCTCTTGGGAAATGGTCTGAAAATCACTCCTCTGAAGCATGGCTGGTACTGCTGCTGACTCGCTTCCAGTTCTGGAAGCAGATCACTCCTCTGGCTTGCTTGATAGAAAAAACATTGGTTAGGTTTGCTTCTTCACTCCAGTTTCCATATCATCTTTAGCTTGTTAGCAAAGAGAATTTGTATTCTGCTCTTGCAAGCTCTGTATGTTCATAACCTTCGTGCAACAGAAGTGCACTTGTATATTCATCCACATGTGGCTGTCAGGCCTCTGGAAGTGAGGCTTAATTTGGGAATACTCGAGGATGGATGTGAACAGAACACCGTGACTGCCTGAGCTGCTCGAGGGGGTGAGGGCACCTATTGTTGTTATTGTTATCAGCAGTATCACTGCTATCTTTTCTGAAGATAAAGTGCTCAGTGGCTCTGTGGTAGCTCCAAGGTGACTCTCCCACCCCCTAAATGCCCAGGGAGGAGTGTGGACAAGCCCCTGTGCTCAGACAACAGCCAGGAGTGTTTTAATGATCCACCTTCTCTCTGGGGCTGAGCTGGGAGGTGAGGAGGTACCTCCTCTGCCCCGCTGAACTTGTGCGGATGTCAGGATCTATTTGAAGCACCCCCAAGGAAAGGATGACTAAAGCAGTCCCCAATGACACGTGTTCCTCTCTGCTGCTTCACAGGGGAA
>NW_008239284.1:2175223-2178257 GCF_000691975.1 Corvus brachyrhynchos
AGAAGACACCTTGAGCTGGCTAGAGATTAAATAACACTTTTAACTGCCTGATACTGTGAAGCTTAAAAGAAGAAAAAAAAGACATGCAGTGTCACCTAGGGAGTAAACCAAAGCTCGCTGAAGCCCATTGAAAGGTTTCCATTGAATTCAGCAGGTATTGGAGCGAGCTGCCAGTATCATGCTGATGTGACCTCAGGTTACAGCTGTGCCACTGCCACCAAAGGAGGCTGTTCAGGTTTGGAGCTCAGCATCTATCCCAGCGAAGGCAAAAAGAAAGGGAAGGGGTGGGATCGAATGTGGAGCTCATTTCTGTTGCTCTCAGTTTATAGACTGGATTTATCACCCCTAGCTGCAATGATTTCTCAGTGTTAGACACCTGCCCTTCCCCACGGCCAGCTCATAAATGACACCGCTCTTTAATATAATGGCTCAAAAGGTACAAAGGGTAAGTTGCAGCTGAAGCAATGTTTAATTTGGCTTTTGTGGCTCAGACAGCTAAGGAGCTGTGGGCACGTCAGTTTGAATTTGAGCTGCAGCCCTGTGTCAGGCACCCAGCCCCAGCTCCAACATGTACCACGGTGCCCCCAGCCAGGGCCTCGCGCTTCAGGCAGCGCCGTACTTCAGGGAGCACTTAACATATGAAAGAATTCATTCCTGGTTTGAATTTGAGCAGCACTACAGTGCATTGTACTTTATTACAATGCTTCTGAATTGCTTTCATAATTTCCCCTGTGCCACCACCCAACTGTAATTCTCCTCCCGTGCACGGCTCGGCACAGGGCTGGCGGCAGCTCCTCGGGATGCTTTGCATTCCCCATCATCTCTGCACCAGCCTGAAGGAATTTCAATTCACACCAGTCCAGTATGGGGAACCGAGTGTGATTATGTCCTGTAAGTGAGGAAAAATAAGAGGGAGAGAGATGAACCCTGTGCATGAATTCAGTGGCAGCCCATGGCAGGAGGGAGATGCCATCTCAGCTGCCTACTTGATTTTGGGTTGGTTTGTGCTTTAACTGGATTTCAGGGGGAAAAAAAAAATGCTTTGATTGACTAAAGCTCATGGCCATCCTGGCAGAGGCAATGGACAGCCTTCAGCACTCGCATATGTTACAGTTTTAATTACACATTTTTTGAGTTTCAGGGGTTCCCTTGAGATGTGCTTATTCTTCTATTTGAACCTCGGGGAAGTGAGGTCAAATGAGAAGATCAGTTGTGTTTAAATTAAATATCCTTCTTATTGCTGTCTTTTCTGGAGCTGCAGAGCCCTTCAAGGTGTTAAACAAAGCTGTCAATAAGGTTTACTCTCATCTTGGTCCCATGAACAAGGTGGGATTATTGCATTAGAAAGGTGCTCAGCATCCAGAGACCCCCATCCTCTGCTGTGATTTTAGAGAAGAAAACTGGATGCAAAGTTCCCTCTTAATAAATGAGTCCTCATTTATCATCACTTACTGTCTTTGGAAAATGAGAGATTGTTTTTCCAAGTGATCCTGCAGCATTGGGAAGACTTGTGCAGCTTTGACTCATTGTGATTATTCCCAAGTGTTGTCATCAGTTCTTCCTGTGTTTATGTGAAATTCCTCTAAGCCTGTGCTTAGCTCCCAAAGCTGATCACAGTGCTTTGAATAGGAAAAACCCCATATCCCCAATCCCTGCTTCTGCTCTAAAACATGATTTGTTTCCTTCACTCTCTTACTGCTGGGAGATGCCAATCCAAACCTTCCGCAGAGCCCAAATATTCTACTTTTTAATATTTTTGAGGCTATTGCTCATGGTATAGGTTATATCCATTGGCTATAAATAAGGAGGGGCTGAAAAGGAAGTCATAGAGATCACTGTACAATTATCATTAAACCTGTACCACGCTGTTCTGTTCTCGGAATGTCTAAACATGCTCTAGCCATGATTTTCTGCTGCACTGCATGTAGTGGTTGCATCCATCAAAGCAGAAGTGTTTCTAAATTTGGCTGTGGATAATTAAACTCACTTTAATGTAGATGACTGTGCTGCAGCTCCCAGAGTGAAGATGTGTCACTTATGCTCCCTATAAACATTAGGGAGAATTGGCCCCATGGAGCAGATGCTGATACAAACTCCTACAATCCCAGACTCAGCAGAGTCAGGGATTATCAAGTAAAAGGATAAATCCTTGTTAGTAAAATCCAGAAAGGGTGCCTAATTGAGGCTATGCACAGTAAGTAGGCAAAAGACCAGTATGATCAGAGGGATGGAGCAGCTCTGCTGTGAGGAAAGGCTGGGAGAGTTGGGAATGTTCAGCCTGGAGAAGAGAAGATCCAGGGTGACCTCATTGTGGCCTTGCAGTGCCTGGAGGGAGCTACAAGAAAGATGGAGGGAGACAACTTATGAGGGCTTGGAGAGATGGGACAAGGGGGAATGGCTTCAAACTGAAAGAGGGGATATTTAGATTGGATACTGGGAAGAGATTTTTCCCTGTGAGGGTGTGGAGGCCCTGGCACAGGGTGCCCAGAGAAGCTGTAGCTGCCCCTGGATCCCTGGTGGCGTCTGAGGCCAGGCTGGGCTGGGCTTGGAGCAGCCTGGGATAGTGGAAGGTGTCCCTGCCCATGGCAGGGGTGGGAATGGGATGAGCTTTAAGGTCCTTCTCACCCAAGCTATTCCATAATTCTATGAAAAGAGGAGGTTTTTTAGCCCCTAGCCTCCCCATCCCTCCTGCTGCCCGGTGCTGGCTGCTGCTGTTCCCAGATCCCGAAGCACAAGCAGTGCTGAGGCAACAGCTGAAGCCCTGTGCAAAGCCACACATGAAAAGTGAAGTTTATTTCTGTCAGCTCAGTTTAGTTTGGAGGCTGAGTGTATCTGCCTGGGGCAGCCATAATGTGAGGATGGCAATCAGGACTTTCTGTATGAACAGGGCATAAAAACTGGCTGTATTCTCTTCAGCAAGTAAACACTCTCATTTTATGCCAGGGTTTGTAATAAAGGCTCCTTTCTCTGATTCCCTCCCCATCCAGATGTTTCTCCGTTACCAGCGTAGCATAGAAACATCTTCAGCTCTTTT
>NW_008239284.1:2178309-2191577 GCF_000691975.1 Corvus brachyrhynchos
TCCATTCCAAGCATGCACTGTCTGTTTCTTTTTAGAAAGAGTGCAACTTCTTCTAAGAAACTTTTTCTCCCACACTGAATATCTTTCCCAAAGCATGAGAACATTCTACCCTTTCATTCTGCTCACCAGACATTGCACGATTTGCAATGGAAACTGGCAAGAACATTTAAAATAATAAAAATAAAAATTATGCTCATCTCAGAACTGGGAGATGAGTGCATTTGCTGAGAGATGTAGAGGTTTGGAGCCCTGTGATTGAAGTCTCCAGGAATGTTAACTGAATTTTAATTTGTGTTTTACAGAACGATATGTATGGAGTGAGCGTAGGAGAGGTCAGGGGAGGGTAAGAGACACCGAGACACGCTGGGTAAATGCATCACTTAGTGCACATTGAGCAGGTTTTTGGTTACTGCAGTTTTCAGATTTGTGCTCTAATCTTTATTGATTTAACGAGGGCTCTCGCACAGCAATTAATGCAGCATTAGTTGTGCCCAGTGCTCTTGGAAAAGCTGTGTATTAGCACTGCTCCTGATGATGTGGGCTCTGCTGGGGCTGGAAGGGGCAAAAGTGTGTGTGGATCCTTGGAGTGGATTATAAATAGTGGAAGTATGAGGTAAAGGAATGTTTGTCTCTCCAGCTGCCTGCTTTTTTTTGTGGGTAAAAGCTTGGGCATCTTTTGGTTTTTTCTTGGAATGGTTGTTGACTTGCCTCAGTCTTTCAGGATCCCATATCAGACCTCTGGCCTGGCTTTGTGCAGGAATTTATTTCCCTAAGATCTCATGAATCCTGGTCCAAAAGCAGTACATAATTTTAGCTCCACTCAAATGGAAATAAGGAATTCAAAGGAAGTGTTGGAGACGGCCCCAAAATTGAGGACTCCTTTAAAAACAATAATAGAAAGCCTTGATTCCTCTCTGTTCCTTCCTTGGGCCATGGGACTGAGCTGATAACTGCAAGCCAATTTTTAAGTGCTGAAAACTTTCCAGGGAAACATCCTGTGTGTTGACTGGTGAAAGCAGCATTAATTGCTCTGTGTGGGGCCACTCAAACCAGTACTGAACTGGTCTTTAGTGGAGCTGGTTTTCCCCTAAGCATGGAGCTCAGCTATACCTGTTCTTCTCTAGTTTAGTAATACTAAAGAACTAAAATACAGCTAAATATGGTTATGGTTAAAAAGAACTAAAAATGGTTATTCTATAAATATATATATTAGGCATAAAAATAACTATTCTTTAAAAAAAAGAATTGTTCTGTAGCTGGTCTTGCAGTAGGTTTTTGGTTTATACCAGGGTGAGGAGGATGGCAAGGAACCCAAAGGGGAGTTCTACCTGAGATCATCACAATGAATCAGGCAGTGGCACTCAAGTTTTGTGGGTTTATGTCATTATTCTGGAGAGAGCCTCTTTGCTGGGACAGAGCCAGTGGAGCTCTGGGTTGGTTGGTGTAGGTGGGTCAAGGTGAGTGCCTTCTGTAGCTTTTGTGCACAGCATCCTCCTCAAATGACATCATTCCATTTTCATCTCTGAGAACACAAAGCTGTTCTGGAGCCTGGGCATTTCTTGTGCTGTTTGGTGCTCCTGGGGTGTCTCCTGACACACAGCTCCAGCTGGTGAAGCAGTGAGGAGGAAGGGTCACGTGGCAAGTGTGGATCAGAACTGATGCTCAGAGATGAAGGGGAGCAAAGGTTTGGCTTCCCCAGCATTGTCAGACCTTGTTGACATTTCTCACTCAACCCTTAATACATAAATTTAGACTACAAATACCTTCCTAAATGCTGGCAGAGGGTGATTTCAGAATCAGTTGTGAGGTATTTGCATCCAGATCCTTGAAGAATTCCATCATCTTTTTGCTATTTTGAAGTTGCAGAATGAAGCATGGAAATAAATCAACCGCACGGTTTGGGGCTGGCTTTATTTGTGACGTTTTTTCAGTTTTTTTGGTTTGGTAAAACCACAATAAACTCATTTTGGATGAAGGCCAGGCTTCTCTTTGAAGCCCTGTGAAGCAGCACACAAAGTTACGCTCCTCTCTCCTTGCTTCACAGTAATAAGGGAGTGATGGACTGGGAGCTGCGAGCAGCGGTCCAGCTGTTCCCACACAAATCCTTCATTTGGATGAAAGGAGACTGTGGCTGTTAAAATGATAGCAGGGAATGGCACCAGAAGCACGACAGACAGATAGATGGTACTGTAACAGCTCTAAAAGGCCCATACGAGAAAACTGGGATAAAGACTCATTTATTCCACTTCAGCTCTATTGCATTGTTTTATTCCTGAATGGATTGGGTACTTGGTGATCCAATGGCAACATAATTCCAATTGTGAAATGATAATGCACAATTAGCAAATGGTCAGGTACAGCCAGCTGGAGGACTGGCTGCTGGTATCCTGCATTTGCCCAAATTAAAAAGTGGGGAATTTGTTAGCGAGACACAGCTTCAGGCAGTGGGGGCCTGTTGAAGTGAAAGTGCTGTTTTCTTCCTCTTCAGGTTTTTCCTGTCCTTGAAAACAGGGAGCTGCTGTTCTCCAGGTTTAAGGAAGAGGATACAGAACAGAGCCATTGAGGTTATTGGAAACAAAAGGGCTGGGCTGGGCTGGGAGGGGATGGAGCAGCTCCCTATGAGCAACCCACACCTCCCTGGAGGGGTATTAAGAGCTGGGGGAGATGCTGCAGTGCCAGATAGTAAAACAAGGGTGCAAGGGCTGTGAAACAGCTGCTTGGAAACTACAAGTTGAATATTAGGAAGAGAATTTTCCCTAGAAAGGAAGTCCAGGCCTGGGACGGGCTGTCTAGACAGGCTGTGGAAGCGCCATCCTTGGAGGACGTGGAGCCTTGGCTAAACCCGAGCCAGCCTTGGCCACGGGCCCACGCTGAGCAGGACAACGAGAGGGCCCTCACGGCCAATAATTCTGTGATAAGAGAGATTGGAAGGGAACAGCTGTATCTGCAAAAACATTTATTTTAATCCTCGCCATTGGACAGAAGCAGGGGAGGGAGGGCAATCCTGAGGAAAGCATTTCTTAGAAATGTGGAAAAAAGAACACATTAGAAATCTAATAAAACAATGAGACGTTCAGATGCTGTATTGTTCTTTGGGCTTCTTAAAAAACCAATTCTGCAGCATCTCAAGTGATACCCATCCATTTGTGTGCATGTCAAACACCAGTGGATCTGTCAGAGCTTTTCTTCACTTTGGGACAATTAAGCACAGATTCCATGGGCTCCTTATTTCCAGCACTGTATAAATAAAATTTGTTTTATTATGTTTACTCCTTTGGAAAACAGCTAATACTTTGGGTGTGTATTCTAAGATTTTTTGAATTCACTTCAATATTTTTTCCTGTGTCATAACAGTTGGCTGGTAGCAGCAAAGTGGAGTAATCAGTGGGTTGTGGCTGAAATCAGAACCATGTACCAGAGGCTGGTTTGATCTTGTATGTCAGTTGTTCTCCAAAAAAAAAAAAAAAGGAAAAAGGCTACTTGGTTGAATTTGAAGATAAGAGGAAAATCTCCTGAGAAAAAAAATAAAAATGAAATTTGGAGCCAGCAGCAGTTATTTGGTTTTCAAATGGTCAGGGTTTTTTTCAAAGATTGCACTCTTCTCCCTGGAAAGTGTGAGCTGGCCCTGGTTTTGTGGGGTCCTGGGGGCAGCAGGTGGGCACAGCCTGGTGACATCCCTCTCCTTGCAGCAGCACCTCAGCGCTGTGCAACCTCGAAAGGACAGATCCCCGACACAGGATTAGAAACCCTGTCCAAGCTCGGCCCTCATGCTGGGCAGGTGATATTTTTCTGCACATAAACTTCCTAAAATCCTATGTTGGATCATCCCAAGCTGCAGAACAGGGAACAGGATTTTAAGATCCCCGTGCAATGGCAGAACTCGTGGGGCTTTGGTGGATCAGGCATTTCAGCCTTATTTACAGTAACTCCTGTCCTCTCTCTGTGATGTTTCTCGTACAAGATCACGTCTCTTGAGGGCATGCTTGTCACGCTTGCCATGGGGAAATTACCTTGAAGGTGCTCTGCCAGAAACCTCATTCTGGGCTGTTCCAGTTTGCTTCCTAATGGCTGAATGGTTGAGTTATCGTGGGAGCTTAGTCACATCAAGATATTGCTCAGAGCAAGCCCTGATTCATTTAGCTGCATAGGAGGTTTTGGGAGATGATGGCTTCATCATGAGTCAGTTCTTCATTATCACATTCCTCTGACGTTACACAGCAATATTGGAGCTGCCACAAGCAAAAACAGATGAATGATACCAGATTAGATGGACCTTGTCTCTGATAATGGTGAACGTGTCATTCCTCAGACAGATGCAAAGAGCCAAGCGCTGCATCAGGCTGCTCATGCGAGGAGACAGAAGCCTTTCCCAGCCCTGCCTGCACTCAGCTTAAATATAGAAATGGGAAAGTGACTTTGCAGCTTGATTTCAGCTATTCCTAACCATGCCTAATCATTCTTTTTGAAAAGCTTGTTAAGGTATTCTCGTCAATTAGCACTTGTTTCAGTGAGCTTCAAGGATTAATTAGATGTTGCATTACAAAAATAATTATGCCTTTTAACCATTTTCGGTTATTTACTTCCTTAAATGTTGGGTTTGTGAGGCAGAGACTGGCTGGGTGCCACAGTCATTTGGGTAGAATCTAACACAGATTAATGAGCAAACTTGAAAAGCAAGCAGTGAGTTCCCCAGTGTTTTGTAATTACGCAGTTTGATTAAAAACAACTGGAACAACTCTGTGCACTGAGAAACAAAGTGGGAGCAGCTCTCTGCACTGAGACCTCTGCAACAAGAAGTATCAAACCCAGGGCTGAAAGCAATTTAGGGAGCTTGAAAGTTTTCCTGGCTACCTGATGGTTTCCTCCGAGATGGTCTTGAAGAGTAGGCATTGAGGCAGTGCAGATGTTCTTTCCCAGCCTTCAAATTCACAAACACAATGACAGAGGGATATACTGACTTTTTTGTTGAGGCAGGAACTCAACTGCTTGTCCTGACTTGCTTGTGCTGCTCTGTGGACACAGCTCATGTAGTAAAAGGAGGTGGCTTTTGAACATGAGCTGAGAATTTGTGCTTCAGCTTTAAGGGAGTTCTGCCCCACTCTGAGCCAGTGAGACCTAAACCAAACCCTTCAAAAGTGCCTGTGCACAGAGGGCCTGTGGCCAGAATGGGTTCTGTTACCTGTGTTGGACCAAAGGCCTAAAACTGCTGCTGGGGTAAAACTCCAGCCCTGATTTTGGGGAAGCTTTGCTCATTTACACCACCTGAAGGCTGGCTCGAAGTAAAAACCAGGCATTGTAAGTGCCCTCTGTGATTATCCCAGGGCTTCATCCTGCTCATCCCTGTGCACATGTGAGCAGGGTTGTAACTGGTATGAGCAAGGCTGCGCTGAAAGAGCTGATACTGCAGCTGGAGCGTGAGGCAGAGCTCCATGTTGTTCACCTTGCATTAAGGGCAAGGCAGGTAGACAGAAAAATACACATTCTTCTCCTGCTGGCCCAGCATTATCTGCCTGGCTTACACTTCTCTGGAGATATGCCTGTCTGAAGCCTCAGACAGCAATTTTCTCTTGTTTTCTAGCCCATTTTAGCTCTCTTTCACAGGCAGATCTTGCTTAGAATCAATAGCTCCCCACTATCAGCCCCATTTAGGGTCTATTCATTTATTGGATTTTGAAAACGGGAAGTAAGAAGACTTAAAAAAGAAAATATGGGGGTTTTCATTGAAGCGCAGTATTTGAAATGCAGACCCTTTCTCTCACCTTTAAGTATTACTGCATTACAAAACACAGTTGAAATAATTCATACGCCAGCTTGACTTATAAAAAACAAAAGCAGGTTACAAAGATCCTCTTCCACACCTGAGGCATCAAAAGTTGCTTGGACCAAAATTTTAGTCAGCTCCTTGCTCAGATTTTCCCTAAATTTGCAGCAGGTCATGAAGTCTTTCGTATCTGACCTCTACCAAGCTACGGCATGGAATGAATTCTTGGAGACCTCTGGCAGTGACCAGTCCCTTCATTCTGCTCTTCCTTTGCTGAAGGACGGTCAGCTCCTGTTCTGATGGCACCTTTGGCACCTCTAGGGTTATCTGGAGGGGTTTGCAGCCACTGGGAGCTGGCAGAAGGAGGTTTTAGTGCTGACACAAAGAAGCCCAGACGTCAACGCTGAAACCCCTCTGGAAGGCGGCACTCAGTGCCCAACACACAATGAGAAAGGGGCAGAGCTCCTCACCCAAAACGGGCTGTATCCTTCTGTCACTGTTAAGCAGGCGCAAAGGTGAAGAAGAAAAGAGAGGGGACTCTCCATATGTGTTCCACACAGGTTTATTCCTGTGAAAAGACAAGGACGAAAAGCCAAATTGGCAGGAGGGTCCAGGGATCTTATACTGGGTACGGAATAGGCGGGGAAAGGGCCCATAGCCAATGGGATAGGGGCAAGTAGGTGGGGTTGACAGCAAGGGAACCAACGGGAACAACACATAGGAGGGACTCAGGGAAGGATCCAATGGGGCATCGAGGAACAAAGAACTTTCTAGAACTGATACTTATTAAAGAAGGGAAATGAATATACATAACTTCATGCATGACTTCATACATAAAGCAGGGAGGGAAAAACATTAACCTGTTGGGAGAAAGCATGCAAAAAGCAGAACAAGGGAATCATGGGTTCTCACCATGACTGTAAGTTACATGCTGAACTTGGGTTGCTGACCTCCACAGCTGCTTGTTTGAGTTGTTCTCAGGAGACGGAGTGGTGGGATCCACCTGCACTGCCACAGTTATCAAGGCTGTAGATTTGTCAGTTTTTCTTGCATGGAAACGTTCTGTTTCCTAAAGAGTGTGTTTATAATTTGGGTGTTTGGAGGAAAAAATTACTGAGGATTGTGCCTTTCTCTTCCTCAGGACAGCAAGGACAGAAGAAATTCAGTGAGGAAGGTTCACTCATTTCCTGCTGTTCAGTTGGCAAAGTTCTTGAGGGAGCTGTGTGGGGATGGGGTAAGCAGGGTGTATTGAACCTCTTCACCTGCCTGGGATGACCCTGGCTTGGGAGTGATTCCTTGTATGAGTGATAGAGGTACATTCCATTGCACACACCTGCATGGAATATGTGCATATCACAGAGCAGCTTTTCTGAGCCAACCCCAGCACACAGGAAAACGTTTTGTCAGGCAGAAGGGTAGCCAGGAAACTGCTCCTGCAGTAAGACAGACATAAACGTATAGAGCACATTCAGCTCTATAACCTGGTTTTGGTGCTGTTACTCCTAATTTGGCTGAATAGAGACAGACCAGTGAATGCTCTCCCACTGGGAATAGTCACAGAGTCTGCTCTGGAGATCCAGTGAAGTTGGAATTGTTTGAGATGGGTCAGCAACACAGGAGAGGTTGTCTCCAGAAGGTCACTTGCATCACACGTGGCTCCTTTAAAGCCATCTGCCGTGTAAGAGATTAAAGAAATAGTATTAGCAATGGCACTGCCTTAAACCTCTGGGGAAGATGTGTGCCTGTCTGTAGAGCTCTCATTAAAGATCCCAGGAAGGATTCAAAGAGCATGAACACTTAAAGAAGGTCCATGGTACCTGCATGCAGTGCAGAGCCTTCCCCAGGAACCAAGCCAAAAGTTTTATTGTGGCATCAATTGTCAAAAAGGGCCAGCACAGCTCTTCTCAGCAGCCCTTCTCCTCTTGGTGACAAGGATAATTTCAGGATCCAAGGAGAAGAGCTGCTTCTGCACCTGCGCTCTGGCAGAGGGCTCAATCACATCCAGCACCAGAGGGAAAACCCTTTTTGTTGTAAGTGTCCAACCCAGCTGCTGGGCAGGTATTTGGTGCTGGAGGCTCCCTGTGTTTTAGGATGGTTAGTAAAAAGCAATCTCAGTTTGGTATAGAGAAATATGGACATAAAAACAAGTGAATTGAAGGTTAATTAAACTGAGTTTGCAAAATATGTTCAGTATAGGTACTACAGGCCCTCTTTTCCATCTGTGGTGAAAGGGACTCAACTCTGGAATCAAACATACAGAGTGTCTTTAGTCCAGGTAGCTCAAGGACTGATAAATCTGTGCCTTAGTGGTCCAGGCTTCAGTGCAAGGTGCACAGAGTGAATCTGAGAGGCTTTGTGCACGTGCAGAATTAATTTTGGCAGCTCCTTCTTCGCTGCTCCCAGTATTCCAGCAGACCAGATTCAGGATACCTTGTGTATCTCTGCTCTAACACCTTCCCCCTCCTTATAACAGATGCACTTTCATAGAGACTTCCAGTGGTGATTACTGTGAAGCAAATACTGCCACCTTTTCTTTCTCTTCTGTTTGACATATCCCTTTATGTTGTTCAACTGTGAATTTCTTAGAGCTGGGCTTAATCTCCTTGAATTCCTGGAAAACATCTGGCAAACCGTGGATGCAACATGTGTACAAACAGTGATAAACCCCGCCTGGGTGAGACTGCTCCTCTGTCAGTGCTTGTTGCTCAGGATGGGAATCAAAACCGGGCAACATAAAACGTCCTAGCTCATATTTTCTTTCCAAACTCCAGCACAGTGGCCCTGAACTCATGGTTCTCAAACCTCCTGTTCTCTGCAAAGCCCTGGGAGTGCTGGGGCTGCCCAGGGCTGTTGAGTTGCACCATGTCTTGTGCTTCAGTGCTGCTGCTGCTTATGGCCCCCATAGGCTAAGGGCCAGTGCCTGTGTGTAAAGTCTGAGGTTGCAGGGAAGGCTTGCACAAAGGCTGTGCATAAACTCTCCTGGTTAGTGTGCTATTTTATTTATTTTGTTCATAATCTGACTGTATTCTGCTTTATTTCTACCTTTCTAATAGGTAATATGAGCTATATTTTGCTATTTTTCTAGGGAATACACTAATGTGCAGCAGAGGTGTGAAAAAGATTGTCGGAATGGCCATAACAAAGTTTGTCCCAAAACAGTAGAGTCTGCACAGACCAGCAAAAAGTTCACCTTTTTGCTAAGCACATGAAGCTGCTAAATGTGCAAAGGCTCTCCTCTTAAGCATTCCCTCAAGAGTAAAAAACCCTTCATGGGGAGGTTAAAATAATGGTACATACAGGCTTATTCAGAGTTTAAATTTCACCTCCAGCTCTCTGCCTAGGCTCTATCAAAATTCAGGCACTACTGAAATCCTCAGGAGACTCAAAGGAAGATCTGAAGACCTGAATCTGAAGCCAGCCAAGAGGCAAAGGGACTCGGGAGAAATCTCAGCAGCCCGAATGTGCTCTTTAGTGCCTATTCACCTCTCATATGTTCCTTAGCCAGCAACTCACATCCAAGAATGTAATATCCTCCTCCACACTTTCTCCTCTAGCTGTCCAGTCCTGCAGCCCTTATGTGAACTTTAAGTAATTCCCATCAAAGTCAGCTGGTTTGCTGAGTGAACTTCAAATCTCCTTTGGCTCTGGGTTTGCAGGTTTTAAGAACCGGTAATAAAAGAGGTTGGGGAATCTGCAGATAATTAGCAAACCACAGGCCAACTCCATATCCTGCTCCCTGCCTCATCAGCCCTTTACTGAAGGAAAGGTAACTCTGTCCAGTCTTCCCCAGTCCAGCAGAGAGACCTTAAAACCTGCTACCTTTCAGCTAAAGATCTGTCTGGAGATCCCCTTCCTTAAAGCCTCGGAATAAATTACATTGTTCCTGTCCTAGCAGGGCGGTTAATGAGATGTTCTCAAGATTGACAGTCTCTGACAGCCTTCATTGCCTCCCTTTGATGCTCTCCTGACAGTAGTTTCTAAGGCAGTAAATTAGGACTGGACATAAAGCCTTCAGTGAGAAATGAAGGCTCTATTTTCTGCTTACCAACTCTAAATGCAGAAACAGGCAGTTTTAAGCAATACACAATCAGGCTTAGCTTGAGCAATGATTCAGCCTTCCAAGAAAGATACTGCTTAAGTGGTTTTATTGCTCTAAATGGGGCTAAAATTCACTTTTTATCAGAGCATTGACATCTCTAAACCTATCCTCAACATATACTTCATCGAGAATATTATCCTGGAGCCTAAGTTGTTCTATTCTTAACTTCAGAACTGAGTTTAAGTGAACCTGGTGTGTGCTAAACCCAAAGGGGAAAAGCCTTGGAAACACATGAGCTGTAGTAGTTGTCCTGGGCCCTGAGCTGCTTTTGAATGGTACCTGTGCTTTCTCTCCCTGGAATGCTGGTACTTTTGGGGTTTGAAAATACTGAATTTTTAGTAGTCTGACAGTGTGCTGATGGGATGCATTAGAGACAAACCCAACAGGAACAGGTGAGACAGCCCCTCTCCCAAAAAAGCCAGCCAGGTTTGGAGTAAATCACTGAATTTCAGGCCTCCTTCACTGATGTGCCTGAACTGCATCGCTTCTCCTGCCCAGCTTCAAGCTCAGGGGATTGATAGCAGTGTGAATCCATGTCTGGATCCAGTATCTGGAGCTGAAGATCAGCTCACATAAATACAGGCATTGCTGAGAGATGTCATGCCAGGGGATGAGCACAGGATATGCCAGCTCTAATGCAGCTTTCTCTTCTTCCTTCTAATTGTTGTAGATAATGAGAGGGAGAGGAAGCACTCATGGTGTTTGAGTCTAGAGGGTTGAATCTCAGCAGAGTTGACTCAGCTACTCATCTCTGTAAAGCAGATAAGCTCCATGGTCTGTGTAGTAGGAAATTAAAAAAAAAAAAAAAAGCTTTCTGTGATGGAAAAAGCCTGAATTTGAACAATAAATATAAAAATATCTCTCTGCCAACAGAAGAAGGGGAAAAACATTGTTAGAAATGATTGCATGTATTTGGAGTTGCTATTGTAATGGTTTTGACCAAGCTAAAAAAAGAAATAAAATATTCACAAGGTAAGAGACTCCCCAGCACAAGGAGGGGAAGCTGATCCATGTTGCCTTCACTGCAGAGTCAGTGATGCTCTGTGGGCACCGCTGTGGCTCAGGAGCAGCTCCCACTCCAGCTTTGTAATATCCTAGAGCTGGAGCTGCTGCTGGGGATTATCTTGCATCTTTCATACATGCTGCTTTAATTTACTTGCCTAAAATACTCATCTGCACATAGCAGGATCTTGTTTTCTGGGCCCCTGACTGATGTCCTTTTGGTGATGCCCCCAGAGCCACTTGTGTGCTGGGCAGAGGGAGGAGCTGTGTGGTGCAGGGTGACAGGAGTGTGTCCCACTGTGTGACACACCTGTGTGATCTGTCCTGCCAAGACTGAGCTTTTTGAGACTCCAGAGGAGTTGTACCAACACTGCCACGAGCAAATAATTGGTGAAATCTGTGTTACTGTGTGAAATGTGTGAGCAACCACCACCTGCACCATGAGAGGTGCAGGGTGGGGGCACTGTCAGCCTGAGACTTTGCATCCTCAATCTGGTCTCACACTGGTGCAGAGCAGTAATTTCAGCACTGGCAAACTGGAGTATGGAAATACAGATTATACGTGGCTGGACTGAAGGGTTACTGCTCAAAGGATGAAATTGTGCTTGGTCACACTGGATCAAATCTCTGTTGTGTGAGGGTCTCCCTGGTTTGGGAGGGCACAGGTTGTGTTCTGTCCCCCATCCTTGCCCACAGGTATGGATGGGGCCAGCTCTGTCCAGCCTGCAGGGCCTGGGCATCAGCACCAGGATGGCAGCTGGGTGCAATGGAAAAATGAGTTTTCTGTATCTACTCAGTTGTGCACCCCTCTGCAGAGAATGGGTCAAAGCTTGGGGCTTTCTTCAGGTGCCTGGGGGTTATTTTAGCATCTCTTCTCAAAGATTTTTTTTCCTAAAACCTTTTACTTTATTTGTATTTTGTAGTTGTAACTCCATTGTAGGAAGACTGGGGAACTTCTCCAGGCACGTTTCTCAAAGGGATGCTGTAGGTCAGAGGGAAAGTCCTTTTCCCTATATATTTTTCTGTATAAATATCCCATCCTGGTTATGTTGCCTTTGCCCCTGAGTGCTGACGTCTCATGCCTGTTTATTTTTTCCCCCATTTTCTTTAGGGACTCCCAGGAATGTCAGTTTTCAATGGGGAGAGGTGCCACTGTAGCAAGTGTCGTGTTTACCCTGTGACTCTTGTTTCTGAAAATGGAAGAGTTTCCAAGGAGGAGCAGGGATGTCATTTAGGGAATCCACTTGATTTGTCCCCATAGTTTTCATATTTTCCTATCTTCTGGGAGGGGGGTTCTCCCTCTAGTCAGTTGACAAATCTATTTGTTATTTTTAGCTGTTTTTGAGAGAAGCCAAAGATGGTTTCCATTACTCATTTCCCACGTTGGCCATGCAAAGGCCATGGCAAGGCACGAACATGACCCTCGGCCTCTTGCCAAGATCCAGAAATGTGTGGGGGACTCTCCCTACAGACTGTGCATTAAGGGGAACTCCTCTTCATGGGTGAGGGTTCACATTTTTCCTCTGGAGCTGAGGAATTATCCTGTTTCCTCATCCAGAGGTTAAACTATGCTGGGCACCTTCCTCAAGTTTGCCATGTCAGGGGCTCCCAGAATCTGATAGATTTTGTGCAGAGTGAAAGATTCATCATGGATATAATAAATACAGAGTTGGGCTACTCCAGAATGGGGATCACTTCCTCTTTTTCTATTCTGATTGTTTGATTGTTCACAATACATTGGTTCATTATTTCTCTATTTTACTTTTCTCTGTTGCTTTTCAGTTTCCTGGGAATGGGGGACAGGCAATAAAAGGCAGCTTTTAAAGTCTGTTTGTCAAAATCTTGCAGACAAAGTTGGCAGACAGGAATGGCAAAAGGATTGGGTGAATGTTCAAGGGTTTTAATTCTCTGAGGCTGATGATCAGTGCCGTGTCATGGAACATCCACCTGAGCAAAGGCTTTATTTGTTCTCTGAAATGCTTTGCGTGTTCTAAAGAAATAATGGCATTCATAATAATAATAATATTAATAATAATAATAAAGGTATGTAAAGTTGTGGAGATGGTCTCTTGAAAACAGAATACACTGACTGTGCTAGAGGCAGCAGTGTTGCCAAGTGGTAGCTTGGTATTGTTTGTTTTTGCATTACTGTCTGTACCTTATAGCTTTGTCTGTATTTTTCTTATTTATTGCTGCTTTAGCTTGGTCTAGAATGTGCCAGGAGGCCTTTAGACAAGTCACTTTATTCATAGCTTAGCAGAATCCTCACACTCACCTTCACTTCTTTACACCTCAGGGTTTGTTGGAGCTGAAGAGGCAGAAGTGCTTGGCCAGCACCCCTCAGTGGCAGAACAGATGATGGAGTCACTGGTGGGACAGACCTGGCTGTGAAGCAGCTCCAGGCAT
>NW_008239284.1:2191689-2240779 GCF_000691975.1 Corvus brachyrhynchos
TCTTTCCCTTAACTGTGTTTAATGTTACAGTTTTTGGGTGGATATGGAGCCCTTCTCTATACTGAAATGGAGACAATGAAGCTCTGGAATAACACAGAGCCGAAAGCTATAAAGGGTGGTTTCTGTCCTGGTGCACAATTCTCTGCTGTTAACACTGCGCAAAGAATACTTTTTTACTATTTCTACATCCCACAGAAATTGTAAGGAGGTTTTAAGAAAGATATAAAACAAAGAAACTTGCCAAAAGATCCCTGTACCAAAATAGATAATTTTGAGTGCTTAACAAAAGGAAAGAAATCAATGAAACATTGCCACTGGAGTCCCTGCAGTCAAATACATGATTCCCACTTCCCCTACTGCCCATCCAGGCCTTTCTTCCTATTCTTTTCGTTCTTGCCTGCTCTTTCTAGTTCCTTTTAATAGATTATTTACCTGGCCCTATGGCTTGCCTAACAACTCAGAGCCGCAGAAACTCTTGGGTCTGCTGTTTTCCAGGCTTTAGCTGAAGCAGGATGAAAACTGATACCCCGTGTAGAAGCGAGAGCTCCATCACACAGCAAGTTTCTTTCAGCCTCTGCGGTTCCAAGTCACCTCTGTGGTGAGCACAGCACATGTGCCAGCTCCACTGGGCTGTGAATAAGGATATCCAAGGGAAAAAAAAAAAATTGGGACGTGAGCTTTAGCTCAGTGAAAATGCTTCAAATTTTCTGGAAGTGCAGAATAGAAGAAGTGATGAATATTTTACGTTTTAAAAAAGCCAGCACTGGTTCTCTTAATTTAAGTCATTTTTCATGTAGTTACCATTTATCACAGAGAGCAGAGACTTCAGCTGGTAAAAATTAGTGTATTTCCATAAATGAATGGATCTGGTCTGGCTTATTCCAGCTCAGCATTTGACTTACTACAAATAATGGAATTGGGAGGTAGGGATGTAAGGAAGAAATTAGCTGAGCTGCAGCTTGGCAGGGATCACAGAGCTGTTTGCAAGAGCCCTGAATGCTTGAGCCCAGAATGGGCCAAACCCCTCATTACAACCAGGATTAACAACTTAATGCCTTTCTCCTCGTTAGGAGGTCGCAAACCAGGGCTGCTTTGCTTGCAGAGCGTTTGTTGTTGTGCAGTTGCTGGAGGCAGCTCCGAGGGGTCCTGTTCCAGCTCCGGGCCCCAATGTGTTTCCTATTCCCATTGGTGACGTGGGATCCTTTTTGCTCCCCCATTGGGCAACCAAAGCATGACAATAATTAGTACCACACTGCCCCGTTGTGCTAATTGAAGATGCAGGTGCTTGATCTTGCTGAAACCTGGACTTTTCTGGGAGTTTAACTTTTATTCATGCTGTCACTCTGAGGGACTTTGGCCATGGACAAGACCTCCACATTGTACTTGGCACTGTACAAATGTCAGAGAGATGCCCCCTGCTCCAGAGCATTTACGATCCCAGTGATTTCTAATCCCATTGTTAAAAGTCACAATGCCTGGTGCCTTAGAACTGTAACACAATATTCATGGAGCAGAGACAAAGATGCACTGAGAGACACGGAGCCCGCTTGGAAATCAGACATCTGTCGGAAACACTTTGGTCTGCTTTATACAAATGACTTCAGAGGTGCTGTCACAGATTAGGTTCTGGAGGGATGGGGAAAAGGGGTTTTGCCTTTTTAGTTTGCTCCTGTTCTGTCTCTGGAATCAGTTTTACATCCAAGCTCTTCGCTTCCCACCCTTGTGATGTCCATCAAAAAAAATTCTTAGCAGTGAACTTTGATTCATGATGCGTCTTTTCGAGCCTGATGTTGTGTAAACTGTGACTCCTGCTTGTCTTGAGTGTGTCAAATTTGATCCTTTGTGTTTCCATAAGAATATGCAACTTACAACTTCCAATTGATCTCTTTTTTCCTTGTCATCGCTCACATTATTTTCTATAAGTTTGACAGTCGTTGTTACAAATAGTTCTGTGTTGTTTTTTGGGTTGAGTAGACATGAGGATTTCAAATTGCTGAAGGAAGTGTCCTGCTTAGTTGCCTTGGAGAAGGTACATGGACAAATCACATTCCCATCTCATTATTTCCTACAAGTCTGATGTATCTGGTTACAGCATTCACTAAGCTGCTGCTCAGGTGGTACAACCTCAATTTTCCCCTCCTGAGATGGAAAGAAACAACCCCAAATCGAAAAGAAAAAGGTAATTTCGGGAAGATTCCATCTTAGATGTTTTTGATTAAAAGACAGACTTAAAGGAGTGTGTGTCAGAAGACTCACATCTGGTCATCACAATCTTCTGTAGGGAGGAAACAGATATTCTACTTGTTCCACTTCAAAAAGGTTTTTGGCCTTTTGTATTTTTCACAGAGACGTAGATAATTTCTTTTTTTACTCCTGACTTTTGTAAAGAGATCTCTTTTCCAGAGCTGTGTGTTAGAGACCAGCAAACTGAAGATGGAGACTCTTGAGTGTAACCTGTAGTTGGGAAACTCAAAACCTTCCTTTAACAAATACAGTTTTGCTCCTTCGTTTAATTAAATGCAGTTCTCAAAATGAGAGAATCGGCTCTGTGAAGTATCATTTATCTGTCATGGGTTTGTAAAGAAATGAGACAACTTAAAGGTATGCTAATCTTTCCCATTATTCTGAAGCTAAGCTTTCAGCAAGAAAAACTGCCCTTCACAGGCAAGTGTCATAGTTAACACCTCCTTATAAAAGATAAATGATAATGGAAGAGGAAAACAATTACCATGGTGCTTTCAGCCTCGAGGAAAGCCCTGCTGGATGAAGCAGAGATTCTTAGTGGAAGATCATAACAGACAATGCATCATAAAACAAACAACCAAGAATGAGGAAAAGCTAAACTTAATAGAAAATTATTTCCTTTTATTTTCATTTCACTTGACTTATTTTCACATGGCAGTCGAAATTGATGTCTCTGGTGGAATTAGCATGTTTGTGACTATCTTTTGCTGTCGCAAATGTACTTTTTAAAAGAGATTTAAGGGCCCACCAGAGCTCTGAATCACCCTGTGGACAATCTTTTCTCTTTCTCTATTGACTGTAAGGCAGAAACTTTCTCTGGTCCAGGCTGGTTTGATGCCTCTGTTGTGCCCTGCTGTGCAATCTTTGAGCTGAAATTTTCAAGAGACCCAGTGGGGATTCCACATTTTTTTGGCAAAAATTGGCCATAAAAATACCTTAGCCCCATTTGATGTTCCCAGCCTTTATGTGTTTCATTCGCTGTTATCTCAGCACGCAGCTGCCAATGGCAAGGGTCAGTCAGAAGACCCAGATCCAACAAAGTGCTCTGGCATTTGATTGCATTTAAACAGTGAATAGCAGTGGCATCAAATCATAGGAATTAAGAAAAGGCATGATGTTGATCAAAGCAATGGACACCAGTGCCTTGGAATGGACGGTGGGTCTGCCACAGAATCCCTGACTGACCTTGCAGAAGTCCCAACCTTGCTGTGCTCACCTGTTAATCACTTCTTTCTCTGTATCTTTGTTTCTGAAGCATTCAAACCCAAGTATTCAGTCTGAGCTGTATTAAATCATATGTTTGTAACTGCAGTAAAGCACACAGCTGTTGGAAAGTGTCTGCTGGCACCCAGAACCCCCCTGCCCTGGGCTGAGCCCCCAGCGTGGGCAGCAGGGGAGGGGGATTGTGCCCCTGTGCCCCTGTGCTCAGGTGAGACCCCACCTGCAGAGCTGCCCCAGCCCCGGGGCCCAGCACAGGAAGGACCTGGAGCTGCTGGAGAGAGGCCAGAGGAGGCTCCAGGGGGATCAGAGGGATGGAGCAGCTCTGCTGGGAGGAAAGGCTGGGAGAGCTGGGATTGTTCAGCCTGGAGAGGAGAAGCTTTGGGGTGACCTCATTGTGGCCTTGCAGTGAAGGAGCTACAAGAAAGAGGGAGAGGGACTACTGACGAGGGTCTGGAGTGACAGGACAAGGGGGAATGGCTTCCCACTGCCAGAGGGCAGGGATAGATGGGATATTGGGAAGGGCTCCTTCTGTGTGAGGGTGGGGGGCCTTGGCATAGGGTGCCCAGAGCAGCTGTGGCTGCCCCTGGATCCCTGCAAGTGTCCAAGGCCAGGTTGGACATTGGGGCTTGGAGCAACTTGGAATAGTGGAAGATGTCCCTGCTCGTGGCAGGGAGTGGGAACAGATGTTCTTTAAGGTCCCTGTCAACCCAAAACATTCTGTGATTCCTCAACCCCTTCAGTTTTCTGGACAGATTGGAGGTTTATGGAAGTTGGTCTCTACCATAAAATCCAGGCAGCCAGTGGAAGCTGGAGCTGTGCAGCTGGAACTCCCTCACCAGGAGCACGGGGGTGTGGCAGGTTGAGCTGCAGGTACAAATCTCACCCAGCACACTCACCCGAGGTCAAGCCAGGTGTGCTCTTTGGCAAACCCTGGAGCACATTTGGCTGGATGCAGCCACCTGCTGAGGGCTGTGCCAGGTGTGGAGTGTGGCTCCCAGGGGAGCAGCGAGCTGCCCATGAGGGAATCACGGCCCCTCTGCTGCTGTGTCTGCCCACCAACCACAGCCACAGCGGGGTCTTCCCCCCTCCTTAGGTCCCTGCACAAATCCTACCCTTAGTTTGTGCCAGCTGGGAGGTACAACACAAATAATGTAGCAGATTATGGAAATGTGTAAACACCTGTGATTTCCCCCAAGGTTTTCCTCACTCAACAGAGTGACTGAAATGAGGGAATATTGCTCAGTACCCTTAAGCATGTGAGATCTAACCAATAATACATTACCAAGATAATGCTTCCTTATCTCATACGTATGCTGGGAAGATTGATTAGTCTTTGCCTGTAAATTGCTGGGAAACTGGGAAACGTTATTTGCCATAAATGCCAAGTACAGCTCTTACTGTGGCATCTGTGACTCAGTTCCTTAGTTTTAAATAAATAATAGCCCATGTCATTAACAACAACAAAATAAATGCGTAAAGGCTTACTCAGCTATGGATCTGTAGCTGACAAATCTGAATTGACAAAGCTTAAGTAATTAAAAGCATGAGCTGGGAAAAGGTCCTCAGACTTCTGAATAGGTCTGAGACCTGGAGCTCTGCAATGCTGAGGACTTTTAGCTTTCTATCTCAATGTATGTTCTTCCTCCCATCTCTTTGCAGCCAGGATTAATAGCATGGCTTTTATCTGGTTTCTTATCTAAACAGAGGGATATCCCAAACTGTGAGCATTGAGGGTTTCTAAGGATCCCAGAGCCATAAGCACTTGATGTCTGCAGGAGTCTGTACGTTTTTCCATGCACAGAGCTTAAATTTGGAGCAGTGTTGTGTTGAATTTCTTCCCAGCATCACCAGCCTGGAGGGGGAATGGGATGGGCTCAGAAGGAGATGATTTTATTTGATTCATGAAGCTTTGGTGAGCAGTGAGAGAAATGCCCCCAGGAGGGTTTCTTAGGTGGGGAAGGCAGATGAAGGTGCTCAGAGAAAAACCTGTCTATGGAGCTTTTCCCTCTCTCTAGGCTGAGATTTGCAGAGGGGAATGGAGCTGGGTGGGCAGATGTTGTTGCAGATCCTGTGCCTGCTAGGAAATGTCTTCTTTCCAGCTGCCCCATATCTCTGAGAACAACTTCCATCCCTGTGTTCATTCTGCAGGCACCACTTAATGCTTTCTGTTGGCTTCATGGAGTTTTGTACTTCTCTGCTTCCTGGTTTGTGTCCTTTACTACCACATCAAACTGTTAAGATCTAGTGGATTGTTTTTCCATTTTAATTCCATAGATGAATCGACAAACAGATTCTCCACACTCTCTTGTGAGTTTTTCAAGTGAGGAGATAAGCTCAGCATCTTAATGTGGTATTGATCTGAGCCCTGTGGAATTTGAATTTGCTTGACTTTGTAAAGCTTGCATAGGTAGGATATCTGAACATCAGATACCTGTCAAGCCTGGGACTGGCCTGTTTGATCTGGCTAACTCATAATTAATTGAGCTGTTAATGTGAGTATTTGATAAGAGCACCTGGGGGTGTTTGGCACAAAAGGTGCTGGCAATGTGGAGCTTGACAGATGGATGCTTTCCAAATTTAAATCAGGTAGGTCTTAAACAATGATTTATAGCTGGGGAGAGTGGAATGTAAAGTGATGTGATATTTTCCAAGTATTCAGTATCCAGACCAAGCAGTCTGGTCTTTCTTGAAATCGAGATACAGGGTGGAAATGATCTGTCTATTAACAGCCCTCATTTCAGCTGGAACTGGCCTTGCTATTGTGCCTTTTGTGCTGAGAGCCTCCCTAAGCACTTTGCCACGACAAAACACACAATGGTTCAGATGTGGAGGCAACAAATGGAGCAGTAACAATGCACGTAGCACCTCAGTACTGGTTTAGGGGTACACTGTGACTCGCTAGCAAACTTCACACCCCAGGAAAACTGACTGCAAGTCCACAAGGATCTCATCTCCTGTGACAGAGGGGGGAATATGAGGAGCTCTTATTGTGCCTGAGTTGCATGCACAGAGATCATCCCTCAGGCACTGCCAGGATTTCTGTAGCAGCCACAGTGATGTGAGCAGCAGCACACTTGCATGTTAACCAGGCCAGCCAGCAGCACCTCTCTCCTGTTGCATAATAAGTGGGACTGGAGCAGGAGCATCACGTTTTATTTAAGGGGCACGGCTGGCTGGTGAAACTACAGCACCCAGGGCCTGGAAATGCACGGCATGGTGTGTTTGGGTGCCTCTTTATTCCTTGCTGATGAAACAGCTTTCCAGCTCCAAATGCTTCCTTGGTTATTGCTTGCTGCTCCTGGTGTGAACACCCAGCACAGGAGGGCACCTAGATAGTGCTGTGTTACCACAAAGTTCCTCCTTCCTTCCATGCCTGGGCTTGCTGTTGCTGGTTCCTCACCAGCCTTGGCTGGTCTGGCCTAATACGGCAAAATTCAGAGCTGGTGCTGGCCCTTGAACCTGAGCTCAGGCTTTAGGAAAGGAGAGACAACTGACAACCTCCACCTAGACCTTCTTACGAGGTGGGTGGAGGGGAATATACAGTAACAACTTATTATCCTTATATTACATCATTCCCAAATATTTTTAACCTCACTTGTGCTAAGATTGCACCCAGAGCTGATTGGAACACCTGTTTTAACACATTCTTGGCTTGTTTTGCTCCTTAGACTGGAAAATTCCTCTGGGGAATGAATGCCTTGCTTGAGGAGGAGGGTGCAGGGAGCAGGGGTTGTGCAATGCACCCTGAGCACCACATTCCTTTCTGCACAGGACTTATATATAACATCAGAGCTCTCTGGGAAAGCTTGCTGTGGGCCAGCCTTGAGGATAGAAGCTTTACTGTTTGCTTTCTGATCAAACTCATCAGATGCTGAGCCCCCAGAAATGTTCATTTACTCAGTAAATGTCCTCCCTTTGTGCTGGCTGCTGTTGAAGTGGAGCCAGTGCCTGCCCATGCAGTTTTGGACTTTGTGCTCTCGCTGTTCAGAGAGGATCTGAACTAACCACTGTGCCATTGTTAGGCACATGTGAAAGTTGAGCTGCTCTGCCAATCTCTCCTCAAATTGCTTTTGTTCGCCCTGTCTCTATCACCAAACCAAAGGCATCAAATTGCACTAGAAAGAGAATCCTTATTTCACAGGAGGTTCTGTTCAGTGTACTCGCAGTCAGAGGCACTGCTGTTCACTCAGCGACATCAAAGGGATCGGGGGGGCTGGACTCAACTGTTGTATTCAAGTCAAGGCATTTTCAAAATTCGTTTCTGTTGCTAAAAGATCGACTCCCTGTTCTTTTAGGAAAAGTGCTGTCTCAATAGAAGATGAAATAGAGTATAACTAGGTTGGGTGTGAGGGGGGAGTTTGGTGTTTCTGGTCCAGCCCTCCTGCACCCAGCAGGGCCCCTTGCAGCTCAATGGGGATGCTTCAGGCTTTGTACAGCTGGGATTGGGTTATCTTTAAGGACGAAGTCTCTCTGGGCAAATTTGTTCCAGTACTTGCTCTTACAGCTGTTTTTCCCCTCTTCCAGCTGAACTTTCTCTTGCTGCAACCTGTGTGTTTCCTCTTGCTCTTGGTGCATCTCTAGGAAGAGTTTGATTCTGTTTCTCGTTATTTCTCCCTGTTCAGTGTTTGCAGAGTGACAAGATATGCCTTTGGCCCCAGGCAGGGCAAATCCACTGCTCTTTGTACTTCTTCTGGTCTCATATATGGTCTGTTACCATCCTAGAACCTTTCCTCTGAGCCTGGTCCAGCTCAGCCTCGATTTACTGACCTTGGTTTTCCCTCTTTCCATGGTTATTATGTCTGAGACCCATTTCTAGGTTAATATAATTTAAGGCTCTCTTGCTGTTTCATTTTGCTAATGCTAGGCTCTACTCAGATTGTTTGGAGCCAGCTGTTGCTGGGAGTAGAAACAGAGAAAAGAATCAAATAGAGAGGAAAATGTGCTCAAACTGTTTGTTCTCATAACTCAGTGCAAGCAGCCCAGGGAAGTAGGCATGAGCTTGCAGAAATACTCTGGGGTTTTGCACATATCCAAACACATCCACTGTTCTAGCTTGCTTGTCAAATTCTTATGTTCAATATCCGAAATATCTCTTAATCTGATCAGATCTATCCTAAAATGTTGACAGTCTTGTTTCCTCAGGCCCAAATGAGGTCAGTAGCCATGTATCCTTCTCAGAGACAATCGGGAAATAATTAAAATCTGGAAATGATCATTCAGGCAAGGATGGAAAATATTTTCAATTTCCTAAGTAGCTGTGACACTTTTCACATGAGTGCTCGCTTTCTTCTGAAACCCCTTGCTTTTCTCTCTGGCCTCTCAGTGCTCTTTGTTTTTCCTCAAAAAAACCCCCTATATCCTGGTGGGAAGCAGAAGCAGGACTGGGGGAAGCGTATTGGTGAGGCAGGAGGCAGCTGCCTTCTGCCCTGGCCATGCTTATCTGCCCTCTTATCCTCTTTCTCCCTGTAATACCAGTGCTGCAGAATCCTGAAGCTCTTCTCATTGTTCCCCATCCATCTCCCACCTTTTGGATAACAGTGGGTTTTTCCCTCAGGTGCTCTCAAGGGTTGGAGTCCAGAGGCTGAAGCCAAGCTCAGGGGCAGATCAGGGGCTTGGATCAGGGTGTAAATGTGGCAAAATCCTGATTTGTGGGTGTGCTCTGCTGGCCCAGCCTCACGTATCCATCAGATAACCTGGCATGGGATTCCTGTGGGCAGGCATCAGCCTCTTTTGGGGTCTCTGCACAGCAGCCCCACCATGAGACTCACTCAGGATCCTGCCAAAACCATGGTACAAACCCATTAAACTCGATTTAGGGACCTGGACCAAATTTCTATCTGTATAACCTTTATTTCTGGCTCTGCTTGTCGAGAGTGGTGGAAGGTGCTGTTATTTTTGGAAGTGACTTGGGCTGTGCGGAGCTGAAATACAGCTGTCCCTTATTCCAGCTGGAGGCATTTCCATAGAAAACTTCTTTAACTTGTCGCTGTATTGTAGATTTATTTTGGGGTTTTTAATATCACAGTCTGCCCAGTATGGAGTATTAGCAAGAATAAAATGACATGAATGTGAAATGGTGGAATTTAAGCAGGCAAAGGGCACTAAATGAATTAACTTTCATTCTCTCACTGAAGGAACTGTTCTGTGTTTCTCCCCAGCATTTTATGCCACACATACGTTATGACTTCACACTCAGGCTACTTTGATGCATTCAGGCACTGTTTCCAGTTCCTCCTTTCCTTCAGCTTGCTTAGCTAAAAGTCAATTTGTTATTACATGAATTGCTGCAGGACATAAAGCTGTCTATGTAGCTAGTCCAATTAATTAATATTTTTGCACTCTACTTTAATCAAACATAATCACCAGACTTTTAAATATGACCACTTGTCAGTATTTTCCAGTGGAGCTTATTTTTTGTGATTAAATGGTTATTGCAATCCATCCTTGTGCCATTCCCCTCCTTCATATTGAAATGAAGTATTCTCAGCAGCAGCAGAGAGAGACTGGGAAGGGAGAGTAGTGAGGAGGTAGTGGAGATTCTGCATATATCTTTTGAGTGAATGAACCAATCCTTGGTCAACGTGTCACCCAACAGGGTGTAGGTGTCATGTAGGTGACTCTAATTTCATGGAATTCCAGAATGAGTCGGGTTGGCAGGGATCTTAAAGATCATCTTGTTCTGCCCCCTGCCATGGGCAGGGACACCTTCCACTGTCCCAGGCTGCTCCAAGCCCTGTCCAGCCTGGCCTTGGGCACTGCCAGGGATCCAGGGGCAGCCACAGCTGCTCTGGGCACCCTGTGCCAGGGCCTCACCAGGGGCAAATTTCTTCCTAATATCCCATCTAACTCTCCTCTCTGTCGGTGTGAAACTATTCCCCCTTGCCCTGTCATTCCATGCCCTTGTAAATAGTCTCATTCCATCTTTCTTGTCAACTCCCGTCAGGCTGCAAGGCCACAATCAGGTCACCCCAAACCCTTCTCTTCTCCAGGCTGAGCAATCCTAATTCCATAGCATTCAAAGGGGCACAGCCCTGCTGGAGGCCATGGCAAAACAAAACATCAGAACCCTCAGGCCTTTCCATCCCTCCTTGTCTCTTCTCACTCCTGAGATCAGGGCTGAGTTTACAGAGGCAGAAATGTACTGGTACCATGCAAGCAAAGGAATGCAGAGAGAGTTTATTGCACCCATTTGGTTATTTTCCTATCCCTTTGGAGCACAAGGGCTCAGACATAGTAATGTCTTCTATAAAAATAACATTTTTACCTTTTGTTGTGCTTTCTCTTGCAAGATGAGACATTGAGCTGGAAAATACAATTGTTGGGAAGTATTTCCCTTACATCTCAAGGCAAAAAGAGACCAGGGCCGAGGGTCCTTCCCAGTGGTGGGTGCTGGCAGCTGCTTGAAACAAAGGCAAGCTGGATGTAGGGACATGTTCCTGGAGACTGTCACAGGAGTTTGCACTTCAGCCACAGCTCTCAATGACTGTCCCCAGTAACCTGAGTGCTTCTGGATGTGCTGAACCCATGGGCCAGAGAACTGCAGAAAAGCAGGGCTAGAGAGGGCTTTGGGAACCTTTGAGCTTGACAATTTTCCCACTATTTTAACTCAATGACTAGCTGGACTACTTCAAAAAGATGTAAAGTCTATATTAACCAACTTTGCCCCAGTTGTTTATTGCTCACGTCAAGCAAATATTAGTCTAAACTACAAATATTTATGTACTGCTCTTGATTTGCATGCAGATGTGCGTGTACAAGTGGTTTTTATGATTGCTTTTACCTACAGCTTCCAGCACTCTTGAGACACTGGCTAAGTTTGGACTTGAAGGATTTCTGTGATGGTTTCTTATAGTTTTACTTTTCTGTTCTCTGTCTTTGTTTCTGCCATTTTAGGGATGGAGGAAGAAGGAAGAGATGCATTGGTGGAAAGAGAAAAAGTGAGAAAAGAGAAGGAATCTCTGCCCAAACTAGTAAATGCCTAGAAGCCAAAAATCCAATTCAACCAAATCCTTAGTGTGTCCAATGTCTCAATGTGCTCCTTTTGGAAACAAAAAGCAGTTCTGATTTTCAGGAAATTTGACGTTGGTGTGTTGAAACTCTGAATTAAAAAAAAAAAAAAAAAAAAAAATCTGGGAAGTGGAACTTTTTGTCAGAAAGATCCTCTTCTGAAAAGTTCCTGGATGAAAAGTAGCTGAATCGTGAGGGATTCACCTGCTGCTGCCCCAGGATCAGTTGGTGCAGGAGGTTCCCTGTCAGTCTCAGGTATCTGAGTTGGGGGTTCAGGTCCTTGCTGCTCCTCACACCCTCCACAAACCCAGCTACAGCTCTTGCCTTAATTAAAAAAGTGCCCTTTCTGCTCTCTCCAGAAGTCCCCTCAGTGTGCAAACGCAGCCTGAGGGATGTATTTTTTTCCCCTCTCCCAGCAAAGATTGCATAAGGATTGCTAGCACGTGGCTGCAGTGCGTGGTGTGCGGCAGCCAAATAATCCTGGATTTAAGAGTCCCTCAGCTCTCATTCACACGCCAGACCGTAACCGCTCTGATTTTCCCCTTTCAGCAGCTGCAATACCCAAGCACAATGGGGTGACTTAAGGTTAAGGATGTCGTTTCAGCTTTAACTTGGAATGTCCTAGCTTTGATGGCCCCCAGCCAAATCCTTAACATTATTTTAATGTCGTTTTTCTTCTTCGTTTTATGTTTGCATACATTTAAAAACAGAGCAGGGGTTACTTATGTCACAGCTGTGCATACTTTCTAAGGCCAATGGATAAATACAGGCTTTATACTCCAAGAGGAAATTTTTTTGCAGGGCCCAAAATGCAAGTTGGTGGAGAGTCTGGTTGGTGGATGAGATTGGCAGCTGGTGCAGTGAGCTGTGTCTCCCTTGATTTTGATGGATCTGGGCTGATTTATCTCTGCCGAGGATCTGGCCCTCTGCTCCTCTCTGAGCTCAGAACTTTCTTCTGGCTACTTGACATATATTTGTGTTTGTATAGAATTATCTATCTCTTCCCACCCATTTCCCTCTTCCTGTCTTTTCAAATTTAGGGTTTAATTTTGAGCAGACTGTATCTATTTGTCTGATTTTTCTTTCCTAAAGAAAAAATATTTATTTTTAAGCCACACAAGTGCTGCGTGTTCTGCATTGGTACCCAGGTGGCTGGGTTGAAATCTCAGCTGAGTGAAGTTTTCCAGTTTGTTTACTGGAGTCTTCCCCAGCAACTTGTCTAATTTGTCCTTTTCTGATCAGGATTGATGATGTGCTAAAAGGTGTTTTAGTCTATTTTTCTGGTATGGAAGCACTGAGCCAATATCTATAGTATGAAGTGTCAAAGCACAAAAATGCTTTAGGGGAACCTTTGAAACCAATTCCTTAGCCAAATACCAGAGAAAAGAGTTGGTTTATTTTCTTTGGGTTTGTTGGTTTGGGTATTTTTTCTGCTTTCTTTGTCACAGAAGGGAGATTTTTAGGATTAATGTCTATTTTTTTCCTTAGTTTTCTTGTTTTTATTCTGGGTAAAAGTTTCAGCTCTTTGTTTTTAAGAAAATCTGGAAAGCCATTTTTTCTACCTAAACAACCTGGGATTTTAGTTGAGGAAGGTCACGAGTACCCACAACTACAACTTGAATTAAATACATGAAGTTGCAATGGCAAAAATAAATGGTAGTGATGGTAGTTGAGATCAGTGCATTGTGTACCTGGACCAAAACTCAGAGACATCCATGGAAGGTTTTCCACTGACCTTAATAAGCTTCAGGTCAAGCCTTAGACTTGTAAGACGAAGCTTAATCCTTTGGCATCCCTTTCCACAGCATGCAGCCATCTCCTAAGCTTAGGGGCTCAGCCCCAGCACATTTTCCCCCTGTTCTGGGACTCTCTCCGATTCCCTGCAGGTCCCTTTGGAGCAGCAGAAGGGTTTGAAGGCGATGCTCATTAACAGCTGCTCCGCGCGATTCCAGCCCGGAGCTCCCGTGGTTCCTCCTCTCCAGGGCCGCAGGGAGATGAAACATTCATGGCTCTGTGGCCCGGGAGTGCAGCTCGCTGCAGAGGTGGAGGATTTTCTGCAGTCACGCCATCCCTGCCGTGCACAGACTGTTCAGGTGAGCACTAATGCTCAGCCCCAAGGCGTAATTGCGGCGTTTATGGTCAATGTAATTCTGATTTGCCTCTCCTGGCAGATGGATTTCCACAGTTCTCCTCCGTGTCGGTGTTAGTGCAGCGGTTGCTGCGTTCCTGGGGGAAAAGGAAATGTTGCATACTCAGTTCTTTAGAAATCTGTATTATTAAAAATACATATTCTCTATTTCTGAAAGTATGAAAAGGAGGAGGAGAGCACAAAGCAGCAAAAGGGGGAAAAGTCCTGTTCTGAGCACCAGGAGGGTTTATTCCTTCTGGATGTTCTGTGCACAATGAATTCTCCCTGAGCCAAGAGTGCAGAGCAGAGGGAAGCTGCACCCCTGCCAGTGAGCTGCCAGCCACATTCTGGGGGCTGCTAATCCCAATCCCTGCATTTTCTGAGAGCCTGTACGTGAGACAGAGCTTCGGGGGGCAGTTCCTGCTCTGTTGGAAAGAGCCAGGCAGACTTTCTGTGTCCTGTAAGGCTGTTTCCCTTTGCTCCTTGGGGTTTTTCCCTCTCTGGTGCCTGAACTGCCTCTTGCTCACATGTCAGTGGTGGCCCAGGGACTGAAGCATCCCCAGGGTCGGGGCAGCGATGGCCAGGCAGCCTTGCCCGGGCTGGGTAAACCCAGGCTGGTTTCACAGCACTGCAGGGTGTCATCAGTTAAAATATTCCCGTTCCCCTCATGAGCTGCACCCTGTTTTCCCCAGCAACTGCCCTGTGGAAGGGCAGGGAGCCGCCAGGCTGGGCGTGCTGGTTATCCAGAGATGTGCAAGAGCTCTTGGCTCCTGCCACCCTGTTCCTCCTGTGCCCCGGGGACTTTGTGACCCAACCAGCAATTCGGACAGCAGCTTTTTCTTCACATGCTTAAATGCAGCAAAACTTAAATTTTGAGTGCTGAGAGCTGCACAGTTTGTGTATGATCCCAAACTCTGTTCTGGGGGATCCTACCCTGAGGCTCCTGCCCATTCTGGCAGAGACTGGAACATTATTGCCTTTTAATGTATGCATTGGTCATCTATGGGCTCCTGTCCACCACCCAGCAACTTCGGGGGGGGACACCAAGGTGATCAGAGGGATGGAGCACCCTCTGCTTGGAGGAAAGACTGGGAGAATTGGGATTGTTCAGCTTGGAGAAGAGAAGGCTTTGGAGTGATCCAATTGTGGCCTTCAGTGCCTGAAGCTGACAGGAAAGACAGAGAGAAGAAATTATTTGCAAGGACCTGAAGTGACAGGACAAGGGGGAACAGCTTCGTGCTGCCAGAGGGGATATTTAGGTTGGGTATCAGGAAGAAATCCTTCCCTGGGAGGGCGGGGAGGCCCTGGCACAGGGTGCCCAGAGAAGCTGTGGCTGCCCCTGGATCCCTGGCAGTGCCCAAGGCCAGGCTGGAGGGGCTTGGAGCAACCTGGGATAGTGGAAGGTGAAGTTGGGACTGGCTGATCTTTAAGGACCCTTCCAGCCCAGGCCATTCTATGATTCTGTCTCGTGTAAAGCCACAACTTTCAGTGTCTTGACCCACCAGATCACTCCAGAGGTGGGTGAGTGCTGGATGTAAAGCGTTGTCTTTTCTACACATATGTGCATATTCACGCCTGTTCTTAGAGATCAGTTCTTCTCACTTCTGCAGACACTTCAGCATCTCCCAGCAGTGGTCACAGCTTGTGTGTGGATCTTCATCACACTTGCCACAAAACCCAAGGAGGAGTCCCAGCAGGTAAAAACAAAACAATCCAAAATGAGCAGTGTGAAACCTTTACAAAGCTTTGCCATTTGATTCCAAGGAGTTGAAGTTGCTATTCTTCTTCCTAATGAAAACATTCAACAGTGTCAACAGTTTTCCACAAAACAAAACATTTGTGCTTGAAAAAGCATTTTAGAATCACAGAATCATTAACCTGGAAAAGACCTTTAAGATTGTCAAGTCCAACCCAGCACCGCCAGCCATAAGAAAACTGTTTAATCTGAGAAATAATTTCAGCCATCTCTGGTATGATACAAACTTCACTCTGCAATAACCCCAGTGTACTAGAAACTAAAAATTCTTATTATCTCTTCTCTGAGACTACTTCATGTTTGTTGAAAAATAAACAGCAATCTGTTATAGAGTGCAGACAGAATCTTTGTACAGCGCTGCAGCAGGGAGGGGTTTGAATCCTGGAACACTGGTGTATTGTTAGTTTTTATCCATTTTAGAGCCTTGCTATTTATCCTGTGTGAGTGGTGATGTGAGAATTAAATGGAAAAGCCATCAGTGATGTACAAATGTTGCTTGTGAATAGTGGGATTTGGGATCAAAATTTGTGTCATTGCATCCTAGTTTAGGAGGTGACTTTAGCTGTTATGACTGACTTTTTCCATGGCACATGGTTTGTGGGGGTGGGAAGAAGTATGTTATGGACATTGGAATTATTGCTTCTCTTAGGCAAAAGAAATTAATCCTAATTTACTGAATTCCACAGCAATTCTCTTTCTGCAACAGCCACACTTGTGATGGACACAATTTGAGCTGTTAGTAGAAATTGAAACTCTGTCCAAAAGCTTGAGGCCATGACTGTGAAGGAGAAACTAAAACCATGAATTACTTGGCTTAAACTAATGTCTTTTAGCAGGGAACAGGAATGGAATTGCATTTTCCATGGGATAGGCAAGTTTCACTCAGGTAGCTCCTGGAGCAAAGGTGTTTGTGGTAGGAATAATCAGGATTCAGGAATAAATCCTGTCCTTAAGTGAACCAGAAAGTACTAAAATCAATCTCCAGTGTCATCTCTAACTTGAGGAAGCAGGACCAAGGACACATTGCAGATTCTTCAAACAGGGCAATTCCAAATGTAAATTGTTTTAGTTGAAGTTCTTTGAGGCTGTTGAACTGTATCATGAATTAAATCCAAGTCTGAACAAATGGAATAATATGAATATTTCTAAACACGAAGAAGTATTATTATTCTCTCCAATGGCAGCACACAAATAGTATAATTACTGTGGCAATACATTTTTTTCCTTAAATCATTTCTTGTAGGGGTGAAAAGTGCCAATCATTCGCTAAACTAGACAAGCCTTTTCACAGAATCTGCTCAGATTTATGGCTATGGAGGGAATATTTGACTTGATGATTGAATAAATAGCACCAGCAAACTTGCTGTCATTACAGTGCTCATCAAAACCACAGCGTTTTCCAAGAAGGGAGGCAAATGGACTCACCCAGAGCTCCGTCCCTTTGCATTGGAATTTGAAATGTATCAGAGTCAGAAGTTCAGTGGACAGAGAAGTAACTCAACTTCTTTTTTTGACCAACAATAAAGTCATTCAGCTGAAGTGGAGACAAGTCATATCTGATATCATATTTTTATATCCTTTTTGCTTATTATAATTTTTTTTTTTCAGATTGGTATTGCAGAGAGAAATATGATGCATTCTTCCAAAATTAAATTTGAATCTGTATCAAGGCAATTTAATCCCACTTGGAGTTGGTGGATAAAGGAGCAAGCATAACCTTCAGTAATTCGCTTGCTCATAGTTGGCTTTTTCTCATGCACAACAATTTAAAACAAAATCACTTTCTCTAATGAGAGACTATAAATTACTTCTTTAATGAGACACATGAAGTTTGAAGAGTTGAATTCCCACGTTTCTCTTATCTGTAAGCCTGGGCACCTCCAGGGATGGGAAAAGATCCATCATGCTGGGTTTCTGTGTTATAATACCGCTCAGTATTGAGATGATTATTACAATATCATTGAGTCCCAGATGGGAATCTGGCCTTTGGTATGCTGAGTATTGTTTTCATCTAATGTTGAGAGTCTTAAAGTGCTTAGAATTGAAACAAAAATTGGGAGGGGAACTTGGAACTGCCCAAAACCAGAGAGCAATGTGGTGACATAGTTTCTCACAGTTCCTCCTACGCTATTCCTGCAAGTGCACTGCTTTGTGTTTCAGTAACTTATTTTTTGTATAGATATTGACATCTGCATTCTCTCTTGCAACAAAACAAAACAAAAGTCTGGAAAGGATTATTTACTTATTTCCTTACATAACTTGCAGGTTGTAATGTGGTATAGAGAGGCAAGGATCGAAACCCCAAAAGTCACAGAATCTGCCAGCATGGTTTGGGTTGGAAGGGATCTTAAAGCTCATTTCATTCCAAGGCTCTTCCATGGGCAGGGACACCTTCCACTGTCCCAGGCTGCTCCAAGCCCTGTCCAGCCTGGCCTTGGGCACTGCCAGGGATCCAGGGGCAGCCCCAGCTGCTCTGGGCACCCTGTGCCAGGGCCTGCCCACCCTCATAGGGAACAATTCCTTCCCAATATCCCATCTATCCCTGCCCTCTGTCAATGTGAAGCCATTCGTTCTGCTGTCACTCCAGGCTCTTATAAACAGCCCCTCTCCATTTTTCCTTAGGCTCCTTTCAGGTTCTGGAAGGCCACAATTAGGTGACCCCAACCCCACCTTTTTTCCAGGCTGTTTTTTCCGAGAGTGCTCATTGTGAAGTCAGTCCCGTGGATGTCCCACAGCACAGACTGTCAGAGCTCCACAGATGGGATCCTTTCCCCTCAGGAACAGACCCTGGGAGAGCAGGAATCCTGCTTTGACTGACAAACTGGTGGATCCCTTGAAGAGGGGCCATAGAGCCCTTGTGGCCAAAGAGGCCTCTATAAGAAAGCACTATTTATGCACCATTATATATTTATAGGTGCATTTGTAAGTGAAATATGTGGCACTCAATATATTGATCGTGCAGATGCTGTGCTGCCTTAGCCCAATGTATTCTTTGCTGTTACTCCTCACTCCTAAATGCAATCAGGGTCTGGGCTGTGATGGCTCAGCCATTATTCTTCCTTAAGAAAAGGCAGTTTGTTGCATTTATTCTCTGTAAACTGTCCAGTCCCTGCTCTGATAGCAACACAATTTAAGATATTAGCATATTTATAAACCAGTGTGTGTTCTAGCACACCATTTCTGCTTGGAGTCACATTTAATGCCAGTCCTTTGCCTCTGCCAAGCCCAGCCCAAGGCAGAGCTGTCTCAGCAGACTTTCTGTATTTGTGATCTCTTCAGAAGATGTGTTCTTTGCGAGGTGGGCTTCCATTTGTTATGTGTTTTTACAGCTCTTAGCATCGTGAACATCCTGATCAGATTGATTTCTAGGACTGGGGTGAAAGAAATGTTGTGCAATAACAGTCATTGTCCCTTGTTGCCTTTCAGACAGTTCAAATTTTAAGCAGACTACATTCTTAAAAGAGGGCTAATTAAATGGAGTTGTTCTGCACAGAGAATCAGTGTTTCTCAAATGCTTTCAAAACTGTAAAACAATCTGTGAGTAGCCAACAAAAAGTATGTTAACAATGGCCAAATCAAACAGTGATTCAGAATTTGAATTAAAGGTCATAAAAACCCTGTATGCATTAATCACAGAGCTCTGGTATGAATATTAATAGCAGCTGAGAGCTGTTAAATAGCTGGTTTAGCTTAATTTTAAGCAGTAATTAAACATTTATTAGAACTTAACTCTATAAATACTTTATAGATAAAAAGCCATAATAAGGGCTAAGCTGGATCAAAGTGTGGTCTATTAGTGCCACTTCTTTTGAGTTAGATGTATCACCAGGATGACTCATATTGGTGTGAAAATATCATTTAGGAAACCATATTTGAAATATCTCAACCCTGTATCTTGCAGAAAGGTCCTTGCAATGACAGACTTTCAGATATTTGTGAAAAAGTTGAATTTTCAAGCTACTCCTGCTGCAGTTATGCAGTTATCTAAATTATTTCTGCACTAGGGTTATATCAGGACATTTTCTGTCTGCCTCAACCCAGCTCTCAAGAAATTCCTTGTGGCCAAGATCTGGTGGAAGAGATAAATGACATCTGCTCAGAATTGATAGTTTAATGGCTAATTTGCTTCTCACCTTTAATGCCATGAAAAATCCAAAGGAAATGCCAAAAAATGTGAGTCAGTCCAGTGTTGTTTGGGTTTATGAATCTCCTGAAAACAGAATTCCAACTGGTTTTGCAGTGAATGTTTTTCAATCTGTAGAAAGATAGGCCTAAACTCTTCTATAGGAACATTTATTGTCGAGTATAGATCAGCAACTCATTTTTTTTTTTTTTCTGCCGTTCATTGTTACAGCAAACACTTTTGCTTGATTTTGAGATTATGGTTTTATGTTGACGTATCAGAAATAGGGATGATATGTAGTTAAGTCAACTTGGGGAATAGATGGAAATGACCCAGGAAGTTAAAGAAAATTAACCAGTGGAAACTTTTTTTAAGTAACCGATAGAAAATACTGCTGGGGGGCTGGGAGCCCTGCAGCCCTTCTCACTGCAGCTCTGAATTCAGGCAGCCCAGGCCCTGTTCTGGGAGTTGTACTCATTGAGGATAACGGGCAGATGAAATTACCTGATATTCTGTTTTTCCCTGAATTTGTGTATCAGTTACTAGCTCGTTGTAGGGCTCTTTTAGCAGAGTTTCCTGATGAGCTGGGAGAATGCAAAGGGTGCAAGTGATTCTTGGTTGACCTCGTTGGCCTGAATTCACGTTTGCTGGAGACGTTGTAGAGGTCAGGCCTCTGTTTCATTTCAGGAACTGCTCAATAACAGTTTCAGTAATTTACTGCTGTGAAAAGATGATTTAGTGCTTCAGATAAAAACACCTTGTCCTTAAAATGCATTGGATGCCTCTTTTTTGGACACTGTGTGATTCCCGAGCTCAAAGGCTTGCTTTAGGAAGCAAGGGATTTGGAACATGAGGGATTACGTACCCAAAAGTCCTTATGCATCTTGAAAATCTCAGCTCAAACATCTGCTGGCATATGGCTGGAGCCAGGAGAAAATGTGTTTTGTTTTGCCTAGCTTGCACATGAGCCTGAACCACGGCCAGTGCAGGCCTGGGACAGGAGATGTTTGCAGCATGAGCTATGGATGGGATGAGGGGAGCATGAGTTACTGAGCAGCAAAACAATTTTCCTTCGTGGTTTGATGCTCCATCAACAGATCTGGTGGTAGGAGTTACCTTGGAAATCTGTAAAATCAAAATTTGACCTCTAGGTTGCAGAGAGGTCTTTACAAATGTCAAAAGATTTAGTCCCAGGGTACCTGCTGAGCTCCAGAAGGTATAAACTGTGTTTGTACCAAGCTTCCTTGGTGCAGTTTCTAGTGGAGATGGTGAACTTGACCTGTACATGCTGTACCTGAGAAACTTCTGCACTTGACCTTTGTGGCAACTATGTTTTGATGGAAAAAAAAAAAATATGTTCCATGGGGGTCCTTGCAGATAAAAATGTCATGGAAATTTATTCTTTACATTAGATTTATATGTATCCTAGCTGCCATGATAGCAGAGAAGCAGATCCTCGGGAGATGGAAATTAGTAAATGCCCATTTCTATCTGCCAAGGATCTGTCCGGGATGTCTTCAATCGTAGTGCTCAAGGTGTGAGCAGGCAGGGATCTGTCTCTGGCTTCTTTGTCAAGCATTTGCTCCTTCACTTAAACCATCTTCTGAGTCCAGAGGAGGTTTTCTTTGCTGGCCTAAGAAACATTTACCTTTAAAATTGCTCATTCTTCTGTTTGCCCTTTGCATGTTGTTGGTGTCCCCTTGGCTGTTGTGACAGGCACAGTGGACTCTGTTGTGTGGAGGCTGCAACATCCTCATGTCAGGAGACATCCCGGCAATATCCTAGAGCAAGGCTGGTTGTCAGCCTCCCATGGCAGAAACAGGAGAAATCAGAATCACAGACTCTGTCAGGTTGGGAAAGACCTCCAAGATCGAGTCCAGCCTTTGACCGATCCCCACCTTTGCAACAAGACCATGGTACCACAGCACTGAGCCTGGCAGAGCTCAAGAAGTGTTTGGACAATGCCCTCAGGCACAGGGTGGGATTGTTGGGGGTATCCTATATGGGGTTTGATATTCCTTGTAGGTCCCTTCCAGCTCAGGATATTCTGTGATGGCTCTCAGTCCCATATCCAATCATTCCTTGGACACCTCCAGGGATTGGGACTCCAGCTCCTTCCAAGGCTTGACCACCCTTTCCATGGGGAAATTCCTGCTGATGTCCACCCTGAGCCTCCCCATGCGCAGCTCGAGGCTACTCCTCCTGTCCCTGTTCCCTGCGAGCAGAGCCCGACCCCCCCGGCTGCCCCCTCCTGTCAGGGACTTGTGCAGAGCCACAAGGTCCCCCCTGAGCCTCCTTTGCTCCAGGCTGAGCCCCTTCCCCAGCTCCCTCAGCTGCTCCTCCCGGGGCTGCCTCTCCAGAGCATTGTCCAGGGAAGTCCTGGTTGCCTGGAGCTCTCCAAGTTCTCCAGAGCTGCAGGTGAACCTGCAAAATATTCAGGCCCCTCAGCCCCTTTGGAGAGGGTTTTATTGACAGGTTTACACTATTTAAAAACTCATTGCAAATAAAAGCCTGAAGAACTGAAAGGCCATGTGGGCTGCAAAACCAAGCTTATGAAGAGCTCTGCCTCTGCCTAGAGAGGCAGGACTGGTTTGGAAAATTTTCAGTAAAAATATTAATATCTTCATGGACAGGAATAATCTGGATTTTTCCAAATTTCTCATGTGAAGGGCTCTGTTTTTTTATAGATATTCTTTTATCCAACAACAAAGAATTCTAAATTATATAATAGCTGAAATTAAGCTAAATATAGAGAAAGAGACATGAAGTAGAAGTGATCTAAAGCAAAACAGGATATCTTTAAACTTTAAAAGGAGGGCATTCTACTTTAGCCAAACTACATTTTCTCCCTTTCCTCATCAGCTTTTTGCTCCATAGAAACTTTCTGCAATTTCAACTTTTTTTGGGCATGGGAATGGGAGAATCGTCAAAATGCTGAAACCCTTTTCTTTCCAGAGCTAAGAGCAAGAGGGAAATCACTCTGGGTTACAGAGAGGAGGCAGGTGGGACATGCCCACTGCCCAAAATACTCCACAAAGTCTTGTTTACAGAATTGCAAAGAGAATTAAGTTCCCTCTTGCCCCTGATTCCGGTTCATGGTCTGTATTTCCAGCACTGCAGTTTTATTTGCGTTTTAGCTCGATGAAGTACCATTACAATTAGTTCTTCAGCTTTCCTGTGCAAGTTCCTTCATTCTGAGGTCAGAAAAGCTTCACTCTGCCACAAAGTTTCTGAGGAAAGGGGAGGCAGCAAAGCAGGGAGCTCGTTAGCAAGGCTGGTCTATGCTTTGGATTGATTTTGTTTTCTCTAATGGCTTGATCATAACAGTTGCACTCTAATTTTTGTACAGGGTTGTGCACATTTCAGGCAATGTAAATATATACATTGGCATGCTTATTAGCTTTGCTGTTTAAGTTAGGGATATTTGATAGTGTATAATAAAACCAAGTGGTCCTGTGTACCATTTGTCATGCTGAGCTTGGACTCATCTCTTTGTACTCCCACTCCACCCTTTCCAGCTTCATTATATTCCAAATGCTCCTCCTTGCTTGGAGCAAAATCAATCCTCGTTTTGCATTGGGTGGAAGAGGAGAAATGTGTGCTGGGATTTTCCTCAATGCACAGAGCTGCGTGCAGACTTAATTCTTGGTTAAAGGATAAGTGTGGGGCTTCCCCGGGGAGGGGGAGCATTGTAAGACAGCTGAGGTCATGGTCGCAGCCTCAGCCCCCGTGTATTAAACTGCAGAAAGAAGGAGAAATATGAGGGGGCCCTTTGCACTTATCAGGAGAGAGCACTACTGTGAATGCTGCTTCCCTGAGCCTCCAAAGCTACAGGCAAAATAGTAAATCCCTGTGGCTCTGAGAAGTGATTTTTATTTTTGTTTAATCATCCCTTCATTTCCAAACCCCAGTTTCTCCCCACTGGCCCAATCTGTATTGCCCTTGCTGAGGGCCTGGCCTGTGTCACTGGCCAAATGCATCAGGTCTGTGTTGGAGTGGTGGTAGCAGATGTATTTTTCTGAGGATGAAAGTCTCTTGGTGGGATTTAGGGGATGGGATTTGACTCCACCACTTCCCTGAATGACACTGGAACAGGCTGCCCAGCACAGCAGAGGAGTTGCTGTCCCAGGAAGTGTCCAAAAGCTGTGTGGATGTGGCCCCTGGGGACACAATTTAGTGATGATTACAATGGTACTGGGTTCACCATTGGACTTGATGATCTTGGAGGTCTTTTCCAACCTAAATAATTCTATCATTTATATCTACAGGAGCTCAGATAGGTTAAAAATGTGGCTTTCTAATTCCCCTGGTGTAAGAACCCAGAGTGCAGAGAATGTTTCTCTGCCTGTTTTGAGGGGTTTCACCCCCCCTGAACAACACTGTTTTTGACCTTCGTCCTTGGAAAAAACTGTCTACTATTAGAGAAGAATTAGAAACACACTGCTGTGAATTAGGTGATAGACTACTATGTAAGATTGTCACAGGGTGAAAAATTTAGAGGTTTTGGGTTTGTTAATGTAGTAAATAGATAATGGAGGATTGTTGTTGTTCTCCAAACCTTCTTCTTCTGCTACTACTCCATATTCTGCAGCAAAAGTAGTTTGGGATGATTGGACAAAGAATTCCAGTTCCTGGCTGTGTTACTCAATAATTGGTAGAAGAGTAAAAATAATGTACATTTTTAGTAACCGTTGGTTGATTTACCTTTAAAAAGGCTGTGTAATCTTGATAATTCGGCTTTCTCCTGCATTCCCTGCTTTGTGCTGTGTCTGGATCATGCTAGTGACTCTTTTTCTCTGATAAGACTTAATAAACAACTCTCTAGAAGCAGCGAAGGCTGAGAGTCCCATTTGTCTCTGGAACTCCTGGCAAGGACTTTAAGAGATCTCTCCCATCAGGAGAGGCTTTATTACGGCACGGTCAGTGTCACCCTGGGAGTCAGGTGCTGATTTACCTGTACAGCCTGCTGAGGGGAGATGCCAGTGGTGAAGCAGGGATAGGAGAAGCTCAGTATAGATGTCAGAGGGCTTTGGTCCCCAGATGTCCTGTCTGGCAGCGGCCCAGGAACAAAGACACCCCAGAGACCATGTCCCTGCCACTGTAATCCCAGTGTGGGGAGGTCATTGGGGTGTTTGTCCTCAGGGGTGTCCTTGACCCTCACCTCCTTTTCTCCTCCCAAAGACCAATGGCTCAGGCAAACCCTCAAGAGTTTTCCTCTGAAGCTCTTGAAATTATCCGGCATTGCCAAAAGAAAGGATTTGCTGACAGTCAGAATCCTATTGGCAAACCTAGGTGGATTTATGATCTTGGGTGGAAACCAATTTGAACTATAATTTTACATGAATCTGATCCCTCTCCTGAGCCAGGCAAAACTTCATGATTCTGGCTGATTTTTCATACTCTGCTTTTGAGCAGTTCTGTTCTCATTTGAGCTGAGGACAAAACTCTGGGCCCACGATCCTGAACAACCCAAAACTTCCAGCAAATGGACACAGCTTTGTTCTCTGTCTCCTGATGTCTCCAGCTGTAGATTGGATAACTTGAAGGCTTGGTTGTTTTTTCTCCCCAGGAGTCCACATATGCTCTACAATATAAATTGTCTGATGTGTTTAAAGCATGTGCCACCATCTCATGTCATTATGATGATGTAATTATGACAATTGTTATAATTATTAAAAGCTTTGCAATGTTACCTCCCCTACTCCTCATGGCTCCTTCCACCATTTGAGGTTTCTGGGTTCAGTTTCTGGTGCTTTGAGGGTGTCAGAAGCTGGACCAGGCTCTGCTCAGTAGGACAAAAGGCAATGGGCAGGAACTGATGCCCAGGAAGTTGCACCTGAACACGAGGCAGAACTTCTTCCCTGGGAAGTGACCGAGCCCTGAACAGATTCTAGGGTGTGGAGTGTCCCTCACTGGAGATATTCCAGAACCATCTGGACACAGTCCTGTGCCATGTGCTCTGGGATGGCCCTGCCTGAGTGGAGAGCTTGGACCAGGTGACCCATTATGGTCCCCTCCAACCTGCCCCATCCTGGGACTCTGCTGCTCGGTGTGACCATGGAAAATTACTTGAGGCTTGCCCACATGCAGGCAGAGGAGTTAAGTGGGAGCAGTGAAGTTGCCTGCAGATTTTCTGCATGCTGCAGCCACTGTTTGTAAACAGGAATACACATAATAGGTTGAGAAATCAGCTCCAAAACAACAGGCATTGTTTGTGTGCTGAGTAACTCTAGTGATCTGTCAGGATCTGGAAAGAAAACATGTTGTGTCCAGATGAATGTAAAACCAGAGTCTCCCCTGCCAAAAACTCTAACTGATACCTTGGGAAGGTCTGTAAAGCTTAGTTAACTTTTTTTCTCTATATTTGATTTGACTTTCGAGATTTGTTGTTGGGTTTTTTTTGTTGTTGTTTTTTTCTTTCTAATTTCAGCAAACAAATGAGACATAGAAATAATGGAATATCAAGTGAATGCTGGCTGTGTGCACCTCTCAGTGTCATGACAGGAGTGCACCAGGGTTGTGTTCACACTGCTCAGGACTAAGCCCTGCGAGCTTCACTGGTTGGATTTTTGTGGCTTTAGGCTCGATGCGTGCTGTGAAAGTGGCGCTGTGACCATCAGAGTGGGTTTCTACCATCCTGCCAGTGATGAGGGTGCATAAAGGGCATTGTACAGCATGTCCCCTTACCAGCAGGTGATAGCTGGTAGGTATCAAGATCCAGAGATAGCGGTGATATCTGATTTGATAAGGTATCAAGATCCAGAGATAGCGGTGATGTCTGTTGGTGTAATGGGAGCCCGCTGGTAGCTTGTGGGGCATTTCTCTGTCTACCTCTATCTATTTCTGTCTTTGTCTATCTGGAAACTGATGGAAATTAAGCTCTGGATCACCTGGCTGGGTCCAGAAGATCTGCAGATCACCTGTGGTAAAGATACAGGTTCATACAAGCCTCTAAACCCTCATCTCTATTCCCTGTCACATGATGGAACATCTCAAAATTTCTTCCCTGTCCAAACCACCTGTGGGCACTGGGCCTTTGTCCCACCTTGCTGAATACCACAGTTTTCTGCCTGAGCTTGCACCTACAACAGCTTCTTCCTCAGCTGCCTTGGTGCCTTCAGAGCCACTCAAGGTCAGTGACCACACAAGGACAGCAGCAGCATTGTTTGTCATCTGGGGAAAGCACTTCAGTTGCTAAATGGATTTGAGTTGAGTTTGTTTTTTATCATCCTGAAATAACCACTGCTCAAACAATTGTAATTCTTCTGATGTCTTTCTGGGAAACATTTGGCTTGTTTGGCAGTGCAGTGTTGTGTAAATAAATATGTACCAAGCATCAAAGTCAAGGAGGGGAGGGCGAATTCTCAAATAATTATGTAAATAAATCCACATAGCACACTCTGATATTGGCTGCCATGTGCATTTATATTAATCAGTATGGACATTACTGACAAGTGAATCTATCCTGCTTCATTCTCCTGAAGGTTTCAGAATTAATGCTTCATTTTGCTCCGTGTTTTGCTGTAAGGGATGCAGCAGAATACCAAGGCTGGCTTATCTCAGCATCCCCTTCAGGTGTCTCTGGGAGGCTGAGACCAATCAAACTTTGCATAACTAAGTGCACTCGGCATGAGAGAGTTTACAAGGCTGATCCAGCACTTAAAAAAAAACACATTGGGAAAAAGTAAATACGCTTCATTTGCTGGACTGGCGTTTATTTGTCGATCTCATCTTGACCTCTTTGGGGAGGCTAAAGGACGTTCAGTGACTGTAAAGTGCAGAGACTCTTGTATATAGCCCCAGATGCACTTTTTCGATGCTTCATTGACAACAGTTGTAATTCAGCCAATTTGAGTGGCTCTCGATTTTTCTTTATCCAAATAACTCATTTGTTTGTCTAGGATTTGGCATCTATGCTTCATCACAGAATAAGTGAGAAAAAGCAGTTGCTCTTGCTGCTTCTGTGATCCCTCTGAATGATGAAGCTATCGAAGTAGGTTGTAGGAAGTTGGTAAATCTTTCACTTTGGTGGTGCACAGGTCACCTAAATCGTGAAGCTGGATCCTCATTCCGGGTTCCCCCAAACCTGGGGCTGAGCACTGGCTACGCCTGCCCCTGAGGAGAAAGAGGACATGAGCGACCTGGCAGGAGGTGAAGATAAGGAATAAAGTGTAAGGGTGCTCTTTTAGAAAGTAGGGAAATAATGAGAACAGCAGTTGAAGGTGTTTTTTCGTTTGTGAAGTTTAAATTCTGTGGCAATCAACCCACTTGTTAAAGCCATAAGGGTCAGAGTGAGGAGGAGGTGGTGGAGGAAGAAAGGGCTGCTACCATCTTCTCATTCAGAGACCTGGGAAACAGGAACTTTACTTGTGTCTAGGGTATAAAATCACAGTGAATGAGAGAGATGAGCTGAATATCTTACTGATTTTTAATTAGAGATGAGATGTTGCTCTCTTGGAGAGGAAAATTGCTGCAGCACCAGTGAGGTGAATGCAGGGTGGATGCAAAGAAAATCGGTGGGACAGAGGGACCACCTTGGGACCACAGGAGTCTCTTTAAAAAAAGCTGGAATTTACCCAGCTTTCCTTTTTTTCTTTACAGCCTCGTGGCAGTTCCAGGTAACACAAGGGGGGGATTGATGGTTACACTACAGCCAGTGAGATTATTTGCATCTAAGGAGGGCAAGTGGAATAAGCCTTCCATCAGTGGCTCCTCATGTTCCAGTTTTGGATTGATGCAGAATAGTTTGAGAAAGACCACATCTCTTTTTAATTCTTGGTGTGAGAATATACTGATTCCTTTAGTTCCTACTCTTGGCCTTTTCCTTTTCTGTGGATCTGTGTATCCAGTGTACCCTAAATGTGAGTGAATTTCCTTTTAGTATCTGAGGGGCTACAGGGAAACTAGAGAGTGGCTCTACATCAGGAACTGCAGTGACACGACAAGGAGTGATGGGTTCAAACTGAAAGAGCAGAAATTGAGGTTAGATATTGGGAAGAAATTCTTCCCTGTGAGGGTGGGGAGGCCCTGGCACAGGGTGCCCAGAGAAGCTGTGGCTGCCCCTGGATCTCAGGAAGTGTCCAGGGCCAATGGTTGGACGGGGCTTGGAGCACCCTGGGGTGGTGGAAGGTGTCCCTGCCATGGCAGGGGGTGGCACGGGATGGGCTTGAAGGTCCCTTGCAACCCAAACCATTCCGTGATTCTGTGATTTCAATATGCACTGTGTGCGTTGTTAAAATTCACCTCCTGTTGTTTGGATGCTCAGCAAGAATAACATCAGTAAATTGATTAATTTCATCAATTACTTCAGTGGGGTTTTCCCCCCCCCTCTGTTCTTGCACAGTTTGCTTCAAAAAGCAGAATGACACTGCCTGAGTTAGGGGTACGACTGGTTCCTTCTCTGGGGAGGTTTCTGCTCTGGCCAGAGCACTGCATGCTCTCAGTTTGAAGCTGTTCTCTGTGTGCTGCCTAACAAATGGCTCTGGCAAACTCTGCACTTTTATAATATCATTTATTGGTGAGCTGAAGTGCTCAGGCGTTTGCAGAATCACCTCTTACTGCTCCTTACCAGTGTTCTTTCACTCCTTCTTGCTGCATTTTATTAAGCATGCATTACATGTCAATAAATGTTTATTGATTAAATGCCATTTATAGAGACAGTAAAAGCAAAACAGGTGCATTTATATGGTGAAAAATCACAGCAAAACTTTAAAAAATAGCTTTCAGCAATGAAGGCTAACTGGAATGCACTGTAAGAATTGGGAAAAAATATCTCCTGAGAGGGTGAGCTAAGGGAAAAGTTAGATAAGGAAAGCTGGCAGAGCCTTAGGGAGCCTCAAGGCCCCAAGTTCAAGTTATCCCATTCAGAAAGTATAGTAGGTGACCAGAGAGGTTTAATCATGAGCTCATCGCTGACCTCAAAGGAAAGAAAGAAATATGCAATAAGGAGAAACTAGGTCAGGCTCCCAGAACGAGAACAGAAGTGGAGCAGGAGCACAGACAGAATCAGAAAGGCCAAAGAACTAAATAAAGATACAACATTTAAGAGGCACTGGCAGTAAGGAGCTCCAGCTCTGTATCACTGTTACAGGAGGCTGTTCTGCTCTACAGCTGGGAAAGGGAGCTATCAACACATCAGCACTGAGATAATTGTTTAATGTCTTTTCTTCATACAAGGTTCAACACTAATTAGATGATTTCTGTAATTAGGACTAGTTATAAAGCAGTGAGGTCCCAACCTAGGTGTGGGAAAATGGGTTAGGGCCAACCTGGATGATTTAGGTGTTTTCAAATGGGTTGGAATTGTGAATTTAATTTTAGAATACTTAAAAAAAAAAAAAAAAAAAAAAGAAGAAAAGATATTTCAGTCCTGCAAGTAGGGTTAACTTGCAAAGGAGAGAATCAGAAGCCAGTGAAAAGACCAGCACAGTGAGTGTTCCTAAAAAAGAAGAAAGAGGAGGAGTTGGGGAGCTAGAAAGCCACCAACTTAACATCAATTTCTGAGCAAGTACATGGCCAAGTACTCCGGCAACCTTTTTAAAACACCAAAAATCTCATCAGAGCCATCCAACTTCCTTGTGCGGGGCAGCACTCGGTTTTGTGGACAGAGAGCAGCAGCAGATTTGTGTACTGAGATTTCAGTGAGGGCTTTGGCAGTGTCTCAGTGACATCATAAGTTACAGAAACATTGTCTTAGTCTGCCTAAGATCTTAATTACTTTCAGGAGGGCTGTTGTCTCTTTGCTGATTAGAGTGGGGATCTAGGAGTCTTACCCCAGGCTTTGCCTCCCAGACCTTCCACTTAAAGGCTTCAGGAAGTGTATAAAGTGAGAAGGGATAAATCTAGGCCAGTGTTTAGTGCTGTCACCTGAAAGGAGTCCGTGGAGTTCCCAGCAGAACCATGAGTGGCGATTTCCTCATCCTCCACCCCGTAGATAATGTGCTGAATGCTCCCCAGGAGAGAGGAACCCCCTCTCTGGGTGTTCTGTGCTTGCCCTGCTGACAGGGGCTGAAGGCACCTTGATTGAGTAGATACTCAAGTGTCAATGGAAATAATCTGTACCAGCTTCTCCCCAGGTGCCAAGAGCTCCGCAGGATGCAGGGAGTAGGGAATGAAGCCACTGCTGGGTTAGGGATCTGGAGTGACATTGAGCTGTGAGCTCTAATTTGTGTAAATGCCCTGATTTGCACTCTTGCTGAATTTAGCCTTGTGCTGCCTCTTGTGCTCCAGCAACCCTGAGCAATAGCCTGGTTGTCCATTAAAATCAGGCCTAATTGAAAACCAGACCCAGTGGTCAAAGGACAAGAGTATCCCAAATGCCAAATATTTGTGAGAAGCCAGCTTGTCCCAGGGAGGGACAGCTGCTCCTAATTTTCCTGAGAGAATCATATTTTAAAGCTTAAAAATACAATAATTTTTGTGCATAGCAGGGCAGCTACTCCCTACCCAGAAGGGTTTAGTATTTGTGTGCCTTGGCCTGCCAGCCGTGAGAGGGGAAGAATACTTGTCTGCTCAAGAGGCAACTCAGAGACATGCTGAATTATTTCAAAATATGCCTCTGAGGCCTTCAGAAGAAAAGTGCTGAATTGTACTCAGATTTTTAGATACTGGACACTGCGACAGGTTAGCAGTGTCCAGCTGGGATTAAGCCAGGCCTTTCAGTCCAGAGGGACCCAGGGCCTCTCCCAGTGTAACACAACAAGGATTGGGGATGTTTCACTCAATCTGGGATTGAGGGAGCCATTAAAGAATGCACAAACTCCTTAAAAATGAGGCTCTTTTCAGAGAGAAGGGAGGATGGAAGCGTCCAGCCTGGCTGATGGGACAGCCTGCATCCAGGAGGGTTGGGAAGGGCTGGAGCTGGAGCTTCTGCAGCACACAGCTAAAAGCTGTGTCTGTAATTATTGCTTTTACAGGTGGGATGTCCTTGGGCAGCAGGGGAGGGGGATTGTGCCCCTGTGCCCCTGTGCTCAGGTGAGACCCCACCTGCAGTGCTGCCCCAGCCCCGGGGCCCAGCACAGGAAGGACCTGGAGCTGCTGGAGAGAGGCCAGAGGAGGTTCCAGGGGGATCAGAGGGATGGAGCAGCTCTTCTGGGAGGAAAGGCTGGGAGAGCTGGGATTGTTCAGCCTGGAGAGGAGAAGCTTTGGGGTGACCTCAGTGTGGCCTTGCAGTGAAGGGAGCCTAAAGGGAAGATGGAGAGAGAATATTGACGAGAGCCTGGAGAGACAGGACAAGGGGGAATAGCTTCACACTGATAGGGGTTAGATGGGATATTGGGAAGAAATCCTTCCCTGGGAGGGTGGGCAGGCCCTGGCACAGGGTGCCCAGAGCAGCTGTGGCTGCCCCTGGATCCCTGGCAGTGTCCAAGGCCAGGCTGGACATTGGGGCTTGGAGCAGCCTGGGGCAGTGGGAGGTGTCCCTGCCCGTGGGCCATGGGTTGGAAATCGATGACCTTTAAGGTCCCTTCCAATCCAGCCCATTCTGGAATCCCATGGTTCTATGAAATGGATTCAGCCACTACAGGATTTATGTTAGAAGCTGCTTTTCCACGTGCTGCTATGAATTTGGGCCACTGAAACCCACACAGAGCAAACACCAGCTTCGATAAAACACAGCCATTCTCAGATGACTTTTGTCCCCCTGCATCAGGTGTTTCTCTGGCAGATGTGGTACTTGAATCTGTGGTCAAAGTGACCTAGAATTTTGTTTCAAACGTTGGTGTCGTCTCCGTGTTCTCGTTGTTTATAGCCACAAGGTGGCATTGCAGATTAAAGGGAAAACAGCTCTTGTTGTTCAGGGACACAGGAGGGAGGTGGGAGACTTGGAGAAAAAAATCGTGCAGCCAGGTTGAAATTCCTTCTAGGTCTTGGAGAAGTGCAAGGAAGAGTTCTGCTCTCAGCTCCCAGGCCTGCAATTTTGATGGCAGCGAGTGGGATGTTTGCTATGTTATGGTCATGAGGTGTTTCAACTTATTCTGCATCTGGAAATACAAATGAGATTGGAGCTGTTCAGAGCTGCTTCTCCCCTGCCTTGGGAAATGATGTAGCTTCAGAGCTGTGAGAAAGGTGATGGTGGCACCTCGCAAGCTCTTTTGTTTCAGTCTGTGTGTTCAAATCCTGAAGAAAACTCTTTCCTTTCTTCCCCATCCTACTTCTGCTTCCCCCTCCTCCAGTCTCATTTCTGTTTGTTTCAATGCAGGCAGAGTTTAGGCTAAAACTGGGGTTCTCTGGAAGGATTGACCCACTGTAGTGAGTGAAGTTAAACCCTTTAACAAAGGTTTGGATCTCAACAAAGCTTTAAGGGCTATTTATTTGTTTTCTTGTGGAGAGGAAGGTGAACTGAGCTTGCTGTAGCTGGACCTTCTCTGCACTTTCCAGGTTTTTCTGTGATCCAGGGCTCAGCCTTTTATGTTCAGGGCAAGAAGACTCAGAGCAGGATATTCAAAGATGTTTGCTCCTCTGAGTCAGGATGAAATAATAAGGCATTTAGGAGATCTGAATGAATCCTTAGGAAGCCTGTTTTGTCCCCAAAAAGCAATACAAAATTTCTCGCTCTGGAAATACTGACTACTTACAATGAGAATGGGCTTCACTGTTCTATTTCCTTGTCTCTTTCTATTACAAGTTCCTGTCCCAAGGGAAAGGACCTGATTTTTCCTCTGTCCCCTCTATGTTGCTGTAATATAAATGCTGAATTTCTGATATCTCCTTTGTGGTCCCAGCTGTTCTTATCAGGGCTTGTTGCCTTTGTCTATATATACTTTCCATGTAAACCAGGAAAAGTAGCTCTGCTGAAAGATGGATCTTCCCAGCAGTGGAAAAAAGTGCTAAATGGAGTGGGGGAGCACCCAGCCAGCAAAGGAAAATCTTACCTGTTTTGGAAAGACAGTGAAAATAATTTTATTTTTACCTCTGCTTTGGAGAAGGAGCAAAAGGCAGAGGAAATAAAAAAAAAGCTTGCTCAAAACCCACTAAAAGTGTTTGTTAGGAATCTTGCAGATAAGTGGAGGATAATTGACAGTGTTTCACTGGTAAGAGGAATACCCTGTTCTAACTCTTTTCTGAGAAGGAGGAAAGCAGCGAAAATTTTTCATCAATATTAACATGCACACGACAGCAGAGAAAAACATCCTGAAGTTTTACTTGGACAGTTTTCACCTGGTTGAGAATGCCAGGGCACATAAATACGTATAGATCCAGATATACACATGCACACGTGTGTGCATAGGAGTTTCTTGATATATTTGACAAGTCTGATTCCATTTGTGACCAGCCTTTTTTCAGAACTGTTTCTGAAAAATATTCCTTGTGTCTTAAACAATGTTTGCTTTGCCAAATCTCCCATAATTGTATCCCAGTTTTCCCTGCCTGTCTGCGTCGAGGTTACTGCATGAGGTGGGAAGGCTCTTGCACACACCAGCAGTCCCCAGGCTGGGAAACTGGTCCCAAAGACTGTGGTGAGGTGGCCAGAAAAAGTGTGTAAAAATACTGTTGGTTTAGATGGCGTGGGAAATGCTCTTCTTGACCAGTTTGTTGCTCTGTGAACAGCAAATTCTGCCCAGAACGTTCCTCTGCCTCCTTTCTCGACAGGGGCAATGCTGCTCGGCTGTTCAGGCAGGACAGTTTATTCCTGTCTTCCACTCTGTGGAAAGCATGGCCAGACTTGGACTGGGAGGCCTGATGGAATATAAACACTTGATGTTTATTAAATATTGTGAATATTCTGCCCAGACGTGTAAATAAGTAGTTGGCATCTCGATTTCTAGGACGATTGACCACGATAAAATGCGAAAGGCTAATGAGAGAATATCCAATTATGTAATAATTTAAAAAGGTGTATATGCCCCTTCTGGATGCTGAGGACTTCTGGGTGGAAGCCAGCTCTTAAATGATAGGGGTTAGGATGAGGCTAGCAAGAAGCCTCCTCTCACCAAGGTTATTTCATAACTGCCTACTGCGGAGTTTCACATTTACCACTGGAGCAGCTGGTGCTGGCTCACCTCATCTGTCAGGCAGGGAGCCGAAGGAGATGTATTGCTGGACTGACCCCAATAGTGAATCCAATGTTCTTGGCGTTTTTTTAGTCTCCCGACCTGAAGGGAGAAGTGAACCTTTTGAAAAAGAAAAGTTTATGCATAAAAAATTCTGTGCAGTGCACATTTCCGGATGAATGTTCAGGCCAGCATTACTTAATGCTGAAATCAAAGCTTTGGGGATTCACGGACATTTCCAAGGCTGCTGTGATACTGCAACCCCTGTGTATAACCTCATGCTTAACACAGGGCTTTTATTCACCTTGAAGTTCTTTTTTGTTCTTCAATCAGCTCTGTTCTGGAAGGAGAGGGGGGAAGCAGTAATAAGATTTAGCAGGATCTCTGGAGATGAACAGATGCAAGCCCAGCTCTCGTGGAACAGAGACCGCTATTACAGTGTTGTATTCCAGAGGAGATGGTCAAGGAAAATTTGGGACAGGATCAATGTCTTCTGTGGAGAAGAGGTGCTGTTTAAACTCCCATCTGTGTGTAACTTACAATGCAGTAGGAAAACAAAATTTGCTGCATTCTGGAGAATATTATTTGACCATGTTTGGTAGAAGTTGTCCAGTAATGAGGGGATCTCTTGTGTGCATCCTGCTGCTGCCTGGGAGTACCTCGGGGCAATCTCAGCCTTGCTGAATTCCCAGGGACTGCCCTCTTAATGGGAAAGTTGTGCCTGTGCTCCAGGGGATTGTTGAACAACACATGGTCTAGCTGGGTGTCACAGAGGTTCAGACGTGTTCTGCTGCAGAATGAGATCACAAACCAGATTTCTTTTTTCTTTCCGTCCTTTTATGTCCAAAGAGGATCTTTGCTCTTTTCCTCCACTCCCCAGCCCAACAAGCTCTGTGGTGGCTGTCAGGACGTTGCCATATCATGATGAACTCTTGAATTCAGGTGTTTTCTGCAAACCTGACAGATCTTCAACCTGCCCAAGTTTGACTATAGTAAATGATGACATGATGATTTTTTGCCTTTTATTTATATATACCTGTTCTATACCCTTTTATATAGCTTTGATGTATCCCTGGTGCTTTTAGCATGCATATTCGTAATTCCTGAAGTCTGATAACTTAGCTTAGACCTAATATTCTGTTAAGCCAGGAGACCAAACATCCTGGAGGCCTCACAGTTGGGACCAGAAAGCCCTATGCTATCCTGAGAAACCAAGGTCTTCCCTAGAACATCCTGTAAACTAAGATAGGTCCATCCAGGGGGGTATTCCTCAGGATGGGGGGGTTCATTCGAGCCTCTCATTGGGAAATCTTTGATAGATATGCTAATTTGCAAGGCCTATAAATTGTATAGGCAATCTATCGTGTGTGGGCATTTTGGATGCATTTCAGGGTGCATTCCAGGGTGAATTTCGGCACATTCCACCTGGATGAAGTGGTGCACCTTAAGGATCCTTAAATAAATACCGAGTTAAAAACCCCACTTCTCCTTAACCATGTCTGGCTCTTAATTTTAAGACCAGGAAAAGGCAACATAATTACTCGGCTACTGTTGCTTAATTTGAATGAAGGGGCAGGAAGGAACATCTCTCTGCTTCTGCAGAACCTCGGGAAAAAGGCTTTGTTTTTGACAAACTGGTATTTTCTTTCAGATATTTCTAGTGAATGTTGCAGAGGTCAAATGTTAAGGCCTTCCTCTGGAATGGAAGTTTGAAAGATTTATGTTGGTCTTCAAATCCATAACCTGCTGACATGCTACAAAGGTCTGAGATGGCTGCCAATACCTCAGCACATTTTCAAAGCACAAACAGTGGCTTTAGTCATCATTAAGTTGCATGAATCAGACCATTCTTCCTTGGGCAGTCCTCCTGCAGAGGAAGTTTGTTTAAATTTCTATTGTGCATCTGCTGTTCATGCTTTCATATGGGAACAATTTTTTCATGTGCATCAGAGAGGGGCGAGTAAGGGAACAGCGACACATTGACCTCAGAAGCTCTCAGGGAATTTTCTGGAGCCTTGGCCTGCCTGCAGGGGGGGGTTTTGTGGGCTTGCTCCAGTCTGTGCTTGTTCCTCTGGTTCTCCTGTGTACAGCTCCCACTGATCCACCATCCCTGTGGGGGTTTGGGAACACAGACAAGCCTTCCTTGCACAGTAAAATCCCACAGGTGTTTTGAAGGTGAGCGATGAGGAGAGGGGAGTTGATGGGAAGAACTTCATAGTACTGCTGGTTTTGTTCTACCTGCTGCGTAGGTGCAGAGGAGTAGACTCTCATCAACTCTTAAACTGGCAATGTCAGTTCTTGGTGGATTCACTTCCAGGTTAAAGGCAGAGAAGCCTTTGCTTCCTTAGCAAGAAGCCAGAAGTCTCCAAGGCCCTGCTGATGCCCACTTGAGAAGAAAGTTTAATCTCCATGGTGTGAAATGAAGCTGCTGGTGGTGTTTGAGATGTCTCTGCCCATGAACTCTCCTCTCTCTCAGGCACCTCTTCAGCTGCTGTTACCGAGCTCCTGCTCAGTCACTTTGGGGAGCAGAACGCATTGTTCACAACTCATCTCACCTCCTTTCTGTGCAAGGTTCAGTTGACTAAAAAGGCTGTTTATTCCCATTTGTTGTGGTGGAAATCAGGGCAGAACCAGGCCAGAGGAGATCTGTCTGTGCACACCCAGCTGGCTGGGACAACACCTGGGACTGAACTGGGAGGAGGACAGGGAAGCAGCACTGTCTGGGTAGTGGCAGGTTCAGCTCAGGAATCTCAGATGGACAAGAGTTACTCTGAGGTCAGAATCTCTTAGGTAGCAAAGCCTTAAGTGGAGAAAAATCTGCGTCTACTTTGAACCAAAACTGTAGAAATTTGAAATTTTTCATGGAAAACCATTGCTCCCATTTTACTTCCTCCCCCCCCCATGTGTTTAAATGTTGGAGTGAAATGGAAACAAATTGGAAAGCTCCTGACTGGTTCTTAAGAAGCTAAGCAGGAGCTGACAGCATGGGAATTGTGGGGTGACAGCTGAGCCAGAGACTAAATCATTTACTCCTGAGCTTAGAAATCTGAGCTGAGGCTTGGGCTCAGCTGTGCAGGAGCGTGAAATCTTTTCTTTGATTTTTCCCTTGGTTTTGACCATATAATTTTACAATTACAATTAGGAAACACAATAACTGTTCTTGCACACTTCACTGAATTATTGCCATTAGTTCAATATCAGCAATTTTTTCTCTATTTTATACTCTGCAACTTTAGAGTGGAGACTTTGGGCTCTCTTCCTCTTTGCTTCCTCTGCTCGTTTCAGTGTTCGTGGCTCATCTGGGACAGGCAGAACCGTGTTGTTGTTTGTAGTCCCAGAGCCCAGAAGGAGGATTTTTTGGGAGCTAGTCATGACCGCAAACCTTGAGGCCTCCCAGTGACCCCATTTGTAATCCAGGGATGTTCTCAGAGCTTCCTAGGCCACAAGACACCCAGATACATCCCTGAGCTGATGAGTGCCCAGCCAGTGGCTGTTGTTGGATAACTGAGTTCACCCTCACAGCTCTGCCCATAGGAATATGGGATTGTTCATACGGATGACTGCTCTTGTGGTGAGCAAGGCTCTTTTTGGAATGGCCAATGCATTAGAAGATCTCCTCTCCTCTCTGTCCCCTCCCACTGACCTTCCCCAATGTGTCCTTGACTAAATATGTAGAGCTTGCACACAAAAGGAAGGAATTTAGGAGTGTGTGAAGTACTCGCAATTAAATGTCACGCAAGCCACATGTGGTTTTGCTGCTCCAAATTCAGCTCAAATAAATGGAAAGGATTACAAAATGAGGGAACAACTTGGGTCAACCTGGAGAGTTAAACAAAATATGTTTTGCTTCAGTAGCATCCAGGAGTGTGTGGTGCCTTCTGCCAAAGGGAGAAGACAGTGTGGAGTCTAAGTCAGGGGCTCAGGTGAGGTCTAACCTACACTGGCCTAAGTAGGTTGCTTCGTGAGCCTTACTAGTTCTGGAGGCTGAAATTAGTTTCTCCTTGCTTTCTTTGGCCTGTGCTGCTGCAGAGAAGGGAAAGTTTTCAATGCCTGCTGTGACACGACAAGGAGGAATGGAGGTAGGAGTCGGAAGTGAGGTCATGGCTCAGGCTCACTAATGGGAAATCAGGCAGAGGATTCATGTTCATGTTGAGCCTTCAGTAAGCCAGGCTTAGGGGGCTCTCAGGTCTTTAAGATATTTAAGATTATTTTCTCATGCTGGACCATACAATCAATGAGATGTCCCCATCTGTGAGGTTTTATTTTCCCCCCCTCCCAGGGGGATGAGGGTAGTTTCTCACTGAAATCACTCACATCTCTGACATTCCTGTGATCAAGAAATCAATTTAATCTCCCAATGAGGAAATTTTCCACTGGTTTTAATTGAGAGTTGCTCTGTCCTGCCAGAACTGCTCCACTCCTTTTGTGAGTCAAAAGGCTCCAGCAAAACTGACACAGCCCTGTTGTCTTCTCGGAGGGGTTTGGTGGCATTAACTGATGGAGGAAGGACGTGTGCCTTTTCCTGAAAAGCTAAGGAGAATTATTTGTTCTCTGTATCAGCAATGCCATTGCCTTTCCCAGTCAACTACTGCCAGCTGTGGAAGGCACGTTCCCTCCTGCCAGCCACTCATTGTGCTTTTGCAGTAGGAAGAGGGGGGATGGAAGAAGGCGGGATCTTAATTGAAAAAATAGGCCTGGGGCTTCAGGGACATAACAAAGTCAGTGGGAGTGTGTGAACAGCAATTTATTTTGTCAGTTCAAGTTACAGTCTTTCTGACATGTGAAAATTGCAGATGCCAGTTTCTCAATGTGTCACTGTGACACACAGCATCCCAAATAAATAATGAAACTCTGGACTTGGTTTGCAGAGCTTCAGAAAGCTCGAAGAAATGGGATATAAAAATTGACAGATAAATTGAGAGAGTTTTCTCTGACATAAGGGGCATGATCTTAGTTGAGCCTTTCACAAGATGATCTTCATACCTTTCATTGCTTCAGCAGTGTTCCTTTCCTCAGTGTGGTCTTCATGGAGTTTATGGCCTTCACAGACTCTTTGGGCTTTGAAAATGGAGCTGTTTTCATGAAGAATCAAACAAACCTTTTCCCTTGAAACTGCAGAGGATTGGATAACACATGGCTGAAGTGTTGATCTGAGACTGAGTAGATCTCCAAAGCAACTTGTTAAGGCTAGGGTCCAATTAGGAAATTACCTGTTATCCTGACTGCCTACAAACCTTTTAAATGTTCCATTGTTCTTCACCTGCTAAATTGGAGTGATGGTGATATTTAAATCTCCTGTGTTTTCTGACTTAGTTTAAATCTTTTAGGAAGGACCTCTCCTTTCCATGTATTTCTATAGCACTTAATATAACTTGGTTCAGCCTTTATTATGGTATCCATTTATTATAGCAGTAAAATTTCATTTTGTTCAAGTCAAGTAGTTTCTATTAATGTTTGTTCATTGGGCTTACAGAAGTAGACAAATGACCATTAATGATCAGGGGACCAAGTCAGAAGCACGAAGAGTTTATTAAAAGTTCAATTAGAAAGAAATTGTTCTGCAGAGACCTTTAGCAGGAGCCTGAGTGGCAGCAAAGACATTAGAAATCCTTAATAACATGGTAAAGCTATGAATGGTTTCCTATCCCATTTCCCCAGTTAATCTGGTTTAGTCAGCAGGGTGCTCAGACGGAACGTGTGATTTCTGAGGAAATCCTGAAAAATTAGGCTCGTTTTATCTAAGGAAAAAAAAAAGGAAGAAAGGATATGACAAGCCTTCAAATGCATGAAAGGCTTGTACATGCAAGAAAAAACGTGTTATCTTTGGAGAAGATGCATAGGGCAAGAAGCTGTAAATTTAAATTGCAAGGAGGTCTGTGTCCAGAAGCTGAAGGAGGCATCACCGAGGCCAGGGAGGGTGAGAGCTGGTGCTTTACCTGCAGCACATGGTCCTGGCAGGCTGGCGTGGAAGGGAGCGGAAGATGCTGTCCAGCCAAGCCTTGCTCTAAAACACCATCTAAAAGATAAATGCTGACAATTTTGCACAGTGTTTCAAGAGGCTGAAAGTCAGTGCAGGCAGGAAGGTTCATCTGGGTTCCTGACTTTGGAGGAACTGCGAAACTGACGCTTCTCACCAGCAGATAGATTGTGCCCAGGAGTGTTTGACTGGTGAAAGAGGATCCTCCTGCTCATGGAACAGGACATTACCTTCGGCTGCACTGCTTTCTCTCTCGTCATGAAACTTAAAAATAGGGGATGGATCCTCAGGAATTCAAAGCCAAACTGCCCTTCTTGTGCAGCAGCCAGGGCCAAAAGTAGAAATGTGAAACAAGCCGGAGAGGGATGAGCACCTGGTGATAGATGAGTGAGCTCAGTGTGTACACTTCCTGGGACATGGTTAAACATGAGCTCTTTTCCATGGAAAAGCATCCGTTGACTTTGCACCAGTGCTCCAAGGGGAAGCGCCGCGCCTTCACACCTTGGACACAACCCTCTCTGTTTCCTTGGGAGCTACGGAAAGGAACCAAATTAGGCTGCAAAGACTTTGACTGGGTGTTCCTCATCCACAGCTGCCCTGGTCACACTCTTCTGAGAGCTTCCCTAGCTGTACAGACTTAGAGAGAGCTGATGCAGTTCCTTGAGAGCCCACTTACCCTGATCTTAGCTCAGTGCTTGTCTGTCCTCTCAGAACATGCGTCACTGCACACGGTAATTACAAGGAGAGCTAACTGCCAGGGAAGGATGATTGCATCATTAAGACACTGGAACGGGAATAACTAATTCTGCTCTTAACTCCTCATGTAACCCTGGTTATGACACTGAAGATCAGTTTTCTCATCGAAAAGGAAAATTTTTTCCTACCTTATTCATATTTTTTTCGTTACATAATATTGCTGTGTCAATTATATTTTGAGGGGATAGAGCTGTAAGGAAGTCATGTCTATGGCCCCACTGATGAGGATCTCATTCAGACTGGAATTTGTGCTAAGACTAGAAGTGTCCTGCAATAAGAATATTAATGTCAATAACCATGTTCGTAATAAAAACATCTACAAGGGGGTTCACAGATTAATCACAACAGAAGCAGCTGAAAGAAAATCTGTGTGTATAACAGAACCTGGTCCATTCTTTGTGGGAATTTGCAACCCTGACATCTCTTACTGAGTATTCTGGCAAGCTCATAGCACTTTCAAGGAATGATTTAACAGCCAAGTTAGAGCACACATCTCATGTTGCTTTTAGTTTATCATTATTACAGAATGCACTGCTGAACACTTACGAGTGCATTGCAAAATAAAATGCTGTGGAATTACAAATGAATTTTGCTCTTAAGATGAATGAGTCTGTGATTTAGAAGCTTTGACATCAATAGCACTGATGCTTTCATAGTAAAGAGGACCGCAGTTGTCAGGTTTTCCTTTTACTTTGGAAGTTTTGGCACAATTTATAAAAAGTAAGTTTTGGTGAGATTCTTATTAATCTTTTTCCCAAAAGTTCAGCTAGCTGTGAAATAAGAGTGGCTTTGTGCTTTTTCACCCTGTTTTGCTTCTTTTTCCTCTTCTAGATCAAACATTTTTTTATGAAGTCAACCTTTTTCTACCTCTGCTCCTCCCTGCCACACCCCATCTCTCATGGACAAAATTCCACAGACCCCTGGCACTGTTACCCATCAATTCTCTTGGCATGAAGCTCCTTTGTCCAAGGAAGCTGCATTTTTGTGTGTTTCACATCATAAAACACTATTTGGATTATGCAAAACTATCAGAGCAGAAGAGCCAAGTCATCCCTTTCAAATTCACACTGCAAAGCGATAGGGTGGGTTTTTTCCTTAAATATTTCAGACAATGCTTTTATCAAAATGGGTCATTCTTCTGTCTAATCAGTGTGCGCTCCTGGCCATGACCAGTTCTAGGTGCAAGAACTGCTGCAGTGGACAGTAATGGATTAAATACGTCCACTGTGAAAGATTCTTCCTTAATTGCATTAGTTTGAGGTTTATTTTATGCTCTGAAAAGTGGCGCTGAGCCAAAGAGACCACAATCCCCCTTCCTTTCCAAGGTCCAAGCACAGAACAGTATCCCTTTACAAGAAGGGTGCTTAAGTGCTTTTCTGAATCAAAGCCTGAGTCAGTGCTTTAATGTACTCTGTTCATGCTTGGAAATGGCTTATATTCCTCTGAGCAAATTTCCTTTAAAGAAGCTAAGCCTACTACAGTGTCTGAAGAATTCAATGTCACACTGAAAACTTATCCCCCAGATCTGTGTCTGAAGAGATCCTGCTTAATGGATGCTGCCTATTGCTTACTGCCATGCAGCGTTCCTGTTCCAAGCACTGAAACAGTCTGTTCTCTCTCCAGGCAATGTGTCAAATTCTTCTCTGGTCACCTATGGTGTTCTCCATTTATATTCAAGGTTCTAGAGAAGGTCACTCCAGTGCAGCACCAGTAGCACCTCCATACCCGTGATCTCATACAGAGATTTGAGGCTGGCTCTGAGGCAGGAGCGCAGTAGGACTGAGACTATCCCGGACAAAGTTTAGGCAGCTGTTTCATGGAGGAATCATAGAATATGTGGAGTTGGAAGGACCCATAAGATCTTAACTCTCTGCTCCTCCCAGGACTGCCTGAGTGTATAATAGAATGGTTTGGGTTGGAAGGAACCTTGAAGACCATCTGGTTCCAGCCTCTGCCATGGTCAAGGACACCTTCCACTATACCAGGTTGCTCCAAGCCCCGTCCAACCTGGCCTTGGACACTTCCAGAGATGGGGCAGCCACAGCTTCTCTGGGCACCCGTGCCAGGGCCTCCCCACCCTCACAGAGAAGAATTTATTCCTAATCTCTAATCTAAACCTCCCCTCTGTCAGTGTGAAGCCATTCCCCTTGCCCTGTCACTACATGCTCTTGTCAATAGTCTTCCTCTTTCTTTTTGGCTCCCTTCAGGTAAGAGCATCATCCAAGACGCTCCTTGACCCTAGGACAGGGTCAGTGCTGTGGGGAGCACCCTTAATGTCTGCTCTGAACCACCTCAGATGCAGCTCCACTCCCTTTTCTTCTCATGTTCTCTTGCTGGTTCCCAGAGAGGGGAGCTTCTGCTCTGCCCTCGAGGGAGGTGTGGGCTGCCCTGAGGGCATCCCTTGGCCTTTGTCACCGCTGCTTTCAGAGCCCTGGGCCCTGTTGTCCTTTCACCAAGTCTGATGCAGGTGTCTGACCTGCCTGGAAGTGCTTTCCTGTGGTTCATTTGGAGCCTTACTGCTGACTGCTGCTTCCTTGTCAGAGCTCGAGGAAGATTCATCCCGGTCTTGCTGGGCAATTTTAAGGCCAGGCTTCTATGAATCTGCATGAGCCCATGTGCTTCGATTAGCTTTTGTCTGGCCTGAGCTGTTTTTGTTATCACCCTCGTTTTGCTGATAAAGCAGGAACATTTATAGAGGTGATTTTTTTCCCCCTCTGCAGGAGCCCTGGGATGGATGGGAATGAATTTTGTCAGGTGCTCAGGGTAAAAGGAATTGCCAGGATACCTGGCTCCCTGTCTGTCCTGACAAACCACTCGGGGGCCTTGTGTCTCAGGTTGCTCCCTCTGCAAAGCAAGGCTAATATTTATTTCCATTAAATATATTAATAGCACTTAGTAACTTTGAACAAGGTCAGGCCTTCACTGCATTACATGCTGTGCTAAGGCATGCATACATTAGTGCCTCTCTCATGCCTCCTTCGATGGAGTGATGTCAGAATGCAGTGCCTGAGAGGCAAGAAATGATCCATAATGCCTGATCTATGCCGGGGCTCTGTCCTGTCACTCTGGCTCATCCCAAGGACTGCATTATGGGCAGGAGATAATTTGGGCTGGCCTTTTGTAACTTGATTATCCTATTTCAGTGTTAAAAGCCCAGATAAGGATCTATGACTCAAGGGAGGCAATGGCTGAGAAACCTCTGTAAAGTTTTGCTGCTGGAGTCATAAAGAGACAATAAAGCAGCACTGCCAAAGCATGGGCACCTCCAGCACAGCTGACCCAGCTTTTCTCTAGATTTAAGCCTCTCATTTTCATCACTGCCTCAGTCACAGGAGTCACTCTCCGGATGATCCCACATTCCTTCAAGTTCAGATCAACATCTCCCTGGATTGATAGATTAGCAGACAACAACTCTGTGAACTTACAGTATGAATTCATAAATAGTCTGTCTCCAACCACCATTAATACATCCCAGATTTAGGGCTGCCTGACAAATCATGTTCTCCCATTGCCACCATGACTTTGTTCTAAGCTTCAAATTTGAAAAGCATGAAGAGTAAATAATAGTTTGGAACCTCTGGTTGTTAAATCATGGCAAGCTCCTACTGGGGACAGGCAGTGACACCACAGTTGCCAATGTCTATAAAAATGCTTTACAGGGCTCAGTTATTCTGGTGGGACCCAGTTCTGTGTGTGCAGAAGGGATGTGTTGGGGTAGCATTGCTGAGGCTTTGGAGATGGGAGTTTGGATGTGTGATGGGATACGATTTTTCGGGCTTCTTCTACAAATGGATGCTACTGAGAAATGGTGCTTCCTGCTACTACCCTGCCCATATATTCTGGTTTCATACTTGGAGGCAGGAGTTAAGGGCCAGGGTGGGGACTGCTGGTGGTCACACAACTGTTGATGACAACCAGAGTACATTTTCTCCAGGGCTAACCTGAACTGGAGTGGGGTGGGCGCTTGTCTCTGAAATATTAACGCATGAATTGTTAGTACTTGATGAAAAAAGTGAAGTCTGAGCAAAACTGTAGTAAATTCTCATCCTCTCTAAGGTGTAGAGGTGGACCTGCACAACTAGTGCAGCAGCAGAGCTAAAGCCTTGTGTCAGCAGGACTCAGGGAGAGTGACACTGACACCAACGGGGTGTTGTATGTGGAACTGAAGTGGTTGTCAGGGGCAAGATCTGAAACAATGAATTTGAGATTAGCTGCACTGTGTGGAGAATTACAGCTTAATCCTGTGTGAAAAGATATAAAATCATTCATGAAACAAAGGCCAGTTTGTGAGAGGGTAGCCGGTTGCTGAATGGTGATATTCTGAAAGTTTGTTTAACATAGAATTAGGCAGAAGTCTAAAATCTGTGGTGATTAAAATATCCTTCTGGCTTTCCATGTCTCTTTTTATAATAGAATCCCAAAGTTTGAAAGTGAGATACAAGTTTACTGAAAGCATTGAGTACACTTTGAGAAAGGCTGGCTCATCATGCAGGGCAGTACTTGGGGAGAAAAAAAGGAAAATCATCCACAGCCTTCATTCCAAGAGTCTAGACATTAACCACTGCATAGAAAGCTGTTGGAAATTCAAGGATTTCCTTACAAGTACTTGCATCTTTCTTTCCTGGCTTCTTCTGGAAGTTGCAAAGAGGTCCATTGACATTTCGGAGATTCGTAGTGCCACATAAATTAGGTGGAGAGACTCCACGGGAAACAGGCCAAAGGGAAAGATAGTTCTTACATACATTATCTATTTCACTCTTCTCCTTTATGCACTTCTCCCCATGGCAACTGTACTTAGTGAAATATGCTTTGAAGTAAGTTGGATTGCCAAAAAAGTAGGATTAACTGCCAGAAAATAGTTAAGTTATATTTTCATTCTTCGTTCTGTGTGAAATAATACAGCAGAATTAGTAAATATGAGCATCACGTTATTTCCAGTGTTGTCGCAGTGGCTTCAAAAGTCACCTCCAATTCTTCTGCCTATCTCTGTAAGTTATGAGGTGATGACAACACTGAAGAAGCAGCGAAGCAGGCAGAAGGTCCTGTGGAGCAGTTTGAATAGTGGGTCTATTTTAGCGCTGGGGATTGTTTGGATGAAGGAACTCATGGAAATAAACCCTGGCTGTACAGCTGGTACCCACTGAAAGTCCTGTGGAACAGAAAAAGGAGAGTCACAAGTGAGGTGTCCATGGCTGGTGGTGAGCAGGGACTGTCCATGCCTGACAGGAATGTCACTGCAAAGTGACATAATTTTCACTGTCTCCTGTTTCAGGGTTTGGGGGTGTCAAGTGTGGCTGTCTGATTGCTCATGTTGGCCAGCTCCCAGCTGCTTTTTGAAGATATTTATTTTTGTAACTGTTGCACTTATCAGGGTGGATTAGCCAAAGTCTGTTGACTTCAGTTCCTTGGCACAGACTGTCAGAAATTATTTTAGCAATGCTCTGCCCTGAACAAAGTGCATTTACTTTTCAACCTCTGCTCTTACTTCCAAGCAATGAGCTACCGAGGGTTTCATTTACAGTCAAACATTCAGTGGAGTTCCTATCCACAGCTCTTTGTTGTACATTGGATTTCTGTTTGTTGAAACCAAAGGGATGGAGAAAGGAACATCTCCACCTAATGGCTTCTGGCTACCAGTAAATGGTGGCAATTCCACAAGGAGGTATAAAGCGCAGGAGGATGTTTTCAGAGAAGTAATAAATTTGCTGGGATAGTCACAAGGAGTGCCAACATCGCTTGAGAGAGAGGAACTTGTGGCATTATTTTTGTTCCATCTCGGGCATCATCTTCATGAAGGCTTGAATATACAGGCCAAGTCCTCTGCCCAGCAGATTTATCATTTTCCAGCACCAAAGGGCTGGCTCCTTCCTCTGCAAACTGTTTAGGGTGACACCATGCCTTATTTTCAGTGGTTTAGGGTACTAAAATGTCATCCCTCTGCTTGGAGAAGCTGACTGGCCTTTGAGAGTTCCTTCAGGGCTGTGATGAAGTGTTAATAGAACATCTTCCCCCTCATGTTGGACAAGGTAAGGGAGACTTAATTCTGAATTAAAGGCTCATTTTTAAGAGACTTTCATTGGCAACTGAATATCCAGCAAAAAGTTCCTTAATTTTCTCTCTCGTGACTTGGACTAACCTTTGCATCCATACCTTTAAAGGAAAGGAAACAACTGACTGCAGAGAGGTTTTTCACTCACCTGAATTAGTTTGTTCATTCCCATAATATTCCACTTGAATGTCACCGCAACCTCTGTGCTGCCATCCCCAAACCTGATCTCGTCACTCACTTCAAAGATGCAATTCCCTGCCAAATGCCTCACCTTCATCCATCTCAATCTAAACTCAGCAAAATGACCTCTCAAAAAGTACTCTACAGAGGCACTCTTTAATCAACATCTGTTTAGAGCTTTCCCTGTTAACTTCACATAGGCAGATTGTTTTCCATAATTAGGCACAGATAGGCTGTGATATAACCAGCTGACATATAGAATACATATTCATTTCTCCCGCTGACTCCTTGAAGGATCTGAGTAATGCACAAGAAACACCTAGTGCATTTAATACTAGTCTCAAGAGCTTCAGACTTGTCTAAGAGAGTCGCTGAAGCACTTCAGGTGAAACTCATGTCTTGTTAAATGAGAGGCTTAGGACAGTGTGATGCTCTTGATGAACTGAGAGGCTGTATTTAGATAAGAAATGGAGAGTAACTGGGAGCTCATGTCTCCTTATTTTCCTTTGCTGAATGGCCTGTAAGGGGGCAGAAATATTCTTTAGGGACAAGAAGATGATCACATTAATAGAGCTGTCCCTGCAAAGAGTTTGCAATTACAGCCCTGAACAGCTACCTGGGGCTCTGTGCTGTGGACTTTGCCTGGTCTCTGTTGTGTTAGGCCCTTTGCACAGACTCTTGTTCAGACAAACACTTAACCAAAGGCTTCAAGTTCTTCATATGTAAAATACCCGTTAAGCTCTTTCTACTAAATATGACCTTGATCTCTTGGTGCTGCAGCTCCCCAGTGAAAAATAGAAATCTGTTAACAGTTTTATCAGTCTGAAAACTCCCAGCAGTCCCATGCTACTATTTCTCATGTAACACAACAAAACATATCTATAAACGTGATAGTATTTACTGGCTTGATTCTGCCCTTTTCTCTTTGGCGAAATTAAATAACAGCCAGCTCCAGGGGCAGCCTGATTGATTTCAGTGAAACTAATGCTACTACTCAACAAGAGTGAGGGCAGAAGGAGCCGAGGCAGGCACCGAGCAGGTTCTGTTATTCCCCTGTTACTGCCATGAAGCTCCGGTTATTTCGAGAGAGCCTGTTCATATTTTCTCTTTCGCTGTCTCCTCCTGATCTTTTCGCCTTTTCTCAGCTTCACACAATAGTCTCAAATCTTATCAATTGTCTGTCAGCTTTAAAATCTCCTACTTCTGGAATTTTCAGGTTTCCCTCAAGTGAGCATTTAAAGCCACTGTGTCTCCAAACCATCTGCTATTACTGGGGAAAAAGCACCACAAAACACTTTAAAAACTGACAGCTGACTTTCAGAAGTCTTTAGTAATTGCAGCCCCAGCTGAAATTATTGAGAATAAATAGCCTGAAATGTTTTGGAAAGTCAGGGCATGAGCTGCATTCTGCTACCTCCAGCCCCATAATTTTCTACTCTTTTCAAAGTGTTATTGTTGAACGTATCAGAGTTTGAAGGTGATTAAAACTCAATAGTTCATTTGGTCCTTAGCATATTGTTTTCAAACATTTCCAGCAGAAGTAAATGCTTAAATCCCATTAAATTGGAGGCTAAATGCCTTAGTTTCTTTACAAATCCTTCTGGTAGGCATCAGATATCAAACAGACAAAAAAAAAAAATTAAGATGAAGCCAGGGTAT
>NW_008239284.1:2240790-2244898 GCF_000691975.1 Corvus brachyrhynchos
CTATGGGGAAAAGGGCATCTATTATGCAATGAATCTTTTGTAATGGTTTGGTGGCTTTGACAAAATCCATTTTACTTCATTGTCCTTTTATTTTACATAATATCCATAAAATGGCAAAGCAGAAGAAGTTATTGCTGATCAAAACAATTAGGATAAAGCTCTTGAGTTAGAATAATGTTACACAAAATATGACCTTTTTGGGCCAGAGCAACTTTCTCAGGGGCTGTATTCTGCATGAAGGGGTAGGACTTGTCTTGCAGCCCTTTAAAGCAGATTTTGTCTGTTGTCTTCGTATCAGAAGCAAAAAATAATAAAATATATATAGAGAAAGGGAGCTGGCTTAGTTCCCCTCACACTGTAATTAATACCCAGCATGTTGCAAAATAGCAGAGCAACTGCTACAAGACAGGTAAAGCTTAATCCCAGCATGATCACAGGGGCTGCTGGAAAATGGGCTCTAGTAAAATGAAATTTTGTGACATTCCAACAACTGAACAATCTTTTTTGACATTAGGCCAAGGAAGACCTGAAACAGGATGCCTTTGGGAGACCCTGTTCTCATATGGGTTCCTCTGGATTTCAGAGAGGAGTTCCAGCCAGGTACAGATATTTACCCAAACATACCAAGTTACAAGGAGGCTTAAAGATCTTCCAGAGTGAAGAAAAAACTAATAAACCTGTAGCTTGTATAACTGGGTTTACCTTGTAGTGGACAAGCCCTGCGTAGGTCAGTCCCTGTGCTGCAGAGGGCACATTTAAGGACAACGAAGCTCATGCCCCAGTTCTCAGTGATTCTTACTGGGAGCCTGACTCCCACTTGCCTTTGATAGTTGGCCCCTGGTTTCCAGTGACTGTAACTACCCCTCTTCCCTAAAATCCCTGCAGTGTCCCCTGTGGGATGTCTGTTCCCTGCTGTGTGACCCCATAGCAGCTCTGAGGAGCTGTTCCCAATGCCCCAGGACAGAGGTGCTGGGAGGGAGCTTTGGCTGCTTTAGTGTGCAAAATTCCAGCAGTGGAGACAGGAGATGCTGAGACTGTTACGGAAGGCCTTGCAATTGGCGTGCAGTTCTGTACGTGGTTATTTCATTGCAGAGCAGTCCTTAATTAATCCCGAGCCTTCAGAGCCCTCCAGAGCAGACTTTCTCATCTCTTCCTTCCCATCCCTCCCCTCACGAAGGTGTCTCTGCTCGTTAATTGAATCCCTTTTCTGTTCCGGCCATGGCTTGAACACAGGCACTGGATTTCTTGCCAGCTTGTGCCGGAATGAAAGCCAAGGTATTTGGTGTGTGCGAGCTGCCGAGCTGCGGCACTGCAGCTCCCTCCTTCTCCCATCCCTGAGCCCTCGCTGCCTCTGATCTCATCACTCTGATTTAAACACAAGGGCCAGACTGAAAGGGCAGAAATTTGTTTGGCTTTCGGCCCCGGCGAGCTTGAGCCTGTCCGGACATGTCCACTGAGTGCTCGAGAAGAGGGAGTTTCTCGCTGAACATGGATTTTTCCTGCCCCCTTTCCCGGCACAAAACTCCTTGGCATGAGTTCACCCTGCAGAAACCTCAGTATTTACACAGGCTCCGTGGCTGTGATTTACTCAGGGCCCAGCTGCTGGTGCTTATCTTCAGTTTTCTGAAGTAAAAGGTTGAAACTGAGAATTACAGGAGAGTGCTTCTGCTTGTTGTGCAGTCCCCCAGCTTGCTCCAAAATGGGTCTCCCTAAACAACCTCCAGCATCTTGCAATGGAATAATGTCCTGGAGAGGGAAAGAAAGGTGTTTAGAAAGACCGTCCATGTGCAAACAGGATATCTGTGTCCCCAGGAAATCTGGGCACATCATCACTGAAACACTGATCTGAGATTCTTTCCCTTAAGATCACACGTTCTTCTCAGAAAATGAAAGAGCAATGGAGAAGTTTGTAAGATACAGAGGGCCCTGAAAAGCATCAAGTGCAGCTCTTCAGCATCAAAGGGCTGTGTGAAATTAGCAAATAGTTTTCATTAATATTTCTAATAGAAATAACAGTATCTCTGTTCTAGGCCTGTAATTTTTTTAAGTCACTCTCTATCACCTTAACCTTGAATATCTAAGATTCTTTTGTGTTTCAGCTTAGGAGGGAGAACAAGAATCTTCCTCATCAGAGGTGTAATTTTTAGAAGATGAAATTACTTGCAAATGTAGAGTTTTAACCAAAAATATTGAGGGCTTTTGTTCAGGACCCTTTAATAATGCAAATCTTCCAGACAGATAAGAAATCCTATTTTTAAGTAATACTCTGGAAAAACCCCATCGTATTTTAATTAAATTAAATCACAATGAAATGCAGAAGACTTAAATAGATTGGCTGTCTGGTGTAGCTGCTAATCTGGCCCATGTTCAGTTCAGCCTGTGTAATCATCATCTATTCTGTGTGTGTTGTTCCAGACCCACTACATCCCCAAATATTTTGCGGAGTTAATCAAGTACCACCTGAAATTCAGAGACAAGGAGAACAGTTATGATGTTCATGCAAGATATAAACATACTGATTTCAGGTATAGCTTGGAAATAGGGAAAAATCATCAGATCCACAAGGAACTTTCTCAGAGCTCACATCCAGTGACTCCTGTGAGTGCTCAGAGCTGCAGCAATTGCAGGGGCTCCTCGGTTTGATTCTTGTATCTGGGGTCTGTGAGTTAATAAAGAGGAGATAGAAGATGTTCCATCATCCTGCTGCAGGCCAGCAAAGTTCAGTTGCCAGATTTCTTTCGTGCCTAGGATACAGGCTGTCTGAAGGAATTAGCAGCGCTGCCTTGGAAATCAGCAGGGTCTCTCTTGCCTTCGTTCCAGCAACATTCATCGGCACCACTTCGGAGCAGTTCAGGCTGAAGACCTCCAAAGTGAGGCACCTCGCTTGCTTTGAGAATCTGGGATTTTTTTCCCAGATGCTTTTCAGAGCTTTTGTGATTGCCTGACTCTTTCCATTTCTCAAATTCCATGTTTTCCCCCCGGCCTCCTCTGACCCAGCCTTATCCTTCTTTCCTTTCTCAGTGCCTCTAACCTGCTTCTTGAACCATTTACCTGCTTTTCTGATCAAAGAATATTTCAGTCTGAGTTTGGGAAGAAATTATTTTTAGTCAGTCTGTATCAGAAACACGTGGCCCTGTGCTACCAGACCACTTCACTGTCATCATTCTTAGCCAGGTTTATTCAAATTTGCACACAAGCCTGGTTAAAGCAGGAAATCAGGCAGAAACAAACCTTCTGTTTCCAGCCAGACACAGTGTTCAGAAGTCCTCAGTTCAAATTTCAGCCATTTCTAATTAAGAGCTCATCAAACCTCATAAAACCCGCAAGGTTTCCAAGGATCTCTTGCTAATGGCTACACTTGGAAGAAAAGAAAAGTACTGAGAGTTATTTTGCTTTCCAAGTGCACTGTGTACTTTTGTCCTCATCTTCCTTTGCTTTCTGTGACATCTGTGGACAAAATGTGTTTGGAGATGATTTGGTCAGTTAGATGAGAAATTATATATTGAGCACATTAGTGTGTAAATTTGGGCTTCCAAATGCTTTGGGTCATCAGCTCGTACAGAGATGCAAACACACACATGGGCTTGTGTACACTGGTTACAACAGCACGATAAACTTTCTGAAAGGACACCAAAAACTTTTGCTTTTGTATTTATATTATTTAGACTTCTGTTCATTTCTAAGGAAACGTTGTCCTTTTTTTTTAAATTTAAATGTCTCTGAGTTAATTTTGAAGCCAAAAATTGCTCATAAACTCATCTGCTCACAGTATCTGAGTTTCAAGATAATACACATCCTGCTCTCGCATTACATTACCCCCCATAAATCAGTCTCTGAGTCAAAACCCCTTAAAAACATAAATGCAAATATAAAACCAACAAGAGTTAAGAAAGTTAGCCCATGACTTAAAAAGGAAGGAGAGGAAATAACAAATGCTACAGAGAATGAAGTATTCAATGCCATTTTTGGTTGCTTCTCCCGAAAAAAAAAGAAAAAGGTTGATTGTGGCTGTGTACTAATGCAGTAAGTTTTAACAAGGGGGTCATCTGAAATAGCTAAAGACTATGCTGGCTAAAATCAGAGTAATTTAGATGTTCTGCAATTCAGC
>NW_008239284.1:2244934-2256043 GCF_000691975.1 Corvus brachyrhynchos
GCAGGACCTGATGAAATCGACCCTGGGGTACTTCAGGCTCTAGCTGCAACAATCCCAGAGTGATTAGAGATTATCTTTCAGAGTTCAAGATGACCAAGGTAGAGCCAGAGGCCCAGAGAAGGGTAATCACAAGGTCTATTTTTAAATAGGGGGAAAATGAGAACCAGGGGGATTATGGAACAGTAAAACTGACTTCAATACCCCAAAAGTTTCTAGAATTAGCTGTTACAAGCACTCAGAGAATTAGAAGTTAATAAGAAACAGCAAATACAGATTTGTCAAGAGCAAATCATGTCAAACCAGTACAATTCTGTGCAGGGGAGATGAACTGGTAAATAAAAACCAAGAGGTGGATATGATGATTGCTGGTATTTTAGTAAGGGTTACAATTCATGGCATCCTCATGGTCTAAGCAGAGGTGCATTCTCTGTTTCAAACTGCCACGTTTTGGGAGCACAACCAGGTGTAAATTAAGGCTCAAAAAGTAGCTGCAGATTGTTTCCTGTCAAGGTGGGAGGGCACAACAAAGGGGGTCCCTCAGGGGTCTGCGCTGTGCTGGGAAGAGCTCAGGGTTTTAGTGGCTGTCTTGTGTGGCATTCCAAAGTGCACATTAATAAAATTACCTGATGTCATGCTGGGTGGCATTTCAGCATTTTGGAAAAGAGAAGCAGAGCTGTGAATAATTTTTATACCTGGTTATATGAAATTTGCATCCTGAAATGGGATAAAACCAAATTATAGTCGTTAAACAAATGCAAGTGCAGAATAGAATGCAAACTAGAAAATCCTTGGCAAAAGAAGCAGTGTTTAACAATGAAGACAACACAGAGTGACGGAAAATGCTAAACTGAATATGATATAATATCATAAAACCACTTCAGAAATGACAATTAATGCAACAGAGTTTGAGTGGGGCCTGTGGGTAAAAGAAAAGGGGTAAATTTTTACGTTTCAGGCAACCTTCGTACAGCCTTGGCTACACTCTCCTCTGGTTTTGTAGCTCAAGAAAAATCTTGACAAATGGGAGAGGGACTAAAGGAGAGCCATAGGAATGATAAGAGGTTTGGAAAACGCAACCTATGAGGAAAGATTGAAGGAATTGGATTTGTTTAGTCTAGAGAAGGGAAGACTGACAGAACGTGATAACATTCCTCCAATATGTAAAACATTGCTAGAAAGAGAATGGTGATGAATGTTCTTCAGAGCAGCAGCGAGGAGGAGAGAATTCACATCATTTTCAGCAGAAAGGATTTCATTTAGATATTAGAAAAAGCTTCCTAGCTTCAAGGCAATTTCAGCACTAAAATAAGCTGTGTGAGAAGGTTAGCTGCTTCCTTGGACGTCTTTAAAAACAAGTTACTCATCTGTCAGGGATGGCCTGGGAGGATTTTGTGTTGCCCTCTGTTTGAGGGAGCAGGCTGCAGCTTTGGCTATCTGCTGGCTTGTATACCTTAGTTTGTAAATGCATTTGAAGATTAGGCTGAATACAGTATTAGTAACTGACAGGTCACTGGAGGTTGGTTGTTTGTCCGCTCTGCTTTCCAGGGACATGATGCTGTAGCTGCAGCTGAGTTCATATAATCAGGAAAGTTTTTATTCAACCAACACTTGTGCAAGGGGAATTCTGCACTTCTTACAGCAGGTGAGGAGCAAGGCAGACTAAGCGGTTTCATCAAGGTTATTCTGTGTTATATCATCTCACTGGTTTGTGTAACCCAGACACGTGCCTTTTGATCTAAATATCCTCAGGTTTGTGAGAAGCACTCTGCTCTTCATCTCTGGTTAGTTGGACAGTAGATAATTGGGAATAATTGTTCCCTAAGTCCATAGTCTTCCGTGCCAGTTGTAGTTTTTGTATGCTTCTCTACTTTTGTTTTACTTCTTCATGTTGCTGTGAGTGCTAATTAACATGCTTACGTTTTTAAATAGCTTAATTTGTTGTTTAAAGTTGACTATGAGATAACTGTGGAGAGTGGAAGGAGTGCAGTGATATATAAACAGAGACCTACAACTTCCTGAGATGGAGGAACAACTCCTTGCTGAAAGGAGGATAATTTAGGATGTAGTTGTGTTTTTGAACTGTAGAACTGTGACTAGAAGAATATATATGTTATGGGATGGGATTTGTTGTTCATGCACCAGAAGTCTAAACAGGGCACAAAGGTAACGTGAGCTGTTGTTGCACATGGTTTTGAGTCAATGGCAGCAGCCTCTGGAAAGGTCAAATACCTAAAACCATCAGCATTTGAAATTCCACGATGCTGTTGAGAAAACGAACAAGAAAACACAGTTGTGCCCTTTCAACATGAAATGTTTCTGTGGTGTTTCCTCAGGGACTGGTCTGTGCTGCCATGGTGGGGAGGCTCTGCCAGACGAGGTGCAGCCGAGCAGGGCTGGCAGGCTGGAACTCTTATCCTGCTCCAAACTGCCTTTCCCCAGGGATCTTGTGGCCTCTCTGAAGCAGAACCTGTGCAGTTATGGGAAGCTGAGACACAGCAAGGCTTCCATCCCCACGAAATGCCTGTGGTCGTGTTGGCAGAGCACTGGGAGGGTGCTGGATACCTGGGTGTTGGAATTAATTTCTATTGCTAAGAGATCACCCTAAGGTCAGTTTGGGAGAAGCAGCAGAAGTTTGCAGCACCTCTGCCTTCACAGCACACTCTCTTCCCTCCGTGGGGTTACTGGTGTGTCTGAGCAGCAGGAAGCATTTGTCTGAGGAACAAGAGCTGAGTGCTCAGCTCTGATGTGTGTGTTTAGCCCTCGGATTGCTGGTTTTGTGCCTTGGGAGCTGGGATGCAGCATTAGGTAGCCCGATGATGGGTTGGAGGGAGGTGGTGCAACATTTCTGGCTGCCCCAGTGCATGACCCTTGCTAGGGCTGGACCCGCACAGTCCAGGCAGGACCTTTTCCAGCTGTGCTGACCAGTTCCCAGATTCCAGCTTCAAACCTGGGACCAGTGATATCCAGAAGGCTCCTAGTTTGGAGGGGGTAGCAGTGAGTGTTCATGTGTGTTGTTTTGCTGCACAGCTGCATCATCCCCGAATAAACTGCCCTAACTGGAGACAGGGACTGTGGACCGAGGAGATCTCTGGGTTGATGCTCAAAAACTGCAAGACTCTCTAAAATAATCCCACCTCCAAGCTCTGCCTGGGGAACACAAGAGGTTAAAAGCCAAAGCTGTGTGTTACTCTCCTGCAGTGATTTACTGCTTTTCGGATAAAGATAACAGGCGAGATGTTCCCTCTCCCCACATACATCTTTTTTTTCCTTCATTCCTCCTTGCTGATCCCTCCTTCTCACCCCACTGCTGCACACATCACTTCTGCTGCTCTACACATTGTGAGTGGGGGAGATTTCTTGAACCAGGGGCCTCCTGCTTAATGCACTGAGGATTCAGCCAAGCCAAAAACGCCTGTAGCATATGGGGAAGGGAAGGGCCAGCAGTGAGCAAGCTTGGACAGATGTGCTAGAGAGGGAGCGTGGTGTTAGTGGGGGTGGAGAGAGCTCTGCCCCCCTCCCAGCCAGTTCAAGAGGTGGCCAATAGGGAGAAATGGACCCTTTTTAGGACCCCAACAGTTAGGGAGAGCCCCTGAGGCATTTTTGGCTGGGAGGTTGTGTGTACACACACACTCACACACGGAACAGTTCAGCAGCAGTCCAATCCCCAGTGACATGGAGCTTTTTCTTAATTCAGAGCATATTTCAGGCTTTAGTTTAAAGGGGGGGGGGGGGGAAGCAACACCAAAAACCAACCCATAAACCATAAAGAATCTATTGAAACAATTGTAACGGGAAAAAATAGAATGTGGCTGCAGCCAAGGTTGTTAGGGAGGAGATGTATGGTAGAGATGAAAAATAAAAGGAACAATTACCAAGTTCCTCACTGGCCTCAGATCAGCCTGGCAAAGTAGAGACCTGGGAAGGCACTTCCTAAAAACCCAGAGAGGTGGAGGTGTCTCCCCCAGCAACATCACTGCTCTCAGGTGAGCTCCTGCTTGAACCTCCTGAGCTCCTCAGGATTGGTTTTCAAGCAGAAGGTTAAAGCTGATGAGCAGTAATTTATCTTCTTGTTTGTTTGTTCACACTGAGCAACTTCATTTGGGGATCTCGAAGCACACAGGGAGCAAAAAGCTCCCAGGCTTTCCAGTGAAGTGAGGCCATCTGATGAAACTCCACAGAAACATCCTCTTCAGAAGGTTCAAGTGATTTTTAAAGGGTGCCTGGCAGGACTGGGAATGGCACCTCCATAACCCAAACCCTCCTGCATAGAATGTCTCTACAATGGGATTTTTTCTGACACCGATTTGTTTGTTTGTTTGCAATTAGGAATTTGCCTGGACATCAGCATCCTTATACAAAGAGCAATTGAGTCAGTCCCTGCTCCAAATATCTTCCAGTCTTCACTCTCAGGGATAATTTTCCTCTAAAGGCAATTTAGATGCACAAGACTCTTAGCACGGCTTGTTCATTACTGCCAAGGACCTGCAGTGCAGGATGCGTCTCCTCAGTTAACATCTGTTTTTTTGACCAAATTGCCTTAGTTGCTGCATGGGCCCACAGCTGATATAAAATGCTGAGAAATTATGACTATTTTTGTTGTTTGGGTGTTTTGATTTTATTTATTTATATATTCCCCTAAACTTGCAGTTCATTTTGGCATACTGAGCTGGATTTACTCGCAGTTGTACCCAGGCAATTACGATGTTTAAAAAATTACTCCCAGCCTGCCCCAGTGCAGAGAGGTGAAAAGCAGGGGAGGGGATGTGTGTGTGTCTCCTGAGGGGGGTTCTGGCATCAGACCAACAGGAGCAATCGGCATTTGGAGGGAAAAGATGCATGTGCACGTTAGGAGGCAACATCTGCTCCTAGGGCCACATGTTCCTGCCACAGAAGAGAAATGCTGCCTCTGCACTGTCTTCCTGCACGTGGGGTTGGGTCTCTCTGTGCAAAGGGGGGTCTCTGGGGAGGTTTAGGTACCCTGACCCAGATTTTAGTTGTTATTTTCTGTCAATTAAGTCAAGAAGAAAGAAGGCAGGCAAACAAAATGCAGTTTGGGCGGGGAACTGGGCACCCAAGATATTTCTGTCCCCATGTTTTTAAACCTTCCTTATGTGCTTGACGCTTAAGGGACTCTTTGGCTGCTGCCTGGGCTCTGATTCCAATTCAAATCAGTGAGAAATCAATAGGAGTGAGATGCCTGGAAATTGCCCTTCTACTGAGGGCTTGAAGTGGCTCGTGTGCCATCGACAAGGCAGAAGCACTTTGTCACCCAGCATTAATTGTCCCATCAGCCCCACAGCTCTGTGCCATGGAGCTCCTGCTATGGTTGTTTCTGACCACATTTTACTGCTTTGCTGTTCTGGGTCTCTTTCTAGTTCTCACCAGGGTTGTCCAAGGCAGACAGGAAGACTTTGAACTAAGAGTAGTAGCAATAATTTCCTTGGCTTTAATGGCAGCCTTTGGGGGATCTAACATGGGTTGTTTCATCTGCAATTAAACTTTGGATCTGATGGCCCAGATTTAGGAATCTAGAGTCAGCTTTGAGTCACCTAAGGCAATAAAAGGCCTGGAAGACCAACTGTTGAGATTAAAAGGAGACAATGTGGCTTGCTGCCTTTTCCAGGGGGGGCAAGACATGCAGCCTCAAACCAAAACATCATTTATTGTCAGAGTCTCTATCTAGTAAATTTGGAAAGCTTGAAGGCAGGATAGAAAGAGAGCAAAGTGCAAGAACAGGGGATCTCTTTTCCTTGCCCCTTATTTGATACTATAGAATGAGTTGTTAATTTTTATACTCTGCATTTCCTCACACCTTTGGGCATATTATGCTCCTCTGTGTAGCTCCCTTTGGACCAAATCTGAATTACCTGCCAGACCTCCTCAGTTTAGATTTAACTCTGTGCTGTGTTTGTAGCATTAAGCTGAACTCTAACTTTTGTTTTGCTTCAGCCCTGCCTATTTTTTCACTGTTAAGCATTGAAACAGGCTGCCCAGGGAGGTTTGGAGTCCTTATCCCTGGAGATGTCTAAGGAAGTCCTGGATGTTCCACTCAGTGCTCTGGGCTGATGACAAGATGGGGATTGGGCACAGGTTGGACTCGGTGGTCTTGGAGGTCTTTTCCAACCTCAGTGATTCTGGGATTCTATGGTACCACCCACTCACAGAAATCCAGATCAGAAGGTGAGCAGTGCTGGCTCTTCCTGGGCCGTGGTGCTGGATGGGAAGGTTGGATGTGCCCTGCAGGTGGAGGGGAGGCAATGCAGCGCGAAAAAAGCAAATGGGATGATGCCAAGGTCTTCTAGTCCTGTGCTATGAGCAGTCCAGCCATCCTCCCACTACCTGGCAGGGCCAGAGACCTGTTGGGAAGGAGGTGGTGCTCCTTCTCTCCGTAATCCACGCCTTGAGCTCCAGACTCCCATCTCCTTTGGCAGGAGAAGAGCCGAGCCTGTGGCGCTGCCGGCCCGGCACTGTGGTCACGCTGCTCCTTACAAGAGTATCCTCATTTTCTTGGCCAAATATATATGTGGGTAACTCCATACTTCCTTGCTAAATTCCTCTTGGAGTTTCGTTTTGATTTGTGTCTGTTCCTTTGATATAAAGTTTTAATTTTTCTTGACTAGCACTTGCTGAAAAACCATTTTTTCCCCCCAGCGTGGTAAAAGCCTGAGTTTGGAAAGTGAGAGGTTTTGGGAAGGTGTTGCAGAATGTTACCTTGTTCCCAATGTGTTTAATTTTCATCCACTGTCAGGGAAGGGGTTGGGCAGCAGACTAAATGGGCCCAGAGGAGTTTAGAAAGTGCAAAAGAAGTTAAAAAGCCAATACTTTTCCAAGTTAAGGGGTGAATTTGGGTATCCACATACCTGGATATGCTGGTGCAATCAAAGAGCTGTCAGTTCAAGTGAGTGTTTACAGCTCCCAAATTCAGTTAATTTATGACATGTTTAATATGTTTTCACAAATGTTTGTTGTACTCACGTAGTGACGATGCTGTATTTGGTCAGTAAAATTCCATCCTGCCTGCAGTACGCAAAGATCTGAATGTCACAAGGATGTTCTGTGTCTGAGGAAAAATATTCACTTTTATTTTAAACAGCCCAAATGCTTCTGCTTTTCTTTTTTTTAGTAGAAACTTAAAGCTGTCACTGAAACCACCAACAGGACTTTCCAATTCTCACTAACATTATGGGATATTTCTGGTTTTTCTGGTTTGCATTCTTACTCTTTGCCTTTTTTGCAGTTTTTTTTCCCTTCACCCTCTTTCTTCAGCATAACGAGATTGCAAATTAGTGCTGGCTTGAGGCCATGGCTGCATCTATGAGGCCATTTAAAGTTATTGCTCTCTAATCCCCCTGGGCCAGTAGGAAGTTCAGCTGCGATCACAGAGAAAGAAACCACCCCAAATTCTAGAAATAATAATTTTAAAAGAAAAAAACCCAGAAGAATATGGAATTGCTTTTATGCATTTCAAGTTTTGGTGGGGAAAGGCATGTGAAAACACGTAGAAATACTGAAAAGCAGCTTTGGAGATTGCTCTGAAGAGATTTGTGGTCAGGGCCAGAAGGCAAAGTCTGTTTTACTTTGGTCTGAGTTTAGGCTTCTGGTCTTGGACTTTTACCTGGGTAGAATCAGGAACTGTCCCCACTGAAGCTGGTGGGGTTCAGCTGCTGTGCAGTTGGAGTGAGCGAAAGCTCTGAGCATCCCAGCAGGTGGGGAAGGATTTGCAGCTTCACTCCCATTCTAGCTCTGAATTTTGCAAATCACCTTCTGCAGGAACCTGGTCTGAAGCAAGCCTTTTAATGCAGCAGCCAAAAGGCTCCACAGTTGAAAAGCAGATCAGGACAATATGTAGTGATTTGGTATTACTTTGGTGTTCCTTACTTCACAGAACCCCGACAGACTTTACCTTGATGGCAGTCTCATTCTTGATGCTGTGCACATGAAGGTGATGTTCCTCCTTGCCCCCCCAAATTTACAGGCAATACAGGTAAGGCAAATTTATTACACATCCTTGGTTAATTGAAAATTCAAGCTGTTCTACTTTAAGGCTATTTATCCTACAGCTCAAATCATTGCCACATCCTACATTTCTATTTGGTGCCATATCCATTTCTCAGAGCATTTTAAATGAATGCAGGCCTTTCTCTTCACTGAAAACAGATATCAACATAATTGTTAACATTTAGGAGAATTCCTTGAATTTCCACCTTGGGTTTCCTGTTTCTCCTGTGGTCATTCCCTCGGCAGATCCTACATCCGAAACTCCCTTCTTCCCTGATTTTCATGAAGGGTTAAAGCACAAACAGCAGCGTTATGTTCTGGGGTGCCAAACTTTTTCTTCTGCTCCATCTCCTTTTGATTTAAAAGCTTTGTTTATCTATCTGTAAAGTCACTGGCAGGCCATAAAGAGATATATTGCCTTGGTGCAGACAGCACAGACTCTGCTCCTGGGAAAGCAATGGGCTGTGAAGTTGAGTGTGTGTGTGTGTGTGTGGGCCCTCATAATTCAGGAAGGGTTCTCTTTTGGGAAGCTCCCAGTGGACACTGCCTGCAGCCGCCTGTGGCTCCTTGTAGGAGAAGCGTGTGTGTATCCAGGAGGCTTGGTCAGGCTGAGTGCTTTTGATGTCCTCATAAAGCCATCACTCCAGAGCTTGGAATCACAGAGCTATTGAACTCGGTCATAATAGAGCGGGTAAAGTGCTCCCAGCGGTTTTGATATTATTATATTTTTATTTTTTGATAGACAAATAATGTGTCAGAGCCCAGCTTGCTCGGGCACTCCCTGTCATTGTATAGTGAGATACAACATCAGAATAATTGCTTGGTTTCACAGTCACTGCCAGGGGTTGAACCTCCAAGTGAACATTCCTTGATAGAAGCTGTATTTTGTTGAGTGTCTGCAAAGTCTGTATTCCCTGGCATATCCCATGGCTGCTCCCAGGAGTACAGAGAGCATTGCTTCTGGCTGGGATGAAACGTAGGGTGTTCTAGTGGAAGAGGTGGAATAGGAGAATTGTTGCTGGCTGGCATTTAGACTGCAGAAACTGCTGATTTAGCTGAGCTGAGAGCGACTGGGTTTAATCTGCGATGGAACTGACTTGTAATGTCCTTTTTACTTATCAGCAGAGGAGGCATCTACTGAAAAAGAGGGCAGAGCACCAAACTCAGCTGAACCACTGCCAGAAGAAAGGTTATTGATCCCCTGTGAGAGGAGAGAGGAAGCTGTGTCTTTCATAGAATCACAGAATGGTTGGGTTGGAAGGGACCCTAAAGCTCATCTCATTCCACCCCTGCCATGGGCAGGGACACCTTCCCAGGGTGCTTCAAGCCCCATCCAACCTGACCTTGGACACTTCCAGGGAGGGGGTAGCCACAGCTGCTCTGGGCAACCCCTTTGAACAGCAACTCATGCTTCATGGGAATCCCTTACCTGGAATCACAGATTTCCAGAGATCTGAGTCTAAACCTTGAGAAATGCAGCTGGGAAGCAGCAGAACTCTCTCTTGGAGAATTTCCTCACATGGAGGATTGGCATGAGAACTGCAGATCATTGCAATCCCATTGCTCCTCTCAATGCATTAAGTGATGCACAGCCTGGAGCAGGCCCCTGGAAATAAATGCTTTCCACAGATTCAGTTTATCTTGGGAAACTCTACCAACATGAACATGGGCCCTCAGCCTGCCACCTCCTCATCCCTGGCAGGCCATACCCACCCTGTTTTTCCTTGTGGCTGGCACAGAGGGGATCCAGACCCCTGTGTCCTGTGCAGGGCTGGTTGATGCTGTTAACAACAGCCTCTGTGTGAGCTCGTTTGCCTGGAGAGAAATCATTGGTACCTTTTTACAGCGAGGATAAATCTGAGAATGGCCTGAAAATCTGCAGGAAATTACTTTTCAAGTGACCGATGATATGACCTCTAATTTCCTAATGATCTAGGAAGAGTTCAAGCCCAAGTGCTTGTATATGCAGAATGCCAAATTTATATATACAAAGCATCATAATTACTGTCATGGAGATTTACAGTGCTTTACAAATCATTAATAATCATAATAATAATATTTACCATAACTCTTTCTGGCAGATTAATTGCAATTCTCTTTGACCATTCTCGAACTACTCTTCTCACAACATCTTTCCCATTGGCATGAGAATGAAGTACACACAATGTAATTTATTGACATAAAGGGTGGCTTTATTTCCCTGTGTTTATTTGAGACAAAAGGAGATATTTGCTATCGAAGGGAAAGCATAAGCATTAATGAATCAGCAGATCTTTTAAGACAGTGCTGTGTATTGCTCCACTTCAATCTGGCATTAGCAGGTGATGTGTTGGTGACAGGCAGGGGGGATCCTTGCTGCTCAGTTAAGGTACATTTTCAGAATTGAGTCTATAAAAGACAGATGTAGCCATTTGCGTGAGAATATTTTGGGTCTTTCACATCTGTTTTAGGAGGGGGGAACATCCACAGATGAAAAATGTCAAGTTTAGGCTACACTGACTGTTGTTTAGCTGATGAGCTGAGGTGATAGAAATTTCTCATTCTTCTAAATACCATCAAAATGATGAGATGTGGAGAAAAGAAAAAGTAAGAAAATGTTTTCCCATTTTCTCTGCGTTCCTATTCCTCAGTGTACAAAATTTGTGAGCAGTGTCAGATGGGATAGAAAATGTTGGCGTGCAAGGGCATTTTTCAGCTTTAACTTTTGTATGCTGTTGTAGTTTCTTATATTTCCTTGTATTTTTATAAGATAACAGTCTTTATAAGCTGTGTTTTTGCAGCAGTTTTATACATTTTCCTGCCCTTTTTCAACAGCCTCTACTATTCCTGCCAATTTCATGGGTTTCTCTCTAATGAATTGCTCTGTCTAGGTCTGATTTTATCCGGTACTAGAAATATGGGGTTAAAAGTCCTTTATTCCATGGCAAATTCCTAGAATCATAGAATTGTAGAGTGGTTTGGGTGGAAGGATCCTTAAAGCTCATCCCATGCCATGGGCAGGGACATCTTCCACTGTCCCAGGCTGCTCCAAGCCCCATCCAGCCTGACCTTGGGCACTGCCAGGGATCCAGGGGCAGCCACAGCTGCTTTGGGCACCCTGTGGCAGGGCCT
>NW_008239284.1:2256062-2264619 GCF_000691975.1 Corvus brachyrhynchos
CCTTGGGCACTGCCAGGGATCCAGGGGCAGCCACAGCTGCTTTGGGCACCCTGTGCCAGGGCCTGCCCACCCTCCCAGGGAATATTTTTTTCCCCCTTATCTAATCTAAACGTACTTTCTTTGATTAATTCATTGAGAGGGCAGTTTAATTAGTGTTTATGCTTTTAGACATTGTTCTGTTGTCTATTAAGAAAAAAAAAAGTCAGGCAATATTAACATTTTGTATCTTAGTTTCACGCTTCTCTTTGTTTATTCCTCCAAAGCACATTTTGGGTATAAAATGACCCTTCCATTTATTGTGTTGGCATGAGTGTGGGGTAGGAGAAATGATCTGCTGTTGTTCATAAGAATAGCACCCACTGAGTGATGGCTAAAAGAAGTCTGGCTCCAAGACACACCATCCACTCACATCTCTGGTTGAACTCATCGCGTGCTGGGAGCACCATGTGTGAGTCAAAGTCACAAAAACACGTAACCTCATGTTGAAATCCTGCTTCAAATGTATTATACAATAATTGAATCATTTGTCAGACCAACACAAGCTTTAACTGCATCCAGTGTTGCGGCATCAGACTCCCCACTGAGATGCAACAACCTGGATATTAAGAAAACTTCCACAGGATGACAGGCAGAAACCTCAAGCACCCCCAGCCTCGGCTCTGTCTCATCAGGCTTTCATCTCTGGGAGACAATTACGAAAGCTCATGTGTTATAATATAAAACACTGAACTATTAGTGCCTGCTGACATGGAGAAAAATGGTAATAGTATTTCTCTCCCACCTGCCTGTCCTTCAATTGAATTTTATAGCGGTTGTCTCATAATTTTTCGAAGTTTCCAAAAAAAAGACTTAATGAACCTTTTCTAAAAGAAAGTGCCAAGCAAGCTAAATGCAGAAGTTGCTGCCAATTCTGCCTTTTTAATACTTTTAAAACAAATACAGATTTAGAGGCACACTCATAGCAAAGCTGTGTGCCAAAGGCCATCGGAACTGAAGACATGTTTTAGAATATATACATATAAAGTGGGTCTGATGAGTCACATAATTTGTTGCCTGGAGACAGAATACATTTACACGATGTTCTTTAATCTATTTCTAATTTATATGATGTTCCTTGGTCTAATGGGTTGGTTCCCTGTGCCGAGTGTCCAGCAATAGACTCCTAACAAGGACCAGTCTATGTTTATTCATATATTCTCCGTTACGTTCTCCGTAATTCCAGAGAGATAATTACCCATGAACGCGCTCTCCTCTCTCAAGTAAATTAAAGGGTTTCCCATGCAGGGCGTCCTCCTGGGACCACAAGGAGTTTTCTGAGGATCTGTGACGGTTCAGGTACAAGGAGACTCCCAGCTTAGCTGTAACCTTTGAGGTCCTTCCTATTTTCATACCGACACCTATGTCATCAGTCCCATTACAGAAAAATTCCTCTAATCTGAAAAACCCCACTGGTGGAAAACCTGTCCTCATCCCATGAAAAGTAAGAGGTACCATGGGGATGTTTTTGTTGTCAGTGAATCATATCTGGTAGGAGTTGTTTCTTTTCCTTGTGCCACAGCTCCAGCCCCCTCTGAGCCTCCCAGCCAATTGCTTTGGCTGCAGAAGCCCTTGGAAGCCCAGAGTACAGTAATTGCTTCATTGTGTTGCTTTAAGAGGAAAGGAAAATAGTTATTACTGTGAGCAAGTGCTTCTGGTTTTTTTCCCCTCTTGCAGTTGTGTGTTTTGGTTACAAAACGTCCTCTATTCTGAAACGGGTGTTTTGAGACTTTCTCTTGTTGAGGTGGAAGGTTGAGAATGGGCATCTGATTATAATGCAGTAATGAGAGGAAACATTGGCTTGGAGAAATGCTCCTCATTTATAAAATGGGAGAGAAACTATTACTGATTAATTTTTGTCCTGATCTCTTTATGGAAGGTAACAAAGCAGCAGTTACGTTCCTGGAAAGCGTGCCGAGACTTGATGCCGATGTACTTCCATCTCATCTTAAGTTACAGAAAACTTAATTGAAATTTTACTTTTAAAATTACTGTATTTACTTGTTTACTCATCTGGTGATAGGTGTAAATATGGAATTTATGGTTGGTCAGTGGCTGAGATAAAGCTCCCTTAAATTGTTGGTGCTGCCTGTGAAGAAGTTGTTTTTCCATAAGACTGTTCTGAGAAAAAACAACAGACAAAAGCCCAGCTCCAGTAAGCTGAGATATCCCATTATTAGAGATATCTAGAAATTTATGACTGGAAAAGGTATTAGGTTGTGACCCGATGGTCTCCTGCTGCTGAGGCTCCAATGGTGATTAGGAAGAAGTGATTTCATCTCCATGGGAAGGCTGTTGCCCTCATCCCTGTTTTATTTCTCATTGAGAAGCTGAACATGGTATTAAGGACTAAGAGGAAAAAATGCCTCCCCACACATCCACACGGAGTGTTATCACTGCCAGCTCCTCTCTTCAAAGACCCCTGACTGAAGCTCTTTGTGACTAAGTCCATTTAATTCCCCTGCTAAGAGAAAAAAAAGTAGAGTTCAGAAGTTCAAGGAACTCTCCTGAAAACCACACGCTTGTGGTTGTCTGGGCTGCAGGGGGAAGAGTTCGGCTGAATTGCTCAGTGCTTGGGACGTGGTCACACTCATGTGACGTCTTCATTCCAGGCAAGGAATGGCCAAAGAGGTGGAAAGTGTCACACACTGCTGGTGGGACCTGAGCAGTCTTGGAAATGTTGCCTTAGATGTCACCTTGGGAGCTGTTTGAGATGAAGTATCTGGAAGCCTCATCCCAAGTTCTGGGAATGTTAGCCTAAGATTGTACATTCATGGCCTTGACAGGCTCGTATATAACCCTGAATAGCATCTCCCTTTCCTCCCAGCTTGTGGAACTGTTAATAGTAGTAGTCTCCTATAAAGCTTAAAGTACATGGAGCATTTAAAGCTTATAACATTTATAGATTGCTACAGCAGCAGGAGAATCAAGCTAATGAAAGGATTGGGTGGGTGCCCTGAATTAATATGACCATAATCTAATTCATTTTAACTTCTTTTTGCTGCATATAAAACCTTCCTCTCTTCTCCAGCAGCACAATTAGGACCCAATTCACAGGCTTGTGGCAGATAATGGGAGGGTTCCCGCACAGTGGGGGTGAGAGGGTTTGAACAGCAGGCCCTGGGCAAGGGCAGAGGGGTGGTGGTAGAGGTGGCAGAGGTCCTCTGTGGAGGAGAGCAGGACATCTAGGAAAGAGGGACTCAGAGAATCAGGACCAGGAGGTGTAGATAAAGTGCTGGGTTTTGAAAGGAGTGCACTGCTATCATTTGAATTAGAGATTTATTTTTTTTCCTTAAAAATGTCCACAGTATAGAGCCTACGTGCACCCTGATATAGGCTGCTCCTTTCCATATGGCATTTTATCCTCCCTTCTATGCCCTTGCCATTGCCAGGAGAAATTGTGTTTGGAGAATACTTCTTGTAGTTTTTAAGTGCAGTGAAATGCATGATTGTGCTGTCTTCTTTTGTTCTTTGTTTCATCTCCATCTCCCATCTGTTTTGTTTTGTTTCAGCCCAAAGGGAAGGGTTATTGCATGCTCTGTAGCTCATCCCGTGGTGGCTCAGAGGGTGGGGAGGGAGCTGAGGACCTGCAAGCAGTCAGGTGGAGATGCTGGAGGGGAAAGCAGGATTTGGAGAGCGAGTAAGGCATTGTGGATTGTTCTGACAGAGTTTGTTGAACTGTGTTACTGGATCACTGAGGCCAAGAAAATATTGCAACACATGTCCATGTAACAGCCAGTTCATACTTCTGACCTTTTCATTTGCTTCTCAGAAGAGCAGTGTGACACTGGTTTCTATGTACATGCTCTGACAGCCTTCCCTGCCTACTGGAGAGTTATGGAAAATAATACAATAACGTAATAAAGGACTATCAAATCCTTTCCCTTAGACCTGAACCCATGCATTCCGTGCTAGGGTTTCAGAAGCTTCTGAGTGCTCACAAGTTAAGGGATGGGCCTGTTCTAGGATGTGGAAAATTCAGTGAAAAACAAGGCGTTAAAGAAGGTAATAGCTGTACACGATTGAATGGGGAGCACTGTTCTTCATGGACCTGTCCTGAACCCATGCCCCAGCACAGTTTGAGGACTGGTGTTGTGCTTGGAGTAAACCTAAAGCCAAAGCTGAAGCCACTTGCACTCATTAAAGAACTCGTGGCAGCTTTCACTGGGCTGGACGAGCAAACCTTGCCCTGGTCAGACACATATTCGAGCGAATCTCTCCTATGTGTTGATGGCAGCTATTTATAACCCCTTATTTAGGAGGCTCTCTCCATCACTTTCTTTCTCCATTGAGTCAATGAAGGGAGAGTGCATCTAAATTAAGCTTCTTTTCTTACTTCCCTCCGGGGAGTTTGTTTTTTTCCAATCACTAAATGTACAAGAGTCTCACAATGGAGGCTAAGGTAGGTACCTAAATGTAAGTGGTGTTTACACCCAAGTCTCTAAGAGTGTCCTGCATCCTCATTCAGATAAGATGTGCCTTGTCCCTTCCTCCTTAATTGCTGTGCCATGTTAAACTGTTTCCAAGGTGGCTGCACATCCATCCTGATTCCATGTGCTTCTGTGAATCCCTGGATATGTATGGGGCTGATAAAACCTGCTTTATTTGAAGGAGCAGGGAAAAACCGCTTTAAATAGAGAAATGCTTGCAGGCATTTGTGTGTGTAAGTGGTGAAGAAATAGCTGCAGTTGAGAAAAAATGGGGATTCCCCCCAGGTAATACGAGGAGCAACCAGTAGATTTAGGGCTGAATTAAAGTTTAGGTGGATGAATGCAGTTGTGCTACCCAGAGCTCCTGCTTCCCTCAAGCCAAGATCTGGATGATGGGCTCTGCAGGGACAGAGGTGTTTCCCTGCAGACAAGGACACTACAGACATGCAGCTCACTGAATAGCAGAATCATTTAGGTTGAAAGAGATCTCCAAGATCAAGCCCAACCTCTCTCTGCAGCTTCTCCATTTCCAGGCTCCATCTGCTCCATCCTAGGTCCCACTGTGAGGTGCCTTTGTCAGATTATGCCAACGTCTCCTGGAGGGTTCTGCTGCTGCCTCAGGGGCTGGTTCTGCTCTCAGCTGACCTGCAGAGCAGAGGTGCTCCCATGCACATCTGCCTGCTCCGTCTGGGTGGAAGAGATGTGGTTTAGGATGCCAGCAGTGCATCCCACAATTAACATTCACTTTGTCAGCCCCTGGTGTAATCCTCCAGATAATGCAGAGACCTCCCTTGGTGCCTGCAGGGGAGAGGAAACCACAGCGCTGAAAAGGGCAGTGTCAGGATTCTTGGAAGAGTCCCCATAAAAACTCGGTGTGGTGTGGTGAAATACACCCATACTGGGCTGAAACCTGCTCACATTCTTGTGGAAGAGCCGTATTTCAGAGTCTTCCCTTAAACAAAATATCTGCAGGCAAAGCTGATGAGATCCCATCCCTGAGGAGCGCCTGCAGGATGAGGCCTGCATTCTTCAAGCCATTTCAGGATGAATGGCAGAGCAAAGCTGGGCACCTGTAAATACAATTATTTGTTTATTTACACAGAAACTCCCTTCTGTTCCTTGCGATGCCCTGAAGCCAGAGCTTCACTGGGGTCTGTGTGTGCTGATTTGGGCAGGAAGCATGGCACAGGGGGCACCTGACTTGGTTGAAAGACAGCTCCTCTGACTCATCAGCTGAAAGCAAAAAGAGCTGCATATATTTAAAGCAAAGCTCTATTTTAAAAATTAATGATCTGCAAGGGAGAGAGGGGAAACTGCTTCTCTGTAATGCAGAAAAAGACCCTGATGACCACAGCCTGGGTCCCTTTCCAGATGATGTCATCAGCAGTCTAAATAATAAATTTTTAACGATGTGGAAAAAAAAAAAGAGGAGGAAATAAAAAAAAGAGGGGGACTCTGTTTCAATGAGGAGTAAAAGTAGCTGGTGGCACCAGGGTCTAAGGAAAATATATGTTTGTGTGAGGTTTCTGCCCTGTGTAATTAGATTATCCCAAGTGTAGGAGTGTTCTGCAAAAGGCACATTGAAATGCCACTAATTGAGTGCTCTGTGTCTTCCCCTACCACGTGCCCATGTGGAGTGGAAAACTGGGGTACTTGGGATATATAAGGCAAAGGGGTATTCTATAAATGGGGTTGCTAATAATAGGCAGTCAAGATTAGAAGGGAAAGCACAGGCTCTCATCAGCCCAGAGACTGGGGGAGACTTTCCCCTCATAAATAAAAGGCCACGAGAAATCCATTCAAATGGATTTGTGTTGGGTTGACAAATGTGTGCAGGGTGTTTCCAGTGGGGTGCTCACATGGGCTCTTTAATGCAGTTTGCATTCCTAGCGACACGTTCATCTGAAATGTGCTGGGTTGTTTCCTTGGACCCCCTGGAAAGGTGCTGCCTGTGCCTGTGGGTGTGTTGTGCAGGTGAGAGGGCTCAGGGAGGCACCAGCACCGGTGACTTTCGAGGGGCTGTGGCACCAGTGTGGGCTCAGTGACGATGTTTTTTCACTTCACGCTGACTCCTCATCGTGGGGAGCCCTCAGGCATTTTCCGTGAGACTCCAGCCAGAATTTTCACCAAAAAACCCCCTGATCCAAACCTTAGCTAACACTGGAATTCTGTGGGATATCAGAATGTGTCTGATGTCATTTCAAGCTGTATTTTGAGTGACCTGACTCCTGGATCCTCCCGTTCGGGGCTTGAGCTCCAGTGCCTGTGTATTCCTGTAGAGATGACCCTCTCCATGAAGAACTTAGGAGCGAAGGAGACAAGACAGCAGCTATTCCAACCTGGCAGGCAAGGGAGCTCGCTTGGCCAAAAGCAACACGAGATTCATGCCAAAACTGTGGACCAAAACTGCATTTCTTGAATCTCAGTCTTGTATTTTCCAAATGTATTAACTCAAATTAAGTTTTATGTGGACCTCAGCGATCTGAAAGTCAGGCCCTGAGAGGAACAGATGTGTTTCATGAGGTTTGGGGGTCTCTAGTGGGAGATTTCAATGGTTTTAATACCCAAATCCACACCTTCTCCTCAGACTGTAAGGGACAGATTTATGCCATGTTTTGTAGTGGGCTGATTCTAATACTCTTGTCGTGAGACAGATTTACTGGAGTTGTCAGGGCTGATTTGCTGTAGAAGTCAATACCTCAGCCCACCAGTGCCTGAAGGGAAAAAGGCCTGGGCGTTTAATGCCGTAAATATTTTATTCTTGCTCTGCCATACAAACCTTGCATGGCCTTTCAAAAACAACTTACTTCTATTACGCCCCAGTTTCTCACGAGTTAAGTGGGGATAACAACATTTCTGAGAGTGAATGAGTAAGGCCAATGAAATAAGGAGACTTCTGCCCAGGAAGATGGAAAAAAATTGTATTTTCTCTCCTAGGCCCTGTTATTTTGTTTAAATGAATTTGTTCCTTTTTGCTGTTTTTGTTGCTCCTGAAATAGTGACTGAATTTCCTTTCAGTTGTGTTCTGGTACGCAAGGGCACACACCTATTAGACACCCTCCAGCTTTGTGGGTTGTTTAGTGTCTGTGTTGCTGCTACTATTCCCATAGTGAGGGAAAAAGTCACCTGGGACAGTGTTTGTTGGGGGTTGAGGGTGACATTTCTAGGGCCAGGAGGGGATGCTGAATTTAACAAGTATGACATGGGTCTTTCTGCAGTTACCTGGTGGTGGTGCAGAGGAAGACAACAAATATTCAGTCTTTACTGTCAAGGGGTTTTGTCTGCTCTGGGTCCCCGGTGAGAAGAGCAGACACTGCTGGGTTTTTCTTTTCTGCTGGCCAGGCAGAAGGGAACCAAGCAGAACTTGGATCCTCAGGTCACTGATACATCCTTTGTATTCCCGTGTTTCTTCCACCGCTGGGAAGGAGGCATTGAGCATTGAGTGTGCTACAATCTAAACCAAACTCACATTTCACTGGTCTAGTACAGGCATTTAAGGGCTCTTTTTTGTTATTAGCTTGCCCAGAGTCTGCCATGGATGGACAGCTTGTTAAACTTTGGCTCAGCTTGTGTGTGCTGTACCTTTTGTCTGGTTCTGTCCCCATCACAGGGTACACGTGTCTCTCTTTGTACAGGGCGACAGAGCCGGCTGATGAAAAAGATGAGCAATTTGGATAGAAAAAGGACACCAAGCTGGCACTGAGAGCTGACACTCCAAGCTGCCCCTGTTTGGTGGAAACACATAATGCTGCTGGGAGGACTGGAGTCACCTTGCCATTCCTTGTGTGCATGGCACTGACTGCAGTGGAGACTTTTTGGCAGCACACTGGATGCAGAGCTGGGATAAGAAGAGAAGAATCTGCCAGGGGCTGTGTGGAGGGGCTGAGTGCTCAGAGGAAGCGTGAGCCATCACACCTGTCTGCAGAAACCAGGCCTGCTCCAAAATGTGAGTTACACTGTTTTTCAAATGCTGGATGTAGCAAGAAATGACTGGGAGGCCAGTGATTCATTCTGGGTTAATGTAAAGGTACCGGAGGGGCTAATATAAAGCAAGAAAATTGATACTGGCTTTGCAGTGTTTGTGGTGCAGA
>NW_008239284.1:2264635-2266394 GCF_000691975.1 Corvus brachyrhynchos
AAAAATACCCACCCAACAACAAACAAACAGCCATAGGGATGCAGGGGCTGGTAACAGTGTTTGGGTGGCTGTAAATCAGAGCAGACTGCACAGGTATTTGTGCTTAGTGCTACATTTCATCGCAGCTGAGAGGAAAGGACCCTTGTGAGATGGTAGGAATTGTATGGGAAAATTTTGCTTGAATTGTAGCAACATGATTATTGTGTCAGACACACTTTGGTGCGCATCCATTGAGTCACAGGAGGGACAAATTTGACTCTTTGGGACGGATACTCTGGGGAAATTAAAACTGGCTATAAAATCCATATATAGTTGAAAAGGCAATGGTAACATTTTATACAATATGAGCATATTCTATTCTTTACAGAAACCCATATCTGTAAAAAAGCAATTAGAAGTGCTTCCCTGAAAAAAAGGCAATTGAACACAGTGAATGAACTGCAGGAATTGTACAGTTTCCAGAAAATGGTGGTAGTGAAGCATTTGTGGGATCCATAAAGTCACCATAAATTCCTAACTGAATATGGATTCACTCTCCAACTCTAAAACCACAAGATTTATTTCCTGCTGGCAGGGGAGGTGAAGTTCTCAGAGCTGGATCTGCCTGGAGCATGCCAGCAGGTGGGGGAAGCACTGGTCTGCTCCCAAATGTGCAGCATTCCCAACACCACCTTGACTGGCCACGTCCTTTCAAGATCCAAAGACAGGGCTGGGGTTTGGTTTTGTTTGAAGACCTGTCTGTGCTCTCAGTTCTTACATGGGTAGGATGGTTTGTTAATGCGCAACATGTGCTATTGGGAAACAAGGATGAGGTAGTGGGACGCTGCTGGTTTCACTAAGGAAAATCAAGTTTTGGCACAAGTGCTGACTTTGAAGTGACACAAACTCTGTCTGCACATGGGGATGCTCAAAGGTGCTTCCCATGTTTTGTGGCACAAACCTATGGAGGGACAGGACAAGGGAGAATGGCCTTCAGCTGGAGGAGGGCAGGGTTAGATGGGATACTAGGAAGAAATAGGAGTGGTGAGGCCCTGGCACAGGTTGCCCAGAGCAACCTGGTGTAGTGGAAGGTGTCCCTGCCCATGGCAGGGGGTGGAAACAGATGATCTTTGAGGTCCCTTCCAACCCAAACCGTTCTGGGATTCTCTGGGCATGGTAACGGTTGCTTTGTTTCCTTTCCACATAATTCCCTTCTTCCCCAAGACTGGATGTTTCACGAACATGTGCTCTCAGGAGGAGATATTGCTGTGGAAGGTGGAGGATTTTCTTGGGGTTTTTTCCCTCTCTGCATACTCCCACTGGCCTATTACCCTGTGCCTTGGTTCCAGTTCACTTCAGACTCCTCTTCTAACTGTGCTGTGCTTCTACTACAGAACTGAGGACACCAGCTGTGACAGACAGAGCTTTTAGTCACTGACTGCCTGCAGTAGTGATGGAAATATGCATATTCCTGTGGATTTGGGGGTGGGAAAACTGGAGAATAAGTCACCACTTCATGTTGGATGAAGTAAGACAGGGAGATATGGACTAAGAGTTTCTGGATTGCAGTGGAGAATTCTGGAGCTGCAGAAATGTGTAATTATTTGCTCCCTGTCAGAGATGAATGGCTGTGTCTCTCTCTGAAGTCCTCTGCATAGTTGGGTGAATGAGATTGCTCTGATTTAATGTGTCTTCATGAGTCTTTTTACAACCACGGGAGCCAGAAGTGGCTTTTGTTGTTGTTGCTTTTTTTAATGAAAGCTGACGGTCTGGGGCACAA
>NW_008239284.1:2266406-2317036 GCF_000691975.1 Corvus brachyrhynchos
TAAGTTTATTGGCTGTTTTGGTAGGGCCTGGAGAATAATTTTGCTTTTCTCCTGCCTTTTGTCTATTCAGACTGTAAATTCATTGAAGCAAGGACTGCTTTCTACTGTGTCTTTATAGCACTTGCTGCAATGGATCTGTGCTCTCAGCTAAATCCCCTAAGGCTTAACAAAATATAAATTAGGATAATGGTATAATAAGTTAAATGTTAAATGGTCATGAGGGGTGGTTTATTTACATGAATTATCACCTTAAAAAAACAAACAAAGTCCTTCTGAAATCCTGGTGGGAGTTTTAGCTTTGTGGCAAAAGCTGTTCATTTTTCTACAGCATCGAGAAGACAGGGCAGTCTTATAGAGGTCGTGCCCTGTTTTAAGGGAGAGGTTTTGGGCTGGTTTCTTATACCTTAGAACACTTTCCAGCACTTAAAAGGGCTACAGGAGAGCCTGAAAGGGATGTTTTACAAGGACACAGAGTGATGGGACAAGAAGGAATGACTTCAAATTGACAGAGGGCAGGTTTAGATTGGATATTAGGAAGAAATTCTTCTCTGTGAGGATGCTGAGGCCCTGGCACAGATTTTCCAGAGAAGCTGTGGCTGCCTCTGGATCCCTGGAAGTGTCCCAAGCCAGGCTGGACAGGACTGGGAGCAACCGGGGACAGTGGAAGGTGTCCCTGCCTGTGGCAGGGGGTTGGAATGAGATGAGCTTTAAGGTCCCTTCCAACCCAAACCATTCTGTGATTCCATGATGATTTTAGACTTCCTCTACTCCAAACTCCTCTAACCTGGGCTTGCTGTTAGCAGTGGCAAATTACTCCTTGCAATTCCTTTCCACAGACTTGAGTGGAACGCTTTGTGTTCAACAGTGCCTTGGGCACCTTCGACACCCAGGAATATATCCTGGAAAGACAAAATAAATTCTCCCTCCTTCAGGCTCCTACACAGAGAAATCTTCCACCTGTTTTATTAAGAGAGAATGCAATGCTCAGCTGGGCAGATGTGACAGAGATGTGCAAGACAGCCACAGCAAGTCCCCAAAAATCTGGAGCAGATTTGCTCATCTATGTTGTGTGAAAAAGGATAATCCTAATCCTGTTCCTGAATCTCCCAAACCTGAGCCCCCACCAGCAGCTTGTTCTCCTGCAGGCAAGCCCACAGTCTGTCACCTGCAGCCCCTCAGGTGCTTTGCTTAAGGCAGTGCTGATACCTGTGGGCCCAGCCATAGTTCAAGGAAAACTGGTCTCCAGCTCTTGTTTCTAGTGTAGTTAAGGTCTTAAAGGAGATGATCAAGAAGAAATGACCGAGAGGGGACCTCATCAATGTCTGCAAGTGTCTGCAGGGAGGGCTTAGAGCTGGGGCCAGGCTCTGCTCCGTGGGGCCCAGCAGTAGGACAAGAGGATCAGGCAGGAAAGTATACTTGGGAAGTTCTACCTGAATATGAGGAAGAACTTCTTCCCTGGGCAGTGACTGAGCCCTGAACAGGCTGCCCACACAGGGTGTGGAGTCGCAGTCTGGACTCAATCCTGTACCATGTGTTCTGGGATGACCCTGCCGGAGTGGGGTGTTTGGGCCTGATGACCCACTATGGTCCATTCCAGGCTGACCCATCCTGGGATTCTGTGGTCAGCAGCAAAAGTTTCTACTATACCCAGACATTGTAAGTCCTCGTACAGGTCAGTGGCCTGTCTGTCTGTCTGTCAGTGCTGCTGTCACTGGCAGCACTGGCTGCTTCGAGGTGACCTGCCAGCTGTGTTGTCAGGGCAGCTGGAGAGCTGCTCTAGGCCTTGCAGAGTGAAGCAGCCCTAAAGCTGGTGAACTTCCCTACCACAAACCAGCCCTATTTGCAGGTTGCTCAATGATGGGGCACGCATCCCACATCCCTCCGCACTTCTTGATGGTTCCTGGAGGCCAGAATACCCCGGCTGCTTTCTAGCACTGTTTGATTCCAACATCTGTGTACCTGACTCTCTGAAGCACCCACTCCTGTGATAGATCACCCTTGTTTTTCCATTTCCGGAGCAGACAGCACAGCTCAGACATGCCAGAGAGCCTCACTCCAAATATAGACCAGTGTAAGAGAGCCAGACTGAGGCCAGGGGTCTGTCAACAGATAGTCCAGCTTGGGAGGAGGCAGGAATAGGATTTGCTGTCTGCTCCATGCCAGTGACAGCGCCACAACGTTACTTGTTGTAGATTAATGTGGGAGAAGGTCTTTGCCGACAACCCCTGCAAAGCAGCTCAGCTTCCAGTGGAATTACAGTGGTCCTTTTAGATCGGTGTACTTTTGCCAGCTGATCCCCAACAGCACTCCCAGCGGTGGGGAAAGCTGAGACTATTACTGTAAATACAAAAGGAAGACATACTTGGCATCCCTTTACATTAGAGCTGGCTCAGAAGAACGTCTGCGTAGCTGCTGCGCTGCCAAGATGGATTGTAGTCAGATAGTACACATTGCAAAGGAACCAGAGCACACACTGAGATCTGTTGGGGTTTTTTAACAATAGTTTATTTGTGTTTCAAAGGGATAGTTGCAGGAATCCAGATCAATATGCTTGTCCAGAGCTGTGCCTTCCTATTTTAAGGCCTGGATGAATAGGAGGTTACTTGAGTTCACATGCATATTGAGGGACCCGTGCCTGTGGTAATGCAGCTTCCCAGGCTTATTACTTTTCCTTTTTGAAAGTGAACGTGAAAGAGCTGCAAGGCTGAAGTTGGCATTGTTCTGGTTCCCAAAGTTTTATTTTTTTTCCAGCAAAGTCCGTGCGCCATTGCATGTTTGAGGCTCTTTATGAACGTGAGGTCATGTCTCAACAGGAGGTGGTAGGAGCTGAGCTGGCCGATTTGGATGGGATCAAACACTTCTGAAAGGGAAGGAAGATGGCAGGTTTCAGTTTAAAGTTCTGATTATTTCTTTTTTTTAAGGGGAAATTATAAAAGTTCAACTGCTTTGATGAAAAGAAATTTGGCATTTCCCAACCCTAGGTTCTGAAACTATCTGTGTATTTTCATGGTTTCAGCCCTCTACACCATTTGCTGGGACAAGAAAAATGGTTAACTAATGGTGTTGATTTCACAAGATGAAAAAAAAAAGATTTCTGGTTGTTTCTGTTTCTGACATCTTTTGAAATGCAAACAATGAATGGTAAGTTCTTGAAATTAGACCTGTAATAGCTTCAAAAATCTTGGTTCGTGCCCTGTTTTTTTCCTTCTGATCTTGATATATTTTTAAGGGACACAGGCAAAACAGGAGTTTTAGTAGAGAGGTTCTTAGATGCTCAGTGTAAGGGTAAGATATTTTTCTACCTAGAATTTCAAGCTTTGTAGCAGGCAATACATTCCTGACACTTTTAGGCAAGCGTGTGCCACTGCTGCACCTGGGTTTGTGGGGGCAAAATCATCTTCTTTACTCGAGCATATGCTGATGACGGATTGTTCTGCTCGTGCTTTGAATGGTGCCACTGGATATTTTGTGAAGTGTAGACTCAACAAAGGATATCAGCAGACTGAGCCAGCTTCTTCTGAATTTCAACCTATGACAACTTTTTCAGCACACCCTGAACTACATTGATCCAAGGGACTGTCTTGATGGGTGTGTGCCAGTGCTTCAGAGGTCAAATTCTGGTGTCATCTGGCACATTTCTGATGTCTCTGGCCTTACTGATGACATCCTGTTGCATGAAGAATTTTGGCTGGTGCATGGTGTTCTCCTTTCAGCTGTTTAGCATAGCTGAGGAGGACACCATCCTAAGTGCAGTTGGCAGCAGCGTGTCTGCTCTTTGTGTGAGAAGGGTTTCTTGGCTCCTGGCTTACTTTCCTGCATTTTTTCCTCCTTGCCCCATGTGTTTGTGCACTGCTGATGGATGATGGGGCAGTCACTGGTGGTGGCATTGCTGGACGAGCAACAAGCACCACGGCAGTCCCAGGGGAAGGCAAGAGAGAGGAGCTGTGGTTTAACAGCCCTCACTGTTAATAGCATTAAAAGGTGAATGATTGGAAAAGTTATGAAAAGGATGTGGATTATCTTCTTCAGTTCGTCACTGATTTTATTGGACTGTTTTTACCTGAGCTGATGGGATGGGGTGAGTGTGGAAACATTCTTAGTCACCCCAGCACTGTGAGGGAAAGCAATGGCATTACAGGCTTTAAAGAAGCAAGGGAAGATTTCCAGATATGCAGGAATGAGGAACAAGGCATAATTGTAGGGATATTATGAGAGTGAAGCTCTTCCCAGATCCAGGTCTGTTTAAAAAGAAACTTTTAGCATATTTCTGACCCCAAAGAAATATGGGACTGGTGCACCAGTGCTGTGATGAGAGGGACAAAGTGAGCATGGTCTAGAGGACTCTTGCACAATCCTTCCTGGCCCTGGCTTAGGACTTGAAGTCTCTTGCTGTCCTGAGCACAGTAGAAAACTTTGTGCACTTACATTGCCTTGCAGATAACTGGCTGGGAAAGGATTTCTTTAGGGCTTTTTCTCCACCTCCACCCACACTTGCAGTCCCAGAGCCACCAAAAAAACTTTTAAAATATCCTTCCAAATGTTTTCTCAGTTAATTTCTTTAGGCCTTTTTGTATTTAACCCTTGTTATGATTATTGATTTGCTTTGTCCCTTAAGAAAATTTCCCCTCTCAGGGATGATCCTTGGGAATTGGATGTGTAGGAGACTTGTACAGAGACTGCCTTAGCAGTTGTCACCTTGCAAGTACTCACAGGCAGTGCTTTTCTCTGTGCACATTTGTGATCTGGGAGTTCTATTTAGCACTTCTTGATGGGAATCAAATTAGGTTGGATTTCAACACCTCTTGAAGAGAGGGAAGGCACAACACTGACTGCATTGCGGGGAAAAATCCCCAGACATCATGTGCCTGCTCACTCCTTGTTCCTCACTTTGTTGTTACTGTTCCTTGAGTCAAAGGACCAACCTCCATCTGCCCCTGTTAGGAGTAACATCACTGAGCCAGAGCAGTGACTAAAAGTCAGAGGAGTTCTTGCTTTGGTGTAGCAAGAAGCCTTTTGCTTCTGCTTACTTGTGCTTCCACAACTTTTGGACTAAACAATGGCTTGAGATTTGTGTGTCGAGTCCACCTGTGCTTTCACTTGGAGAATGGAAGGGAGGACATTGTGCCACTTCAGGCTCAGCCCAAGTCACTTAATCAGCCCCTTATCCTCACAGAAACCTACTTGGGACACACTTCCAGCCCCTCCTGGCTTTTGAATGTAGAGGATCATGGTCTGTCCTAACAACAGCTCCCCCCACCCCGGGGTGATGGAAGTACAGTAACTTTGATGTACAGTCCGCAGTTCTTGTAGGAAATTTACAACAACATGTTCATTTATCAAGATTTCCAATGTGTGTGTGGCTGGAGAGGGATAAACCCAACACATTTATTCCTTTAGGAGGTGGGTTAATCCTGCTTCAGCAGTTCCTGGGCTGGGGGGAAGCAGGAGAGCAGCTCTTGCACACCCAGAGCAGCTCGCTGTGAGGTGCATTCCGATGAGCTTCACCTCGGCACAGCAAAGCCTTGGTTTCCTTAGCAGCTCTGCTCTTCAGCATCCCAGGAGAACCCCCAAATAAATTACCAATTACATTTTGTGCTTTAATTAAGCAGAAGGGTGGGCATATGCTCCAGCTTCACTGGGAGCCACAGCACTAACTAATCTGAATGATGTCAGAGTCAGCAAACTGGGGCACTGCTCGCTGCTTTTCTTCACATAGCAGTGATTTACCTCACGGATCCCCCTGTGACTGGGGTGTTCTGTGTCCTCCTAACCTGCCTAAGAGAAGTTTTGAGACTTGGGGGTGGTATGAAGAGCCTTGAGCACCTGGTGAAGTCACAGGGAGCCCTGTGCCATTAAGAGCTGGCTTGGAGACGCTCAGAATCCTACAGCGTCTGTGTGTAAGACCTGACATTAAAGCAAGAAGTGTATCCAAAATTTGTGCCACAGAGGGAAGCATTGGCAACATGACAGGAGCCCAAAGGTTGTGTTTCATTTGCATGTGTATTTGCATAATTGCAAATGCATGAGATGCACGTTAATAATCACTCTTGCATCTTTATCATTCTTAATAAGTACAGAGAAAATTTCTTGCTCTTGGAGTGCATCAGCAATAAAAACCTGCAGTGTCCTCATTCTGTAATCACAGGGAATTAGGGACACCTTGGGAGGGACATGTTTTATCATTTTGTTGATGTGTTTGCCCTTAAACCTGTAGTCCATAAAATTTAACTCTGGACTTGTTTTGGGTAAGAGAAATTAATTGTGAAGGGAAAAGTACATTGACATTTTTATACTAGAGGGGATATTTTGAGGAGCCTTAAGAATCTGGTACCTGGATCCTATTGAATTTTAGTGGAAATTCCACTGTCTCTGTTCAAAGCCTCAGCAAAACCTGATGGGGCATGGCCAAGGATGAGTGTATTTCTTTTTGGGCATGTAAGGACTTTTTGGGACTGACTCGGAGCGTCGAGTTGGATGGAGCTATTTGCTCCAGATGTATGGTCTGATACTGCCCCTGCCACAAAGACTTTATTTCTCCAGTAGGGAGAACCCAAAAAAGATTGGAAGTGGGAATGCAAAGTCAGAGGGTTTTGTACATTGGAAAAAGCTCTTCTTTACCAGCTTGTCTTTTTTTTAACCTTATCAACTAAATTTCTCTCATTCTTGAGCCTGTATTTACTTTGCAGTCATTCCTCCTGACACCTCTGCTCTGTGTTACACTGTCATGGCATCAGTTAGCTGCTGAAAATCCCAGTGGTTGCTGTTTGGAGAAGGATCAATTTCTGCAGGTGAGGAGATGATGCAGGTGTTGCAGGAGGGACCAGACTCTGATGGCCAGGATTTGATGGACCAGTGCTGTGTTCCAGCCTGGAAGGTCTGGGCTTTGCTCATGTACTTCTACAATGTTTTTGTTACAGTTGGCCCGAAAATGAGAACTCAGTTCGACAGAAAACATTTTTTGACTTTCTAATGTTTGTTTTCATTTTTTCTCAGATTTAAATCTTTCAACGTTTTTCAGGTTGGGGGAGAGATGGAAGGATCCAATTACATCCATCCAAAACCATCACTGTCCATTGGCTTGGATTGAGATGACTCAAATTCAGAGTCTTCCTTTTCTTTGTCTGGGCCTTGAGTCAAATCTAGGTGGGTACCTTAATCATGTTAGAGGGCATTCTGGAATAGATTTATGAATTCCATCTTGATCTTCTTTTAAAACAATAGTGTAGCTGAAACTTACCACTACAGTGTTTGTTTCAAGAAATCGAGATTTTCTCTAAAAACAAATAAATATCAACAGGAATCATTGATATTCTTCCTTTATCTTCTCTGCTGTAGATGTTGTAATTATGGAATATCAGCTTAATTGGTGGAGACAGGATAGGTTATGAATTTACTGCTGCAGCATCTCAGTCTAATTTCTCCCTTGGGATACTGGCTCTAGAGTTTTCTCTGTGAAAAAGGAAATCTTCATTAATTTGTCCAAGGAAGCAACAGCCTGTGCAGAAGGGGACAAGCTACTCTCAGGCCTTGTTCTGCATGAGAGGAGTCCCCTGAGTTTTCAACAAACAGTGCCATGTCTCAGGCACCTGCTTTTCCTCAGGAAGATGAATTTGTTGCTGTTGATCGACTGTTCTGCTGCACAGTCTCTCAGGGATCTGGAAAACTGCTGAGCTTTGGCAGAATTGTCTTTGCACTTCCATTTCAGATGTCTTCAAATGTTTCTAAACTTAACACATAGGAGACTGAGAAGGCATTGATTGGTTTCTGTGAGGCAGAGATCTCTCATTTTCCATCAACGGGATTTTGCTTTACCCTTCAAATAATGTTTGTGCCCTCAGAGTCATTGTGGCTTCCGTGCTTACTTTGAAACTGTATTGATTATGTAATTAAAGTGTCTTCTGCCCACCTCAGGAATCCAGCAAGATTGAGACCTAGGCTTCCTTGTCTGGTTTCAGAAACCTCAATCTGTCCTTCATTTTCATCTTAACTCCCAACGCGATTCTTGCCATTGCTTGCAGGTCTTGCAGCCTCCTCAGAATCTACAACCGTGCAGAATTTAGTCAGATTTAGATGGATCTCAGGCCTCTCTGTGTTAATTCCAGTCTCGCATTGCAACTGCCTCATTTTAGTGGTAGGAGACTGCTGAAGAGGAGATTTGAAGAATCACTGTACCAAATGCATGGAGATACATTCCCTTGGCTTTCACTCACTGCCAGCAATGCAGTGGGAATGATTCTAGTACTTTTTATTTAAAATAATACCTCTGATGGAAAGATGAATGCAATAATCAGCATTTGCTGTTCAAAACCATCATTGGGTTTATTTTATATTGTCTGTGGATGATGCCAAAGGTGTTTGGACAAAAACCCCTGTGGAAAGATGTCTGGTTGATTGGCTAAATTAAGTAAAAAGTGGGCTACTAAAAAAAAAAAAAAAAAATTAAGAAAGCAAGACAGTCAATCAGTCTATCTCTTTTCATCTCTGCAATATCTTTCACAGCTGCTACTTCAAAGCCCTTCACGAAGTTATCAATATTTCTAAAAGCTGTTAGGGATAGATAGCACAATTCCAGATGCAACTAAATTATTATTGGAAAGAAAGGGTTTAAAAAAGATGTTTTAAGGACTAAAATACACACTAGTAACTAGAGGAGGCAAGTCCAGAGTGAATGCGAGTACACTCTGGCAGAGAGCTGAGGAATATAATGCAAAAAGCCTATTGGCCAAAAGTTTTTTGTCCAAGACTTCCAAAGTCCAGCATTACCTATAATCATGTCCAATCGCTTGCTGATCCAAAAGTCAATTTTTCAACTCAATTCCGAGTGAAATTAGAAACCCATGTAGAGATCTCAGATTGGTGAAAAAAGCCTGTTACCATGCATGCCAGAGATCATCCCTGCTGCCACATTCTGGACCAAGTGCAATTTCTTCTAATAAAAACATTTCTGGCAAAGCTGTGCATTAAGAGTTAGTGTAATCGAATCTGGATGTGAGGAAAGCATGCAAACTTGCTTCCAAGTCAGCAAGAGTTAGGCAGGATTTAATACTCCATGTATTTTTATTATGATATAAAAAGCTGTTATATTGGTATTTTTAATACATTTATCAAAAGGAAACTGCAAATCCAAAGTCACTTCCAAATTTCCCACTGATACAGGAATGAGTAGCTGAGACAATTCTGAAGTGAACTGAGGCAATGGGATTTTGTAATACGTGTTCAGCTGCCAGGAGAGCAGTACTTGGGTTTGACTTTTAACCAGTTCACATTAGACCTGTGCAAACATTTTCCCTGAGCATTTCCTGTAGCGTGAAGCTGATTTTTTCCCCCTGTCTGCTCCATTCGTGCACATTTTTGTTGCTTTTTTTCATGAACGTTTTAGCAACCCAGGAGAACTCCTGGGATGACAAAGCCAGTCACCAGTCATGCACCAGCAGCTCCCACCACAGCCAGCACCACTTACTTAGGGGCCTAAGAATAGGAGGCGGCAGACATTTCTATTAAACCCTCTTTTTTAAAAAGAGCTTGGCTCTCATTTACTCGTCTAAATAAGGTCCAGATTTTCAGAAGAGCTCCACAGATTGCGTGCTGAACACTTGTGAAAATAGAGTCTACATTTCACGTCTACTCTGGGGCTCAAGGCTTGCAGAAAACTGGCCTCAAATTTCTTGTTCTTGGACAAACAGGAATGTTTGGGGATACCTCGGGGTGGGTTCTGCCTGTTCGTGTCGTGGGGTTTCCACCGGTGTGACGCCATCTAGGGAGAGTGGGAGGGCTGGTGTGGCATCCCGTGGGATGCTGTGGGAGGAAGTGGTGAGGGGCCTCCGATATGGGAGACGGGCATTTCCTTCCCTGCTCCGCCGCAACGGCCTTCGAGGTCTCTTTGGCCGGGAGTTTCAGGCTGCTTAAGGGATGTCTGAGGGTCAAAAGGAAGAGATTCAGCTTTTGCGTCCTAAAAATAAGACGCTCTGAAAGGACTTGGTTTTGAGACCTCTGCTCTTTGATGTATCTCCCAAACGAGGTGGGAAGAGTGAAGGCACTCAGGCATTTCTTAGTCGCCTTCTCAGCTGGTTTGCTCTGACTTTGCAGGTTGTTTGTTTGCCTTCTAAAATTCTTGCCTCTGAGGGATTTGTGAGGACAAATGCATTAGTGCTATAAATGGTGTTTGGGGACTAAGGTAATAGAGAGTGTAAATCCCACGCACCCCCTTTAGAGCAATCATGGGGTACCTCCAACTTTTTATTCCTCCTCAGTGCCAACTACTTTTGGGTGCTAAACTACCTGTCCTAAAGGCTGACTGTACTCCAGTAACTTTCCTCCTGAAAACCCTAAAACTACACAGCAAATATATTACATAAACCATAGAGGGATCGTTTTACCCATCTTTAGAAAGCGGCCTTTGTGGCTTTGGAAACTGTGAGCTGAGAACAGCAGTGTTATGCAGGAAGCATCATTTTTAATCGGGGTGTTTCATCTACAAAGTGAAAGTCCCTTGCCAAAAGCACTCTCATCTCTGACCCCTTATGCAGTGATATAATGTAGTTCCTCCAGGGGCATGAGAGATGCTGAGGTCAGCCTTGCCATGTAGTCTGAATTACTGATATTAAAGAGGATTAAATGGTATTTCTACCACCTGGTACAGTTAATAAGACAGCATCCAGATCAACTGTCTTGAGCCCTGTAAAATAATCATAAGGAGTATACAGTTCTTTAATGGCAATAAAAGTATAATAAGGTCTTCTAAATAGAGCAACAAAAGTTGAACGAACACAGTATTAAAACACTATATATTATTAGATTTTTTTTAGGAGTCCATAACAAGGAGATCCTTTGGCACACAAGTACAAAATCAAATTTAACAAGCAAGTTAAATAAGCAATTAGGAGTGGGGATTTTAAACTCCTTTCCAGTCTCAGTTGCTCTAATTCAGCACAAGTGGAAATCTGCCTTGTGTTTTGCAAACCCTCCCTGGTGATGGCTGTACTTGAGCAATTATCAGAGACTGGTATTTTTAGAAAAAAAAAGAGGACCTGATTCTCATGGTGGGTCAGATTCCCCAAAGTGACCCTTCCTTCCATACCACCCTTGTGTCTGAGTGCTCATGCAGGATGCTGGAGATCCACATTCAGCTTTCTCTTCTGCCTGGGAGAATTCAGACCTAAATCTCCTTCTTTCTAGAAAGATCTCTGAGCAGAGAGCTGGTTCCTCTGCACTGGGTGAGTTTTCCAGTATGGCAGTGAGTTTTACTGATCTCTGAATCAGAATGCAGGACTCATTGGATAATGAGGAGGGGAAAAAACCAAAACCTGAGGCCTTGTAAAAGTGTCTTTACCAATGATAGGAGACCTGAGTTCCAACCGTAACTCCAAGGCTGTTAAAGCATTTTCCACGACACAGCTGAGCAAGCAAAGAAACAAAACCAAGAGGAGCTTGGGGAGTTCAAAGGAACTGAGCGAGGTACCTTTAGGGTTGGCAGAAATGTTTTGTGCATAGGAATCCAAACTCAGAATCTAAATCTGAAGATCCAAGTCCTATTTTGGCCTCGTTCTGATGCGCTCAAAAAAATTACCTTGGTCTTAAAAAATGCGTATACAGCAAGACATATTTTCTGTTGGATGAGCTCTCCCAGGAAACCATAGTATCTTCCTAGCTCAGCCTCTGGGATTTTACTGGCAAATTGCAAGTCAATGTGTGAGGTCCTCAGATGCTGCAGGGGAGGAGCTCCATGACTGATACTGCTGGTATTTGTATTTGCACCACTGCCATCTGAAGAATTTGGTCACTTGTAGCCATAAAGAAGATGAGCTGTCCTCTCAGCTTTTCTAGCTGTTGAATCTGTTGTGGACGTCCTTAAAATAAGGTGGAATTTTTAAACTATTCCCTTCAAGTGTTGTTACAAGAGGGATTTTAGAGGGATTTTGCAAAGCTGGACTGGTGTGCTGCCATCCCTGGCAATTCTTTGTTGATAATGGACTCCACCACCTCTAAAGTCTCTGTTTCTGCAATTATTGGAAATGTCATGGACGGCAACTGACAGACAAAGTAAAGACAACCAACTGTTTTGGAGGAGTGTGGTGCTTCAGCCACATTTTGGCTTTGCTATTTTCATACAGCATCTGTCTTGCTCAGGAGCAAGTCCTTGTTTAACTCTGTGCTCAGCAGCAGCAGAGCAGCAATGCTGGCCCTGCACTCAGCACTAGACATGTCCCTTTTCCTTCTCCTTTGTATGACCGAGTATTTCCCTTCAGTTATTTTTTTTTTACCAAAGAAACTTTTATCTGTAGCCACATGTGCAAAACTCTCGAATGGACTGTTTCAAATCTACTCAAGGTCATTGAAAAAAGATATTTTTAAAGTGGCTAGGGCTCTTAAAAGTCCTTTTGGATTCCCAAGAAGCAAAAAAGCGGCATTTACCCTGTAAGCCTTATAGATCAAGGACTTGAGTATCTTTCAACATCCTAGGGCCCGTGCAGACTTTAAACTGGTATTCCCAGCTCATTTGCCAAAAGAAGAAGAGGAAAATGAAATGAACTGAAAGCTTTTGCCTTGAGGTCTGCTGCAATGGGCCTTCTGAAGTCTGGAGTCGGAATTGTTTCAATCTATGTAAATATCGGGAAATTAAATTCCATATGTACCATGCCAGATGCTCCCAGCTGCTGCTGCTGTGTGGGGAACGGTAAGTCGACAGTTTAGCCTCATCAAGGAAGGGGGGAATGAAAAATAAAAGGGGGGGAATTGTTATTTTGGGGTCAGGAGGGTAATGTGCACAAGTGGCGATGCCAGTGAGCTGACAAGCCAAATCACTGGACAGTTGTAAGTGCTGTGTGAGCCTTAAAACTGGGAGATCCCAGTGAGAACGTTGCAGTTCTTGGCGTGAGAGCTTGGGCCTAATGTATGCTGTTTATTTCAAAGTGTACAGAAATCGTGTGCATATGGGAAACAGTCAGGTTTGGGCTGTGAGTGGCTCAAATGGGTAAATCTGACTTTGTTGTAGCCTGGGAAAAACAGGCCAGAGCAGGGAAAGGTCCATCACCGAACCAACTGGCCACGGCCAGGGACTGCACAGGCCACTTGTCACCGGCCACTGCCACCCTGTCCCTGTGCCAGGCTGTACCCCACTGTCACCCTCATTCTTCACCCTGGTTTCAGCCTTTAGGCCAGGCCTTATCCCTGCCCTACGCTGGGCTCACACGTTGATATAATCGGTCTGTTATTTCTATTCCAAACCTTGCGCTGTGGAAGGGAAAGAAGTAGAACAGCACAACCACAACTTTAAATGACCTGTTCTTAAAAAAGCCCCACACACCCTAATGAAACTAGAGATTTAGGAATCCTCGTGGAAACTCCAGCTGCCTAAAAATAGGCAGTGCCCCTCTTGTGTCCACAGGGATCCTTCGCCGCTCTCCTGGCTGGCAGTGCCGCCGTGCCCAACCCCGGCTGGAGGCGTGTGGAAGGGCCGGGCTCTGGCTGGCTGCTCCTGCCTCCCTCCCCCTTTTTGTGTTTTTTCTAACGTGGTGACAAAGTGGAACGGGCTCCAAGAGAGAGCGGCCTTGTGGCTTTGCCCCGCCATCACTGCAGACATTCAGTAAACACGAGGGAAGCCGGAGCCCCGCGGCCGGGGCGCGGGAGGGAGCAGGCGAGGAGGGCTGAGCGGTTACTCAGCATTTGCTGTCCGAGGTGAGAGTTACTGTGGAAAAACCCGGCCGTTTTATTGTTCTAACCTTTATTTAAACATAGAATCTATAACCTGTTTTTCCACAGAATTTAAAATAGCGGGGTTTTTTCAGCCTCGCAGCCTCCCTGTCCAAATTCTGAGGTATCACATACTCGTGTATTATTTTATGGAGGTGACAGAAGGGGAGTCTAGGGGGAAAAAAGAGCCAAAACAGTGAACAGCAGCATGTGGAATAAACCCATGTGTGTGCACGGCTCAGGAGGAAAGTCGGCTGCCACGAGCCTGCCAAAGCCTGTGCTGGCTTTTGACTTCTCCCTCCATCCTCCTTCCGGCACGAGGGGCTCAGACCTTGGGGCTGCCAACAAAAACTGCTGTTTGCCCACGCAGTGCCCGTGAGAAGGGCTTGGGGTGGCACTGACCCACCTGAAAGTGTTATTTGTAACCTTCTGCAGCAGAGGAATATCATTAGAAGTGACGTTTTGTAGTGGCGTGCCTGGAAAAAGAAATGTGTGTGTGGTAGGGCAGAGAACATTGAATTTGGGGGTTTCCTCAGTGCTGCCGGAGCTGCTGGGCCTGGTGTGGCTGTGCTGCACTGTGGTGGGGTTTGCTGGGTTCAGGGATGCAGACCTCCCCACCACTGCCCTATCCAAGACAGGCAGCAGAGCTTTGGCTTCTGGCACATCAATGGGAACTGATGTCTTGGTGAAAAATAGCAAGGGAAGGTAAAATCAAGGTAAAATTACCAATCCTTTGGCAATCTGTTTGATGGATGAAGTTGAGGCAGAGGGTTGTCGGTGTTTATTATTCATTGACCACTTGTATTGTGAAGTAAAAAAACGAAGTATCTTCAGTGCTCCCAGAGCATTTCCAAACTGTTTCAAATAGAGACCAAGGCATCAGGTTAATCAATATATTCTGGTACAGGTTCTTAGATCAATCATGATTTATGATGGGAATATACAGAAGGGTTAAGAGAGTGTTGTGTGCTTTCTGAGGGACAACAATCAGGCAGTGAATCAAAGGAGATTGCTAAGGATCTAAACTGAACAGAAATAGAGAGATGGGAATGATTTTTGAAGATCTCTTCCTCTGTGTTTCCTCCAATATGACATCTAAGGTATTCACAGGAAAAAGTGACTTTTTTTTAGGTGTCCTTGTGTGAACATAAGTTGCTCCTACTGTGAGTGTCTTTCTGACCAATGTCTCTAAACATGGGGAATGTTAGCTGAGCTTTTTTCAATCTCTGTAATCTTATGGTATTTAGGTTTCCTTTGAAGTCCTCAGTGAAAGTTCAAGTTGGTTTTTATTTACCATAATTTATTTACCTACTTTTAACTGTGAAAAAAGGGCACTTCTACCATGATGTCAGGGGCCCAGCCTTCCTCTCTGCTCCCCTCCCACAATGTGACCATTATATCAACATATGGCAAACATTTCTCCTATTCTGTGTTTACTCCCAGCAGTAAAAATTCAGTAAAAAGCCAAGGGCCTTCCACAGAGAGAGGAAAACTCAGCTACAACCTTCAGGACAGGAAAGGCAAATACACTTTTAACAAGAAAGTTATTGGGACGTTGCTAAATATTTCCAAGAAATAAAATAACAAAGGAGCTTGTATCCAAGAGGAGTCACATATCTTCAGAAAGTATAAGCATCATGGAAAAAAAATCCTGAAGGATTATTATTGAAAGGTTAGCTGAAATTAAAAGCACGTTTATGCAGCCAAAGGAGTTTTTGGGCTTTAATTCATTAGCTCAGGTTTCATCTACCAGGATTCCGCCCCCGGCACGTGTAATAAGATTAGTTCATTAATCGTTGAGTCCTTGGGAATTAACATACTAGAGGTGCTTTTCTCCCCCTCTGAAAAGTCCCCCTGGGTATATAAACACAGCAGAGATTTTGTTGAACGTGGGATCAGAGTTAGTCGTGCCAGGTTTGGCTCGATGAGAATGACTGAATCCTATAAACAAGTGAACAGTGGGAGAAATGTATTAAGAAAAAAACCCCCTTGTTTTGTCTTTAGAGTTGTACTGCAATGTTTGGCTGATGGCAGACGGAAATCCAGTGAATTAACTCTTTAAAAAGGGAGGGGGTGAGGGAAAGCGAAGGATAGAGTGGTTTGTTTTACTGAATAATTACCCTGGGAACTCAGCTCCCAACCTGCCATCCCAGGAGAGAAGTGAGGATGAAAGGTGGGAAGGGACCCAAGCAGCAGTGGGCCAAGTGTGTGGTGTGGGTGTGTGTGGATCACCGGGCCAGGATCGGGCAGAAGCATTTCTGTCTCCCAGCTGTGCTGGGGACCCTGGTGAAAGGGACAGCAGCTGTCCCAGTGTCCTGGGGCAGCACTGGCCTTGTGCCAGGGGTAGGACAGAGCCAGATCCTACAGCAAATCCCAGGGTAGGTGGAGGCAGCACATGGTCCGCAACGTGAACAAAGGATTTGGGGACTTTTCTTTCCTTCCCTCACTCAGACCCTAAACAAGCTCGAGGCAAGATGTGGTCCAATCCATCTCACTGACCCACAGGGAACGAGCCACCTTTGTAATAAGGCCTTTAAAATTTCCCCTGGGCCGGGCGCCCGTTCACACTGTGCCATGTTTTCATGCAATTTAAGCAGATTAAAAACACATTTAACAAAGTGCAAGGAAGGAAGTGCCCTGATCTCAAGTGGCAAGGGTCAGAAGTGACATGAATGATTAGGTGCCTTATTGGGTATTTTGAGATGCCGGTGCTTAGTTCTGAGGTTCTTTAAGGATTTTGAAGCAGGGAACATAAGGCATGAGGCTCTGGGCTCCTGGGAATTTTACCTGCCAGAGGATATTCGGCTCTCCTTTTCTTGTAATTTCTGAATTGATTTTTTCTTCTTGCTGCAATCAGATATAAGCTGTTTTGTAACAGGGGCATATTTCTCTTCTGGAACTGTAGGAAAACATTCCTGACATTGGCAAAGGAGACCAGGGAAGGATGATTTATGAGTAGAAGATTAGAAGAGTTAAATATTGTTAAATTTGGTTTAAAATGACTAAGTAGGTATATGATAACTATCTTCAAACACATAAATACTAGAGAGAAACAGAAATGTCTCGTTTGAGCCAACAGAAGCAAATCTGTAGGCAGCGGAAGCAAAATAAGTAAAACTCAGGCCAAATATCAAGAGAAAATTCCTTGTAGTGAGACCTCTCTAAAAAATCTCAAGGTACAACAATGCTCCAGTTGTAATAATGTCGTAAAAGCGTCCCAGTGCTACAAATATTGTAAAGAGAGCTGGGGATTTCCCATTTATTATGCCCAGGTGGGATTAAATAACCCAGGCAAAGGAAGGCTTGATTCAGTCATTAGCCCCCAGGAGGATCTGGAAGCAGTGCAGGAGCAAACTGGGTAAAACCTCTCAGTGCCAATAAGCAGAGGGAGACGATGACCAAAGGAAAGGTGAATGTGAAATTATCCTATTTGTGCTCCAAGTGCGACGTGAATGGTGAATGCTCTTAATGAAAGCGTGGCTGCTTTAGTAACCCGATCCCTCCATTACTATTTTAGGCTGTAATTGTAGCTAATAGGAGGAAATGGATTTATATTTTGCTGGAATGCATTATTTATCAGTCAGGGTTTGAGGATTCATACAGCCTTGTGGTGAGAATTGCTTGATAAAGTGCCTGAGGAAGCTGCACTGTGTGTGCTGGCCCTTTGGGTGTGAACTCAAAATCCAGAGCAGAATTAAAAAAGAATAGTTTGGGAAAGGCATGGCCAAAGGAGGCTTTGTAAAGTAAAGGCAGCAAGAAGTACAAGTGAGAGTGTAATGTCCCTGTGGGATATGGGTATATAGGGAAGAGAGATAACAGTTCCCAACCATTCCTAAAATCAAGGGGGCAAGATGTAGAGTAGGTCTGGATAAAGCAATTGCAGCAACCTTTTCCAGACCTGTTGAGCTGATGAGGGCTCCCGAGATCATAAAAGGTTCAGGATATGTCTGCTTTCCTGGAGCAAAATCCTGTAAATATTTCCTTAAAAGAGAAACTTTGTCACCACGGGATAAAATGTTGCCATCCCAACACGGTGAATCGTGAAGGATTTTCATTCTATGCCATGCCCTTGCCAGAGAGGGACAGTCAATAAAGGAGTAAAGCAGGGGAGAAACACAATTTTGGTTATTGGGAAAAGCTTACAAGCAAAGGGCGCTGGGCTATGAAGCAGCCGCTGCAGTGCGGTGGTGGAATCCCATTGTTTAGGACCTCTTTTAAAGCAGCTGGACAAAATCCTAGAAAACGTCTTTAAAGACAAACCTGCGCTGGCAGAGAAGTGAGCTGGATGCTTGTCCAGCTCCAGGAGGGGAGCTGAGGCCCTGCTCGCTGCCGGAGCCGCTCCAGGCTGGGGCAGACCCAGAGCTCCCCACGCTCCTGGCGGGCGTCTTCCGGCCCTGGCGAGGGGACACGGCTGTGCTGGGAATTCTTCCCTGGGTAAGGAGTCATTGCACAACCTGGCCCTCCCGTTCGGAAGTGAGCCACCCCCATGAACAATCAGCCCTACACACACTGGATGGGATTTCTACACCATCACCGCTGGTTTATCATCCCTACCTACGTGTTTGTGGCTGCTGCTTGTTTCAGAAACCAAAGGAAACAAAGCAAGCTATTCTATATTTTGTTTTTCTTAGTAATTTATGATTAATGGGGTAAATCTTGGATTCCCTACTCAGGGGTTTTCACATTGCATTACCCAGGCCTTCTGTTTATACATGTTTTGTAACAGAAATAAAAAGTATTTCCTTTTAGCCCAAGGCACCTAATCAGGATTAGGCCTGGAGCAGAATATTTGGCATTCTTGCGTTCCAGGAGTACCTTGATGTGGAGTTATCTTTTGTCAACTGTAGATTGAATATTCAATTACACTACTTTTTTTAAAAGGTATTTTAGGGCCTATCTGATCAACTGATACTGAATACAGTTATTCTCTGCACTGCATTTTGTGGATGTGGGTCTTCTTATGAGTTCTTTAGCTGAAAGTTGATAATTGTAGAAGAATTTGGTTTGTGAAGCTGCCTCACTGAGGGACAGAGGGATTTGGTGTGTATATAGTACAAGCTGTGCAGCATTCTGCTCGTCTGGCACTCAAGTTCTGAGTCTCAGTCCTACACTGAGCTCAGACTAACAAGTCATGATTTTAGTTCCCGGTTTACGCAGTATCTGCAGCACAACAGTGTCCTTATCCCCTCCTGCCTGCTGGCACCGACTCCTTCTCTGCAGACCAAAGGGCACTAAAATATTCACAAGGAGGTGTGATTTATGTACAAAATCAAAGCTCTTTTGCAACAGCATCTAATTTTCAGTTGCTTGAAATAACAGCCTTGTTCTTATTCGGAAGGGGCTACAAGGAACCTGGAGAGGGACTTTATACTGGGAATTGCAGCGGAAGGACAAGGAGTAATGGGCTCAGACTGGAAGAGGGGAAATTGATGTTAGATATTAGGAAGGAATTCATCCCTGGGTGAGGGTGTTGAGGCCCTGGCACAGGGTGCCCAGAGCAGCTGTGGCTGCCCCTGGATCCCTGGCAGTGCCCAAGCCCAGGTTGGACGGGGCTTGGAGCACCCTGGGATCATGGGAGGTGTCCCTGCCCATGGCAGGGGGTGGCACTGGATGAAGTTTAAGGTCACTTCCAACCCAAACCATTTTATGACTCTTTTCTCCAGTGAGTGAAGATGAGTGACTGGGAGCAAGACAGATGTCAAATCAAGGCAGCGTGCCCTGGATGCTTCTCAGGCAGAGCCTCTTTATCAAAGCCAAGCTGAATTGTAGAGCTTTTCTGCAATTACAATAATAAGCAGCTTTATTTAAATGTAATTGCCTTAACTGAAAATATCTTAATGTGGGGTTCTTTGTTCCATCTGGTGTTTGGAAAATTCTTCATAGCTTTGAGTCACCTATTTTGAATTTTTAAAAGGTTTATGTCTAGTTACAGTGCAGACATATTATTACACATCAGAGTCTTAGTCATTTTGTTCTGCTCTTGTATCCTGGTGTGCTTATTCACTTTGGTTTATCTGAACAGGGAGGGAGGGAACCTGGAGGGAGTGGGAAGGGTACACAGATTGAAGGGAAGGACCTGCTTATGTTTAGAAAGAGTTGGGCTTTACTTTTTTAGATTTTTATTTCATGGACTTATTTTAAATAGTGATACGATTGGGAAATAATGAAAAGTCCAGAAATGCCCTGTTTTTCTTAAGAAGTTTTGTGAGTTCTACACTGGAGGATCCCACTGAGTTGTAACATCAGATGTCACCTCACCAAATAGCTTCTGTATTTACAGTGCATTTGCTGTTATTTTTATATGAAGGGATTCCTTGTTTCTGTTTTATTAATACTGGTTTCCCTTTTGCGTTACCGTGCCTGCAACATCCTCAGAAAGCAGCGTCGTTACAGCAGTGCTTGGCAGCCCTCAGTAGGAGCTGAGCAAAACTTCCAATCCCTTGACCTTTGGGTTTCCAAAATTAAAAATTGCAGCAGAAGTGTGTACATTGGGCTTATCACCTAAAAACCCAGGCTGGTGCTGCTGGGTCTGGGCTGCAGTGAACCTCCTCCTTCTCTGCTCTGTCGCTTCTGCTCCCCACCCTTCCTGTTTGAGCTGTGGTCTGGTCAGCCACGCAAGAGATTTTGAATCAGGGCTCCTGAACCTCCCTCTGACCCTGCACAGGACTCTCTGTACAACATGAGTCACTTCACCATCGGCAAAGTTTGGCCTCATTTTGTCTGAATATCGGGCAAATTACATCAGATGACATCACCAGGCTCCTGATGGGATCGCTGCGGTCTCTGGGTCTTCCTGGCCTGGAGAGAGGACACAGAGGTGACGCTGCTCAGCACGGCAGGGCCCTGAGGCAGCCTCTGTATCTGTGTACTCCCTGCCATGTTGTCTGCAGGCAGTGGCAAAATTAATAAGTGCAAAAAAAAAAAAGATTATTAAACAAAGCTCATGTGTCAAGAGAACAACTTAAGTGTACTGTACGGAGGAAAAGCGTTGGCCAGGTACAAGGATAGGGCATAGGAAAACAGGGAAGGACACATCTGTAAATTAATATGAAGAAAGGAAGCTGGAATTCCTTTCAGCCTGTCCTGAACACAGCTCTCTGTTTGCTTGTTGCTTGTTTGCTTTTACCAACAGAGAAGTCAGCCTTTTAAATCTCTTTCTGCTGTGCAGGTGGCAGTGTAAGTAGAATAAAACAGAACTTGTCAAATCCAGGAATCTGGCTTGTGGAGAGCAGATCCCAGAAAAAGTAAAAAAAAAACCCAAACCCCTTAACCCCAAAACAAAACAAAAACACAGTACCTAAACCAGACTTCCACTTCTGGGATCAGATCGAAACAACAAAAAGCCCAGAAAGATTACACTAAGCTCAACTCAAATTAGTTTATTGTGTTGCATGTTTCTCGAGGCAAAAGAGTTTACTTTGGAATTAAAGCACACCCAGAGAACACAGCCCTCGACTGGACATTCAGAGCTAATAGCTTGCAGAGGAGTTCAGGCCAGTTGACTCTAAAAAACAGATGGGTGTTGAGAGGCACCGTCGAGGTCTCCGCATTCCTCCCCGCGCATGGACTTGGGGTTGTTGTGCTGAGATGGTCAGAAACTCTGCAGCTGTTTGATTCCTCTGCCTGAGCAGCTCTTACACCCCCAAGGGCCCTACAGACTGAGCAACGCAGCTTCTGCCAGGGCCCATCCTGCTGCAAACGGGGGGACAGGAAAGGGAGGGCGCTCCAGGGGCTGGGGACCTGCTTTAGAGAGGTGTCCATGAAGTGCTCTGCGTGGCTCTTTCCAAGTGTATCTGTCTCCATTGTTCCTTGTGGCTGTGGGACTGTTGTGTGAGAACTCCCCCCAAAGATTTCTCTCGTAGCATTGGTTGGTAGCATTTTGTAACATCTTGGCAGGCAGGATCCTGGCCACGAGTAAATAGTGGAGAGGTGGCATGAAATTGAAAAATGAATTCTGAAAATATTTGCTTTTTAACTTGCAGTGGGAGCTTTGGTGTCGTGTTTGGGAATAGTTCCTGGTTTTATCCCAGCTGGGCTGAAGTTTTTGTGCTTTTCTGGTTCATTCCTCTTTCGAGGTGAGAGAAGGGCATTTCTTTATGCTGGGGGTGTCCCCACAAGTCCAGCGCCATATGTCCAGAGTGAGCAGGGAATGGGATGCCATGATAAGAAAGGATCACTGTGACCTCCTTGTGGACTGGTCCCTGGGAAGCTTGGTGTGTTCATGGCAGATCTGGGACAATAGGTGCTCGTAAATCTGGGACAAGTTCACATGCAATGATGCTTCCAAGTGGAAGTGAAGCCAATGGTAAAACATCTGGAAACTTCTACCCCAGTAACCCTCTTCTACAGTGTGGAACCTTCTCTGTTACTCTGAGGACGGGCCAAGGAATGGAGATATGGCCAGTCTCAGGTTTCTATTTCATTGACTTCTTTGTCGGGCTGCAGTCCTGGTGGTAGGAAAATACCAGCGGCTGTTTGTGCAGGAGCTGCTGAGCTCCCTTCCAGAGCATCTCTGGGCTGTCTGCCCTGGGAAGGGCATTTCTTTCAAGGCCATCTCCCAAGGACCAAGGATTGCTGTGTTTGGATGAGGACAGTCTCTTCTCTTTCCTCCAAGGCTGCTTGGCTGGAGGCAGCGCACTGAGAGCTTCCCAGTCTGGCTTACTGGGATGGCTGGGACATGATGGATGTGAACTCAAGGACACTCTGAGGAGCTGGAAGAGAGGCTAACATGAAGAACCAGCTGCTCTTTCACTCTACTTCTACTCCAAGCTCCTCCTTGACCCCGTAACATCACCCAGGACACAGCTGTGATCCCTTTGGAGAAGGCACAGGTAGGATTACAGGGCTCTCTGGGAGCAATTAGAGGCAGCCCTGAGGTCTCGGACACCCTTCTCAGTTGCCTGCAGCAGCAAATCTCCTTGCTGCTCCAGCTTCTCCTGGTCTGGGAGTGCCTGGGCAGCTGTCTGTGCTGGCTGGCAGCTGGAAGGAAGGTAAGAAGCAGGGGGTGAGCAGAGGGTTGCTGGGAGATGACTTGCTGAGAAAAGGAGAAGTTTAGAGTCCAAGGATGAGGTGTCAGAGCAGTGGGAAAGGACAGCCTGGTTTTCCCTATTTTATTTTCACATTTGACCTTTTGATTAAGGAGTCCAGTCAGCCCAACTCGTTCCAGCATAAAGAAAAGACACTGAATTTAATTGATGACTGGCAGTGGAAAGTCGCATTTTTGGGCTGGGGTTCTACACTGAGGGAACCTATTCATTAGCTCTCCTGATATTCTGACTATTAGCTGCTGCTGCTGCTTTCTGATTCTGGTTTCGTGTGAGCAGTGTTTATGTGAGCTCTCTGCTTTGATGGCATTGGATGCATTCCCCAGGAGCAGCCCCTGAGGTACAGTGAAACAAGGTGGAACAAGCACATGATAAACACAACCACCTGACTCTGTCCTGGCCTCACATGCCCTCGCCTCTCTTTGCAGTCAGATGAGGTGTGAGATGGGGTTTCCCTTGCACTAAATCTTTGTGTCTTTATGCAGAGTTTGAGGTAAGGAGGGGGAAAATACTCGGCTGGGTTTGTTTGTGGTTTTTTGGTTTTTCTTTCTAAAGGTCTCTCTCGAAATAACACGTTAAGAGTCAATAGAGCTGTTAGTAGCTACAGTGGGGATTATTAATCACACTTTTTCAGAGCAGTGACAACTGTTAAGGATGGATCCTCTCTAAAGTGCAGCTGAGATAATCAAAAATTTAAATTCTCACCAGTGGTTTAAAGTGTTTTTGGTGTTTTCTCCATGTTTTGTTCCTTGCTATGACTTGGCCACATAAAGGGCTATATTATCAACTGTTGTGTCCAGCCCCAATGGAAACAGGAAATCTTTAGGAATCACAAGAAATTCATCCAACTCTCCTCCATTAAATGAGAATCAAGATAGTGAGGAACGAACCTACCAGTTCTTCCTTATATCACATCACTGCTGGAGAGGTGGTCCCTGAAATCAGCCAGAAGTTAATAGAAACTGGTGGACTTGAAGCTGCAAAGGGGCTTTAGTAGGGCTCCAGGGAGCAAGGATGAAATGTTTCTTTCTCTTTTACATATCTGTTTGCTGTATATTCAAAATATCTCCATGTGCCATAGCGTGGCATCATGTTTTTATTAATTCCTCATTGATTTGAGGGAGGATTTCTGTTTGCAAACCTCTGGTTCAGGGTGGCTTGTGAGGAACAGAGAAGGAAAACCCGTTTTGTGTTTGTGTAACATTTGCTAGAATTGGTTAAACAGACACACATCAAAATAAATGCTGTAACCTTTCAATAATGTTTGGTCTCCCAGAGAATGAACATACTGTAAGTATGTGTGTTAAGTACACACCATTAATAGTCTCGGTGACATTTGGGCTGGCTCCACAGGGGAGATGAAGGGCATGCACTGAAAATGGTATCAAAAGGGAAAAATAATCACCTCAAGTCACAGAAATAAAATTTACCAGAAGTTGCAGGAATAAAAATAGGGGCTTTTTGGGTTCCCTTAATTGAATTTGATCTCTGTGATGTCGCCATCAGAGGACACAGCTTCGGTCCTTTCATAGCCTGGGTTTCTTCCCTGAAGTTGTTAGAGGAATGAGTCCAGAAATTCCTGGAGGAACATCACAGGTGATGGATAATTTTAGTTTAATTTACTGCCATTACTTAAAGGCACAAATTTATTTATTATTTTTCATTCTGGCTCTCTCTGTTGGTCTTTTCTGTCTCTGTTTGGAATGAGATAACTGCAAGCAGAAATACCTAAGGGCAAATTCCCACCATGGTGGTCGTCATTGACTGATTCCCCATGTCTAAGTAACCCAATAGTCTGCCAGTGGAAGGAATCTTCTGCCCTGAAATGAACAACAGCGGGAGGTGAGGCTGGCCTGGGTGCCAGTTAGGTAATTCCAGGAAGGAAAATTTTGATGGAAAGGATGATAAAGTCAGTGAAGGTTCTGTTAACATCGATGGACTTGAATGCAGTCTTCAAGGAGCATAAACAGGATTTTTTTGTTTTGGTTGGTTTTTTTTAAGAATCAGGCTTTACTGTTCTCTGCAAAACATCCTCTTCTCTGATGGATTTGGTTTATATGAACTCAGTGGCACTCAGGTTTATTTTCACTTAGACTAAAGCAGAAGAAGAGCATGAATTGACTGAAACTTTGAGCGGTATCAAGCTTTGCTTAGGCTCCAGAAACCCTGGTTATCCTCTCATTATCTTTTCTTGTCTCCCTTTATCTCTCAATGATAAGAATGGTTGTTATTCCTGGACCACTGAGCTAAGAATACTTCAATTGTTTATTGGTGTATGAGGGCTGCTGTGATTTTCATGGTGGATCACATCATCCTACAATAAACAGATAAAGAGAGATGGGATGCCTCAACCTGGTGGGTTACTGGTGAGTTTTAACAGAACAAGAGGTCCATGTGATGTTTTTGGACAGTGTCTAGAGATAAGACCATGAAGGTTTCTCCTCAGAGTGGACACACATTCAGTTTGGAGAAAAACTGTTCTCCTGGTGCACTGCCCAGCCCTGGGGTGTAGCTGGGGTGAATGTAGTTGTTCATCATTTCATGTAACACTTGCACATCTACATCTTGCATCAGCCACAACGTTTGATTTGATGTTTTTTTTTCTGTGGCCCTTAACATAAACTGAACTGACAGAGAGGTGCTGCAGGTGAAATCTTAGGGCCTTTCTGGAATACCCTTGGTGACAGCAGGACTGGAGAGTCCAATGCAGATCTATTAATTTTGTATCACGTCTGCATCAGCCACGGCCTTGGGGAATGTTCCAGGGTGGACTGGAATAGGCTGAGATGGGAGCAAACCGGGGCATGGCTCAGACAGACCTCATTTGGCTGTGGCTCTGCCGACAGACAAAAGTGGTTTTCTAGAAGATTTTATCATTGGTGTGACTCAGCATCATTAAACTTGAAAGCAATAGCCAAACTGGTGATCAGAAAGGATTTGAGGACCATCTCTCAAAGTTTGATGGTCTATAATAAGTCAGAGTGACATCCAGATGACTCATGTTCTTGCAAGTTTTCAAGCCAATGTTTTTCAAACAGAGAAGGGGTTTGGATAAGCTTCTGAACTGGACCCAACCTTCCAATGGTTTGAGGTTCACCTCTTACTATTTTCTGTCTAACTTAGGCAAATGCTTAAATTTAGAAAAAGAAAAAAGAACTTAGTGTGTAAACATCAAGCACTTTGTTTAAATATTAAGCATTAAAGTTACATGTTGGTTTTTTCACTTGACCGTGGAAATATGTAACTTAATTTGCAAAAGTGTGGAAGCCAAATCAATTTTGGGGCTGGATTGAGCTCAGCTCGTTGCTCTTATGATGTGTGTGCTCTTTAGAGTTATAACTCCAATGTTTGCAATTTCACTCTGTGCCTTGAAATAGTCAATATTTGGGATGAAAGAGAAATTATTTGCAATTGTAATGTTCCAGTGGTAGGAAATGAAACTGATAATGTCTGATTGCATTTGAATAAGCACAGAAGAACACAAACCCCCAATTCTGTAAAGGCTTTTGTGTGTAAACAAAGCTCTGCACTCTGGGAGTAGCTGCAAGAAGCAGCAATCATAAGGTACATATTCAGAATGTACATGCACCTTTACAACACTGGGATGTAGATATTCCCCCTCTGAGAGCCAAAAGAGTATGAAATGAAAGTATAGATTTTGCCACTGCGATGTTTGTTTGGGGAGATTTTGGAAAACAAGGAACTATTGTGTAAATCCTTTCTCCTTGTTGAGGCTTGTGGTTTATCCTCCTCCCTCCTCCCTCCTCCAACAATTGCAGTTTCTCAAGAGCAACCTAAGAATTGTTGAGTAAAGGTCATTTATCTAGCATGGCTGTCCCTAGGACTGCTTTTCACCCTGGCTGTCACAAGGATTTGATGGCGGAAACTGCCCTAATTCATTACAGAAATGACTTGCTAACACTGAGCTTGGATGTGGATGCTTGGAGGCAGCTGGCTGGAGAGAGGAAAGGCCTTGTCCTCAGTGAAGAAGCCATAGCCTGGTTCAGTTCATCACCTCTTTGCTTGCCATGTTGCTATCCAAAGAGAGAAAACATTTCTACAAATGAGAACAGGAATGACAGCAAAATGAAAAATCCCCCTCATTTAGTTGAAATAGCATTTAGATCCACCCAATATGCTTAGATGTGCTGCTTTCTTAGCCTGTTTGCTGCATGCTCTGCATGGACTCACTCTAAATGATTGCATGATGGAGGAGGATTTGCCAAAGTAGACCTTCCAGTGCTGCCAGCAGGATAAAATGTGTCAGGGCAATTTATAAAGAGGACTTTCCTAGCTCAATGCATTTTCCAGAAATGCCTTTTCTACCTTTCACCTTTAACCAAGTACTTTCCCACAAGCTGTGGTGTCTCCTGCAGGGTGATATTGTTCTCATGACTGCATCCATCTTTCAGTATGAGGGAATGCCCAGGAATGAGAGCTGAATGGCGAGAGAGATTGTGAGTCAGGGACTTGGACAGCTTTAGCAGCACATACCGTTAGGTTTCCTGTAACCAGTTTGTCATTCAAAGGCATCTTGGGTTGTTGGTGTCTGAACGTTGTTGCCAGCAGATGATTGTCTGGGCATCCAGGTGGTTTCAGCTCTGGATGTGTCAGAAGCAAACAAATCCCCTGTCATTTGTCTGGCTGCGGTTGTTGCACTTTTAGGCAGCTTTAACCAAAGACTCTTTTCCAACTTTTAGGCAGTTTCGACCAAAGACTGTTTTCCATGCCTTTGCCCATTCTCAGCTGCAGGTATTTCTCAAGGCCTGGGCTTCAAGACTGGTTTGAGGTCGTGGCTGTTTGCTTGCAAGTGGTGAAAGGCACAAAAGTTGTCAGTCCCCAAACAGTCGGTGAGGCACAGAGACTCCCTGTGAGTCTGAGTGAGCCACGTAGACAGAGCTTTGTGAGCCTGAAGTCCCAAGGCTCCCTCAGTGGTCAAAAGGAGATGGATAAGACAAAGTTAGGCTCCTGCTGGCTTTTCTGGATGGTGAATCATTATATAAATATATACACATATATAAATAACTGTCTGTAAAGGAAACCTAAGAAGGTTAACCTGACAAGACCATGGATGCCCGGTATGAGTGCCCACCACCATCACCCATCCAGCAGTGCCTTGAAGTCACTCTCCAGTGTTCAAAATGACTGCAAGGTGCAGGAACCAGAGCCTGTGGCTGGGAGGGAGCCGTGCGTGCACTGCAGCTGTCTGGACTGTACCTATTATGTGGATAAGCAATCAGCTCCTGTCTCCAGGGCTGTCAATCTGGAACCTTTCACCAGCACTAAATTCACTTTAGAAAAATAAAATAGAGAGACAGCGAGATTAGTCAGACTTCTAAAATGCTTCAAGAAACTTTAATGTTATTATCTAAGCAGAAAGATATCCAGCAATTCCTCAGCTATTTAACATAATAGGCAGTTGCTGACAAACGACGTTATCGAGAATACGCTCCTGAGTGAGGAAGAACGATATGATCTTGCCTAAATTGTATTTTAACAAACATGCCTATCTAACAATTAAGCTGGAGCAATTTTACTCTAATAGATGCTTTTGCTGCTTAATATAGAAATTTACATGTTCATTTGTAGCCCCCAGAGATCACACAGCTGCCAGACTCCCAGCTGCCACCACCCCATTCCTCCCCCTCCGACTTCTCTCGGCTTTGGCTACGAGCACTTGATCTAACGAAGCACTTTAAAATACAAATCCCACTGTTTTCTTGGCCGTGGAGCTGAGCTCACTGGGCTGTATTTGAAATAGGCTGCCTGCCAGCCAGACACCCTTACTCACCTAAGCTAATTTTATTCCATCTGATGGCAAAATAGCCATTACCCCTCCCTCCTTATCAGAATCCTGTTGCGTTACACGCAAAGCTATGAAAGCCCAGAAAGGGCAATCCTCCTCCACAGAGCTGTCCCTTCACCCTGTCCCTCCTCCTATGGGGTTGTGGGGTCAGGACTGTCCTGCCTGGGGTCAGCTCTGATGCCGTGGGGGGCAGTTTTGGGCAGGACGGGCACCAAAAGGGGCAGTGGCTCATCAGTTGAAACCCAGCCATGCGATTCACGAGGCATTTCCCAGATAAGGAGCTTACAGTGGGAGGTGGCAACAGGCAACTTAGGTGCTGGCAGCATTTTTCCATTCTCCAGTTACTCTGTAGTTCAGCCTGGGACAGGCAGGAGCCTGATGTAATACACTGTGTGCTATTTCAAGGAGACGGAGCCCATGTCCTTCAGGCCAGGCCTCGGAATGTTTGGGAGATAAGAAACCCCACTCTGAATGTTCTTTACAGTCTCAGATGAGAGAAGTAGGTAGCGCTTTCTTTAGACTCTGCCTGTGAAATAGGGTTGTTCATCTAAACTCCCAGAAGCAGGGTGCCCATGGCATTCCATGGGCACACACACACTTTTTGGGCATGGATCTAGCAGAAGGTGACAGGTGGGAATGGATGTGTGGCTGGTGATGGAGAGTTGGTGGGGAAACATGGAATCCATTCCCTGGGGGCTGCCATGCCAAAAGCCACACCCTGTTGCAGGTATTTGGCTCATTTTTCCTTTGGGATAAAAAGCAGAGGGCTTTGGTTTACATTAGGTCTCACCTGTTGTTCTGTCATGTGGGTGAACCTTCTGGTCCTTTTGCTGGGCACAGCTGGATATGGGGTGGAGACTGGCTCTGATCATGAGGTTCCTCTTATGCAGGAATCAGCAAAACTATCCCAAAGTAACTTGTCCAGCAACACAAAAAAAAGCCCAAACTTCTCCATGAAATGATTTGGCGTAAAAATTCCTTGAGCTACAGACAAAGGGGCATTTTCTGCAGTATAAATTGACTTATGTTTTCTAGGGATTTGGCTTAGAGCTCTTTTCTGACTTGCATACCATTGTGGCACTTTTGTAAAACATTGTCAGAAATAATTCATTGTGGATTATCTTGTATCATGATCAGCTGTCCATAGCATAACAAGAGGCATCCAAAAAAGTTATTTCCTCCCCTTCACCCTTGCTGAGTGATAAACCTCCTACCAAAGGTGCCTGTGAGGGTTGGAAGGCTGGGGAATCTATTCCATTTGGTTTTTCATTTAAAACAAAACCACTTTTATATCACCATAATCAAGGAGGGAGGCAACACCACTCCACTTAGCAAACAAACTTATAATAAGTGCACTTGCTGGAAAATTTTATAGTTTGTCCTGAAAAAGAAACTGAGGGCATTGATAGTGGAGCACAATCTGACCAGCGCTTCCTGCGTGGCAAAGGGAAGGAGCATCCTCCCTCAGTGTGTCGCTGAGCTCTCTTCTGCAAGGTGACAGATGCCTCCGTTAATAAACAGCTCAAATTAGAATCAAGATGATGGAGAGAATCAGTGAATTTGGGAAATTTCTACCCTCCCAGAGAGAAAAAAAAGAAATAACTTCTGATGTAGCTTTTGGAAGACAATAAACTACCCCTGAAATAAAAGATTTCTGGGCTGCTCCAAGGACAGGCCAAACACCACATTGACATGTTTTTAATGAACATCTTTTCCCCAGTCTCCTGGAAGCTTCCCAGAGATGAACCAAAATGCCCTTGCAGAGAACAGTCAGTGCTGCAAGTCATGGAATGGTTTGGGTTGGAAGGGATCTTAAAGATCATCTCATTCCAGCCCCTGCCATGGGCAGGGACACCTTCCACTGTGGAAGTCAGGAGTAGAAAACTAACTTCCAGAAAGTACCTTGGACCAGCAATTTAGCCAAATATGGAGGTGTTAATGCAGACAGCAGTGAGTGCAGGATTGAGGAGGATGCCTCTGGAAAGCATCTTCCAAACCACACCCAAAGAGGAAAAACAGAGCATCAGATAACCAGAGTCTTGGAAATATTTCCCTCTCCCTAACATGTGTCCAAAAACATGTTAGAGGCTCCTGTAGATCTTGAAAAGATTTCAGCCTGCAGAAGAGTTCTGCTAATATTTGATGCAATGGCCTCTTGTCTTTGCCACCTCGTGAAGTGCCTCTCCCTCAAGATATGGAGGGCATCAGGTTAGACAACAATTTTTGTGTAGCTCCAAATAAAGCATTGAATGTAGGTGTTCAGTGCTATAAACATAAATGGAGGTAAATTTGGTCTCCAAACTTCATATGGAGTGAAAAACTGATTCCCATTGCTGTGAAAAGTTGGAACTGAAATATTGGGACTCTTTCAAAGCTTTTGTTTTCTCTTAATTTTCATCTCTTTTGGCCAGAACTATTAGTTTAATATTATATAGCTTCAAGAGGAATTGTGAATGGTCCAGAATTCCACTTACAACTTAAAACTCCCAACAAAACCAAAGAAAACCTAAATTAAAACAAATGCTCTCAGGTGTAGCTGCTTCTGAGCTCAGGCCAGGTGCAGGACAATGGCCAAGGTTATGGTTTTCTAGTGCTGTCAATCTAAAACTATGACTTTCTTTCAGTTACTCATGCAGGCTGAAATTTTTCCTTCTGGTTCATCTCTTTAAACATTTGAGCCAAAGTCATCTTCTCTTTCCAGGAACAAATTGGGAGGAAATTATTTTGTATTACCCATTAAAAAAAGCCCAAACAAACTCACAGCTGTTTGAATGTGAAACTCTCAAACATCCACACAAAAATACTTGACATTTGTTAGTAGGGTGTGGGGGCCTCAGTCCTGTGATGTGCATTTCTCTCATCCTAAATCTGCAGCTAATCCTCCAACTGTGCATTGTTGCCTGGTTCTGGAGCCCCTGCTCCTGAATTATCAGTGCATGGCAGAGGAAGAGCCTCCTGTCCATGTTCACGTGCCAAAAGCAGCTTCATTTGCTCTGCAGCCTACTCCTGGAGCAGGGGTCTGTGCAGGGAGTGGGGCAGCCCTAAGGACGACGTGAAAACAGAGCACGTGATTGTAGCGTTGGTGATGTCGCTGTAGTGTGGGGAGCTAATTTTGGTCGAGCATAATTCAGGGATTTCCTAATCGCTGAAATCTTGACTCTGCAGCCTTCTGAATTTTCTCCCATCTGTGGTGGTGTAATTCAGTGCTGTAATTGCAACAGATGGCTGGGCTTTTAAACCATGATGAGGCAAAAAACTGAGAAAAGAAAAAATGGAGAGTCTTGGGGACTGTGACGTTGGGCACTGTGGGAAGTGTCAGGCTCTGATGCAAATAGACATTTGGCATTACCTGGCTATAAAATCCAATCTTCCTAACCAGTACTGTAAAAATCTCTGCTGGTGTTTGTTGATAGCTCACAGTTCACTACTTTCTCTTGGGTAGTAGCCACTCATTGCTGCAGTAACTCTTACAGCTCTGCCATGGCAGCTTCGTGTGGATCATGATCATCCCTAACCTACACTGAGCTGACACAGAACACAGGAGGAAGGTCTAAACTTGTCTTTCTTGCAGGCTGCCAGCTAAGGATAGGTGATACAAGTTTGGAGAAAGGAAATGTAACTTTTTCCCCAAATCTTTGCTTTAATTTACTTTGTGTTTTAGAGGAGATTCACCTTACCCTTGCAGAAAGCTTCATCTTCCAAGGCCAGTGCAATTCCTGGCTTCACAGCACCCGGAATGTCAAAATGTCAGGGGCTGTTTTGATGATGTCAGAGTTCAACCAGGTGTAGGACATAAATCCTAGGAAAGGTTTTCTGCCCTCCGTTGAATTTTGAAGAATTGTGGAGAGCTTATGGCAGAGGCAGCAAAACATCTGAATTCGGGGGATGGTCCTTCAAAAATCCTGAACTTCTGGGGGCTTGTAAGTGATCTAAGGAAAATGTCCTTATTCTCATATAAGGGAAAGCAAACTAGAGAACAAAGGTAGGGAACAGCCCCTCACTCCCAAGTGTTGGGAAAAAATGTTCCTGCTCAAAATGGTGTCTGCCCATCGTATTTATTGTTAAAATACACTTTGCAGAGAGGGGCTGCATTTTGCCTTTGCAGAGAAATCACTGAGAAGTGACAAATTGGTTAAAGATTTCACTTTTTGCTTATCTTTAATCAGTCTTCTCCCAGGCAGCTAGTGATAAGACAAAGGGAAATGGCCTCAAGTTGCACCATGGAAAGTTCAGGTTGGAAGAATGGTTAAATGTTGGAAAAGGCTGCCCAGGGAAGTGGTGTAGTCACCATCCTTAGAAGTGTTCAAAAACGGAGTGGACGTGGCACTTTGGGATATGGTTTAGTGGGCAAAAGAGTGTTTGGTCGAAGTTTGGACTTGATCCTGGAGGTCTTTTCCAACCTTAATTGTTCTGTGATTCTAAAAGAAACTTTGGGCTGGCGTTACCCACCTTCTGATATGGGTCTATCACCCTCCTGCTCTCTGCCACAACTGCAGAGAATAATGTTATAAAGCCAACATCATTACTTTAAAGAGGGTTTTTTTCAGTTAATATAATCACTTGAATTTATCATCAAAGCTGCCTGTGACATCCTTTTAATCTAGTAACGGTACAACTCTCTAACAGTCTGTTTGGAGCGTCAGCATTAGGGAAGGAGAGGGAGCTGGAGAGCCGGGAAATGTGCTCATCCCTAATGCAATTATTAGTACTCCTAAATAACTCGTTCAAAAAGAGGGAGAGTCAGTTGCTGACGGCATGTTCAAAGTTTTTTCCCACCTTGGGATCCATTTTCATCCCTGGTGGAGGTGTGGAAGAAAGGAAGTCAAAGCAATGACATAACTTCTGCCTTTAGCCCTTTCTGGGAAAACATCCTGTTACACCTAATATCCTTCACAGCAATCCCTTCGTTGGCCACAACCCAGAAAACTCCTGCTAAGGCCAGAGCCTTGCGCACAGCAGTCGCAGAGGTTGGGGACAGCCCCTTGTGAGGCGTGGCTCTGACTCACCCTTCGTGTTTGTGTCACTTCCTCCTGCTCACCCATCCCAAAACACATCCATGGAGCACTGCCTTTGGCCACCTGCTCCCGAAGCCAAGCCTGGGGCCTCTTCCAGCATTGTCCTCAGTGCCTGGAGCTGCTCCTGTGCTTTCTCTCCTTTGCAGTTTCTTGAGTCCCTTCCCCTCCATGATCTCTGGCCAAAAGAACAGATCGGACACACTCCAAGGTGTCCTGGTGGGAGGCGGAGGTTTGACTGGACACCTCTGTGGTGCAGGACAAGGGAAGTGGTTGGGGGTGTTTTATCTGCTGCCTGTGTTGGGCAAGGACTGGTAATCACCATGATGGATTCAGGAGTTGCCCTGCAGGCTCTCTTCTCCCTTCCCCTGTCCCCTTTGGGCACTGCTCTGAAATCCAGGGACAGAGTGCTTCTAATATGTTGATTTTTTTTTTTTTTTAACTGGTTAAGAAGCACAGGAGGGAATCAGTAATGGGAGACAGTTGGGATTATTTTTGAACCATGTTTTATTCCCTCAGTCAACAATAATGGGACTGCAGGAGGCTTTATGAGGAGCTGTAAAAACTCACTGCTGAGTGTGGTGGTTTAATGGTCACAGGGACTTTCAGAAAAGAAGATAGTTTATTTTTATGGAGCATCCTTTAAAAAAAAAAAAAAAAGGAAAAAAATCAGGAAAAAATTTATAGGGAGAAGGTAAAATAGGAAGGGAGTGCTTCCAGGGGCTGGATGCTCATTTGGAGGGAGAAAGGGCAAAGTGGCATCTAAAGAAGGACAGGTACCACTTACAAGTGGGGAGTATGAGGGAGGTAGAACGGAAAGTGAGAGTAGTGGGAGAAGGAAAATGGATGTGGAGGAGTTGGACATTACAGGAGTTGAAGGATGCAATTAGAGAATGGGAAAGAAGAGGAGAGGTGAATGTTGGAGTTGGGGTTGGATGTGGAAGAACCATTTTTGGCAGGAGTGGAGAAGGATGGGGTTAGTGGGAGGTGGCTGCTAGGAGGGGAGGGAGAGGGGCAGGGCTGTGAGAGGAGGGAGGGTGGCTGGGAGAGATATTTCCTGACTGAACTGATGGGTTTCTCTGCTTCTTCTGAGCTGATGGTGGTACCCTGGGATGTGATTCATGGGAATTTAAGAATACACAATTTCAATATTAAGTTTATTGGTCACGCCATTAGTTTCTGTACCAGGAATGCAGTTTCCAAAGATGATCTCTGTATGGGATTTACATGGAAAAAAAGATTGATAAGCAGAAGAACCCTTAGGTAGACCAAGCTTCCAGACTCTTCTCTCAGAGATAAGAATATCCAAAGTTAGCACTGTCAAAGATAGTCCTTTGTGGGTTTAATCCTAAGTGATGAAATGGCTTCTGCAGTGTGTCTTCTGATGACAAACCTCAAAGAAAGGCAGGCATGCTTTTGAGCAAACAGCTTTTCTTGTATTCAGAATAAACTGAGAAAGTGGCTCTTGTAATCCCATTGAGCATTCAGGCCAGGAATATCCAGACACAAAGTCTTGGCAAGTAGTAGGATTGGAAGGAGACAGAGATGTGGTACCTCCATCACAGCACCTCCTGCTCTTCTTATTGAATAAGGAATTTTTTCTTCCCTGTGAGGGTGGGCAGGCCCTGGCACAGGGTGCCCAGAGCAGCTGGGGCTGCCCCTGGATCCCTGGCAGTGCCCAAGGCCAAGCTGGACATTGGGGCTTGGAGCAGCCTGGGACAGTGGAAGGGGGCCCTGCCTGTGGCAGGGGGGGTGGGAATAGATAGTCTTTAAGATCCCTTCCAACCCAAACCATTTTAGGATTCTATGAATCTCCCCTCATTTTAAAGTCAGCAACCAACAACTAATCTGAAATCCAGCCGAGTATTTCAGTTGCAACCTGTGTCTACTCCTGTTAGAAGCTGGTATTGAGCCTTGATAATGCTACCCCTTTCTTGGAGACCCCACGGGCCATGAAACAATGTAGAGGTGGGGGGCCATAGGCAAATTGAGACAAGAAATAATTTCCCTTCCCCTGAAGAATGCAAGTGAATGAATTTTTATGCAGAGTTTATATACTTGGTTTAAAAAAGCAACACAGCCCTCTCAGCCAACCAACCCAAATCCCTAAACAAACCCCAGGATGTCTCATGAGTGGGGAAGGAAACAGTGAGAGAAAATACCAAGGAGACTGAAGGCTGAAGAGCTTTTCTTCCTTGCTCTGAAGAAGAGCAGCGTAGGTTTAACGGTCTCAGGAGGAGGCATAAGGAAGCTCCAGGCAGCAGAAGTAATTATAGTAAACTGTTGTGGTTTAACCCCAGCTGGCAACCCGGCCCCACACAGCCACTCCCTCCCAGCCCCGTGCGGGGACTGGGGGGAGAACGGGAAGAGGAAAAGTGAGAGAACTTGTGGGCTGAGACACAGACAGTTAATAGGTAAAGCAAAAGCCATGCAGACAAGCAAAGCAAACCGAGGAATTCGTGCCCATCCCATTCCCAGGACAGCAGAGCCCTGGGGTGCATAAGGGGAAGACAAATATCATCACTCTGAGTGTTCCCCTCTTCCTCCTTCTGCCCCAGCTTTATGCTGAGCATGAGGCCATGTGCTGTGGGATGTCCCTTGGGGTGTGTCCCTCCGACTCCTTGTGCACCCCCCGTCTTTCTACTTGTGGGGTGAGAGGCAGAAAAAGCCTCTGTGGAAAAGAGTAGAAGTGTAAAAAGGCCTTGCTGGATAACTTCTGCTCAGCTGCAACAAATAAAAAAGTTTACCCTGAGTTATTGATGCTGTTTCCAGCGCAAATCCAAAACACAGCCCCATACCAGCTACTATGAGAAAAATTAACTCCCCCCCAGCCCAAACCAGCACAACTGAGCAGAAAATCAGCTGTTCTGAGAGGGGCTTTGTTCTGGCAAATTGTCGGTGAATATTCTTGACTTCTCCTTTGGATCCTCCCAAGCAGAATTATTTCCTACAGAGTGAAACCCTTGACAGCCCCAAGCTTTCCTTGGGGTGCCACAGGTTCCCTGACAGCTCAGGGTGTCCGGGGAGCCTCATGCAGGGACACCCAGCAGGAGCCAGATGGACAAGGGGTGCTCTTCATGCGAGCCTTAGTGAGAGCCGTGGTACAGCCATGGAAGAGCCTCTGTGGATTTCCAGTCAGTGTCATTATGCCTGAGATGACCCACTGGGGGAAAAAACCCAAAACTGAAAAACCAGAAAGAAAAAAAGGGAAGAAAATATCCAGGAGAGCAGCGCTGAGTTCCTCTGACCTGCTTCCTACCCGGGTGTGTGCGTGCTGCTACCATAGGCATTAAGGCTGTAAAAGCTTATTGTCAAATCAATTCTTCTCTTACCGAGCCTGGGGAGACCAGGAGTGCGCCTTGAAATGCTTCAAATCTTGCCCCTCCCTGATGATTTGCGAAGTTTAATTTCTGTAATGGGCTCTGGTGACAGAGGCATTCACTGTTTTTCCAACAGGAATTGCTGAATGTACGAATGACTCATTCTGGAGGCGGGAGATATAATGGCAGCCTTCGATATCCTGATCTAAGGGTGGGGAGGTTGTGTGGGAGGGGAGGAATGGGGTACTTTAAGTTAAATTATCCACCTTGCTTCCCCTTCATCAGGCAGCCCCTCCTTCTCTCAAAGTCCCTTCCTGGCCCAGGATCAGGATAATGCTGAAAGAAGGAAAGGGAAGGCTGAGGGATCTCCTGTGGGAGATGAAGTTTATAATATATGCATTTGCCTGGAAATGCCATAAGAAATTAATATTACAGAAACAGTGGGACTGCATTAATATTTTAATATTAAATGAATATTTAATTTGAAAGCTTTGATTTGAAAGTGAATGAGACAGCCATGACATGAACAGTCGTGCTGTTCCTGTTAAGAAATGTTAATGATTTATTGACAATGTCGGTAGCAATAACTTTACACTGTTTCAGTTACATAATGCCTTTGAAATATTGGTAAAGTGATTACTGAGAACAAAAAGCAGGCTGGCTTCTGCAGCCCTTTTGGGAAGGGCTTCTGTTAGAGAAAAGCTGTATTTCCTGCGGAAGGAGGATCCCACCCTGTCCCTCAGAGCGGGGCTGGCTGGGGCTTTGGGCCTCCCTCTCCCCAGCAGCAGCTTCTGACACCAGTTTGGGACATCCCTATTGCCTGAGGTGCCCCAAGCCTACACGGTGCTCTGACAGAGCTTCCTGAAGATTAAGGCTGAGCCTGGAGGAGCTGAGAGCTTCCCAGCACCAGTTTTCTCAGCCAGCTTCCCACAGTCCTTCCTGCCATGGACCTTGGCGCCTCTTATAGCCAAAAATGCCTTGCTCCAGGGTTTCTTACGGCTGTTCTGGCTGAGGACAGCTCAGGGCTATCTGTTAACTTTCATGCACTCAGTGATCTTCAACATCAAAAACATCTTAATAGCTCGGGCAGGTTTATTTTGTACATTTTTAAGGGCTGTTGAAGCTGTACATGTGGTTTCTGGGAGCTCTCTCAGGGTTTTTCTCTGGGAACAGGGTGGTGAGGGAACAGGAACACAAACAGGTCTGTTGCCTCCTGAGCATCCCGAGTTTAATCTTTAATTGCAGCTGAAATGAGAAGTCCTGGGCTGAATGGGGCTCCAGTGAACCTGAAGTAGGTGCCTACAGCCTGTAGGCATTTCTTCCAAGGAGTCTCTGCCTATATTTTTTAAACACATTGAAAACTCTTAGAAAAAGCTCTCTGCTGAATAAATAGGGATGTGGAATATTTTGTGAAATGGTCTGTTACCCATTAGCTCAGAACAAGGAAAATTCATCTAAAAAATAATTAAAGAGACACTTTGGCATGGTGTCTTGAAAGCTGTACCATGCTGTAGGTTCCCAATTCCAGAAATGTGTTTCTTCTTAAGGCCAATCTTTGCAAAAAAATAAGAGAAAAATGAAACCTAAATTCACAATGTGACCCAATCTAAACAGACAGAGTGCTTTTTCTTCCTTTTTTCCCTCTTTTTTTCCCCTCTCCCTCTCTTAATTTCATGCTGTTGTTACAATCAGCCTTAGTAAAAGCAAGCTGGTGGAATGAGGAAACAAAACCCCAATATAGGATGCGGTTTAAAGAACTGGTTCTTGAGCCTGCTAATCTTTCTCAGTTTTCAATTGCGTTTCTCTGGTGGCAGCCTCGGTGAATTTAGTGCTGGCAGAAGATGCTACACATAGGATGGAGGCTTGAAATTGTGTCATAAATGTCAGCACGTGTTTTTGTCTGCGCATCTCTGCCCTGGTCCCTCTGAATCGCAGAATGGTTTGGGTTGGAAGACACCCTAAAGATTATATAATCCCAACCCCTCTTCCATGGGCAGGGACACCTCCCACTATCCCTGGGTGCTCCAAGCCCCATCCAACCTGGCCTTGGAACTTCCAGGGATCCAGGGGCAGCCACAGCTTCTCTGGGCACCCTCTGCCAAGGCTTCACAACTCTCTACATAAATAATTCCTTCCTAATATCTGATCTAAACCTGCTCTCTGTCAGTTTGAAGCCATTCCCCCTTGTCCTGTCTCTCCACGTCCTTGACAAAAGTCTCTCTCTCTCTGTGTTCCTTGTTGGCTCCTCCAGGCACTGCAAGGCCACAGAGAGGTAACCCTGGAGCTTCTCCTCTCCAGGCTGAACAATCCCAGCTCTCCCAGCCTTTCCTCCCAGCAGAGCTGCTCCATCCCTCTGATCCCCCTGCTGCTTCCTCTGGACTCTCCAGCAGCTCCAGGTCCTTCCCATGTTCAGGCGGATTCTAGGTGATGTTTTGAGGAGTGAAGGCTCTTGGTGCTCCCCAAAAAATGGTGCCACACAAGGCAGTTAGAAAGGGTCAGATCAGCTTCATCCCCTTGTCAAGTACAGCCAGAGTTAGCAAAGGCCAGCTCTCACCGCGACCTGGTAGAAAACTAGCATGGAATATGTAAATGTCACCTCCCAGTCAAATTCCTCCCTTCCACTGACATAACTGGAAAAGTAGGCACCAGCATACCTTGATTTTGGTTGATTTGTCCCAACCTGTGTAGCAGAACTCATCACCTCACTCACCTTCAGCGAGGAAGTTCCCCACATTCCCCATGAAGTCATTGCTGTGAATTCCACAGGCAGCCCTTCCTATTAAAAGCTGGCAGTACACTGCTTGCCACAAAGCGTGCACTGAATTGGAGCACATGGCATTTTAAGGGCTGAAATATTGTGAATACTCCTAACAAAATTGATTTCATTTGTCAATAAAAAGCCTTCCTGTCTTTCCTAGGAACCACTTAGTAAACTATTCTGACAACAACTCAAGGCTGATCAAATTAAAATCAGCCCAAGCTTTTTTTAGAGATGAACTGATCTGAAAAGGTTTTTTTTGGTATCCTAGAAAGAGTCACTAACCTTTCTGGGCAGGTCCTATAGCGTTTAATAACAAAGGGTGCCTTCTTCTATAAATATTATGAACTATGGAGTTTAATGAGATTTGTATTGCACTATAGAAACGTACTTTGGAGCATTAATTTTGAAGTCTGTAGGTTTAAATGTTTTCTAAAAATAGTATTGAATATATACAGGGCTTTGTGCTTCTATGTCTATTTAGTTGGGGAGAATGTTTTCATGTATTATTTGGTGCACTTTTCATTTTCCTCATCCTTTTTTAAAGCATTGGTGGCAAAGGAATGAAAGGAGGCTATTTTTTGCTCCAGGATAAATTTTGATATTTCAATTCCAGTTTTTGCCTCCTGAGGAATTTTCTATTTTCTTGAGATCCTTAACCAGGTCATTCACTTACTGATGGGTTTAATTACCTGCCTGAGCAGCAGAACTGAGCTGCCTTTTCAGCAGTGTGTCCAATTCTGCACACAGATGTGCTCGTGCAATAACAAGCAGCTTTAACAGAAGGATACAGGAGATCTCCTCTGACACAAACAAGGTTGTAGCTCTCTCAGATCTACTTCTCTGCAGCTTTTATAGCTGTCCATATGATGTTTTCTGGTTTTCTATGCTCGTGGGCAAGCAGGGGCTGACACTCACTACTGAGCTGTGCTGCATCAGAGGGATCTGCGACGTCTCACTGGAGACCCGGGTATCACCTCCGAGAGCAAAGGGAATTTTTGAAAATCCTGTTAAATGCATTAACAATGAGCTGGGGATAAAGTCAAAACCCTGCTTAGACATCTCGACTGAGAGTTGCCATACAACTGCAGCCAGTGGTGGGTCTTGGCTGAAAATGTATTTATACATTTAGACAGATAGAGATGGATTTCACTTGTTTAAACTCAGCTTTAGTGCAGACGAAAGCAATAGGGGGTGGCGGGGAAAGCACAGGCTGCCACCACCCTCACATATGGCAATTGTTTCCTGTAAAGCTTGCTATATTGTATTTATTTCATTCCCTGACATATCACAGGAGGCCACTGATGCTGAATTTGTAGCCAAAAAAACCCCAACCTGCAGCTTTTAGTAGGGCTGTCCTCCAATTTATTTGTGTTTTTCTGTTGGTTTTCTTTTTCCTTCTGCTTTTCATCTGCTGGTTTCTATTTCCACTCTTTCAGTTCTTCCATCCTCTGTTTTGTCTTGTTTTGTTTTTTACTATATTTGAGGAATCTCAGTTACACTGGGAAGCCCAGGAGGTATGAGTGGAATGCTTGGATTTAATACATCCTTGCCTGAACTTTCTTTTGACAAACCAATTAATATCTCTGGGTTCTGGGGGCAGAGCATTGGGGGGCACAGGAAGATGAAGCAGCTGGGGTGCAAGTCTGGAATGAGGCTGGGGACGCTTGACAGCATGGCTGGGATCAGGAAGGGAGGCCTGGGGAGGGGGTGCTTCAGGTGCAAGGGGATGACACAGAAAGTTATGAGATTTTTCAAATTCTGGAGCTAAGCACGTGGCTGCAGGGACTGGCTATACCTTCCAGGCAGGCACCTCACTCTGCACTGCCAGATCCTGCCCTGCTCTGAGCTCCAGGCCTAAGGCATGATGCACAGCTGGCAGAGGTCAGTTCCTGTGCCAGGAGCACTGCTTGGTCTGAGGGAGCCTCCTGTGCCAGCCTGGGGCAGAAGCTGACCTTTGCTGGTTTATGGGGGATCTCAGGGTCCCAAGTGCTGCTGGGGATCAGATGCCTGTGAAGGTCTGGGAAGGTTTGAGGGAAGGACTTGACTTGTGCTCTGAGTGCTGTGAACTCAGGACAAGCTGCTCCCTTCAGATGTGCTGCTGAGGGCGGTGGCGGCCGGGCTGGGAGGGTTCCCCTCTTGGCTCCATCCCTGGTGTGCATGGGACTCTGCAGCTGTGTTTTTCAAATGCCATTCAAATGAAAGCAGAGGGGAAATCCCGTTTCACTGGGAATAGCTCTCAGATGCAGAGCAGCTTTTCCTCCGAATTCTGTCTTTTGGCTTCCTTGCTGCAGGGTGACACATGGTGTCTTTCTCTTGATCAATTTGTTTATCATTTGCTTGATTATCATCTCCAATAGCAAGACATGGCAGGTCTCTTTTGTTAATCCTGTTAATACTGGCTTTGGAGCAGAAAAATGGTTTAGGGAAAACATTTGGGTATGTTAAACTTTCTTGAAGATGCTGCTTGTGAATACCAAATCATGCATGGCCTGATGTATTTGAATTTTCTAGATTATTCCTGAGCCTTGCATTTCCATCTGTTTGAGTCCTGCTCCTTGTGTCTCCCTGTTTATTCCTACGTACCAGCACCAAACTTCCCTTCTGGCTTTCAGAGCAACTTGTGTGGCTCTTCTGAGAGAAGAGCACAAGCAGAACTCTCTTCTCCAGCCCCATCTCCTGGACCCGCCTCCCCTCCAGTGATGCCACCCTGCCTGAGGGAGCCCACCCTGGAGTGGGGGACTGGAGAGCCACCCCATTGTTTCTCCTGGCTTCCTCCTCCAGGAGATCTAATGCTGGCCTCTCTCTCTTTAATGTTTTTAAAGTGATGTATGGCTCGAGGAAGATGTCAGAGCAAAGCCCTGAGAGAGTGATGACCTCCCATGCATCTTCTGAACAGGTAGAAGCCAGCAGAGGCCCCCTGTCCCTTTGCAAGGCAGCCCCCTCCTCTCTCTGCACCCGTGCAAGCTATTTATCTTGTGGGGAAAACATTAGGAGGTCTAGGAGAAGGGTTTAGGCTCCAGAGCTCACCCAGTCCTTGACCTCTGGGCTGAGACTTGCTGTAGGGAGGTGAGTAATTAACAGTGACTGCAGTGGTGTGGGTTGTGTGTGGATACACGGGTGGAACATCTGCCAGTGCACCCTGTGTTTACAAAGCCACGGCACCCCTGGGTAAAAAGCAAAACCACGTTTTTTCAGTTGCAGAGTTATGTGACTGCCAGGTGCTGTCAGACACATCTTTGGTTCAGTGAAATGGTCTTTTCTTTTCTCTGACAAATCCTCCCAATTTGGCCTTGGCTGCTGTGGGAGCCTGGCTACTACTGTGCATTCCAGAGGTGGATTTGAGGTGGCCCCAGCAGATGTCAGGGTGGGCTTGTGGGTCCTATCATGGATATGGCTCTCTCAGGAGAGCCCAAACACAGTGACAATGCTCTGGGATGAATAAAGCCATTTATTCATTCAGAGGAGGTCCCTCTCCTACCAGCCCTAAACCAGCTACCAGTGTTTTCAAATCACCAGGAGATGGAAATCACCAGGAGTTTTTTTTCCCTCCTGGTCAGTTTCCTGCTTGTCTTGATCCCTACTCCTTCCCAACCAGGTCCTATTCTCTTCCAGCTTCTCATCCAGCCCCAGAAATACTGGACGATGTAGAGCTTTTAGGTGAGATGGTTTGGGAGCCACATAGCACATCTTGCATTATGGAAAACCAGGGGATCTCCTCATGCACCCCACAGGGTTTTCCCTGTTTTTTCATGGCCTCTCCAGAATTCCTCGTGGGAAAAGTGCAGAAGAGATAAAAACAGTGTTCTGCAATTCTGGCTTTTACCATCATGGTTTCACCTGGGAATCTTAAATCTCTGGGTGAAGAGACTTTTAAAAGAGGCGTTGTTTTAGGCCCCTTAGCTGAGAGGGGAAAGCGAGGCAGAGAGGTTTTGTGTTCTTGCTGGGATTTTAAGCCTGTGTGAGAGGGGCACATGGCTCCAAGCAGTGCTTTTGACAGAGGGGCAATGCCAGGAAGGCCTGGGGAGGGTGCTGGGAGCTTGTGCCTGCCAAGGGCACACAGGGATGCCCTGGGCTGGGGGATGTGGGGCTGGCTGGGCAGGGCCCTGTGGGCGCTTGCTGAGACCTACGAGGTCCTTCCTCCTCTCAGCATCTTTTGCTTTAGGCTGTGATTTTGCTGCCCCCAACAGTCTGCTGGTTTTGAACCTGCCCAGTGCTCTCCCACATCAGGATGTGGCCCTGGAGAAGTGGCATGTGAAGGGTCTGGTCCCAAACTCACCCTGTGGGACCCACTGGGGTGCTCCCATAAAGCTGGTGCATCCCCACGTGCATGTTTGGGGTCACAGGGACATGGCCTTGGAGTGACACCATGTAGGTGAGGTCATGGTTGTTCTCTCTTCATGCCTGAGCAAAGATTTCAATCAGGGCAGGATTTCAGTGCCAGGGTTTCACCTGGACAGCCCATCCTGAGCACCCAGAATTACAGTGTGCAGTCCCAATCAAAATGGGTCCATGAATTTAATCAGCGTTTACATGGTTTAATTGAAGATTGTGCCCCTTTGCTTACATCATCTGCCGTGGCTTATCACTCTCACCACAGTGTAGAACAGAGATTTTTGCCCCACCCCCGAGAATGTATTTCAAGAATGTGGTGAAAAAAAATACAGAGAATATGTAACTTTTTCTGGAAATACGATATTTCATGAGGGAAATTTGAAGGCTAGAGTAACCGAATTCCAGGCAAACAGGCATCAGTATTGTTAGGAAATACAGCTCTCTGCAGGGCAAAAAAGAGTGGTATGCCAGGTTTAAATAGGGATTTATAGCCACTGACTGCAAATTACCTTATAAAATTACTGAAACCTTCATAAAGTCATTAATTATGCGTTAGTCTTGATTGTCATTTATTGCACTTCTTAATTGTTCCGTAAACTTTTCTGGATTAAAGGGTGTGTTTCAAATTGACATGAAGCTGTTTTATTGATGTAAATTAACAGAGTACTTTACATAAGGGACAACTGAGGGACCAGCAGCAGAAGAGTCTCTTATCCATTAATAAAGGCAACACAGGGCTGGTGGTGTGATTTCAAGTGAGTGGAGTTTTGTGGAATGATGAGTGTGCAGGCAGTAGTTATAAATCCTTAAAATCAGGATTGCTATCAGTACGGAGTGTGACAGCGGAGGCAGAACACACACTGTTAATCATTCTGTTTAAAATAAGAGGAGGAACAACAGATAGAGAAAACATGGAAAAATCTGGTGGAATTTCACTGAGTCCATGTAGGTCTTCTGTTAAGTCTTTTCCAAGACAGAACATGTTTCACGTGTTTTCACTGTTGTTTTTTCAGTTATTAGCATTTCATTTATTAGCGCTTCCTCGGGCTCACGAGGAGCTGTAGCCACGTTCCACCACTCCAACCCCTGTACCACCATCATGTCACCAAGCACGTGGCTCTGTTTCTCCTAAAAGGTGCTGGACTTCATGGGATCTACAACCCAGCATGCCCAAAGCCCCTTTTCTTTGAAGCTAGTCTCAGCTCTTTGGGTTTCATTCCGTACTGTTCTGTGGAGGCAGCGTGATTCCAATCATACCATTGCTGATTGCATAAAATATGCCCTGAATCCAACATGTTGTGTTAAAATCTGGTGTCTGGGCCCTGTCTGATTCTGAGCAGAGTAGCTGTTGGATTGTGTTCCAGCCATCCTCAACCCAAGCCAAGTTGGGAGAGACTTGACTGGGATATCGGTGAGGGGTAAAGACCATGAAACCTCTGCTGTGATTGATGGAGTTGTGCACTGTGAGGACAAATATGCACAAATACCCAGAATAGTAGGGCCTCAATTCAGCTGTATCTGGCAGACTTTTCAGCTCAACTTTCAAGAAATATTGTTTTTAATTGACCTTCGTGTGAGTAATTTGAAGAGCCAGCGCTGCTTTTCGCAAGGAGAGTTTCAAGCGTGGAAACTCCCATCATATGTAAAATTAGTAATTTTACTGTATCATGAGTGATTAAACCTGACCCCCAGGGAGCCAAAAATAATGCTGTGTGACTTCCTTGCCCAATTAACACAGAACAAATGTGAAAATGTGTACATTACAGCAAATTGTGTGCTAATTGGCCTCAGAGAAATACTAACGATGAGGAAGAAATGGGCATGTAATTTCAAACATATTTGAGAGGTTTCGCAGTCTGCTTGCAAATAGGAGGGAAAAAAATCGAAATTTGACAAAACCATTATTTGTTATGATTTATTCACTCAGCTCCAGTCTTGAACCTAGGAGTATTGGTTTCTCCTTCTAATGACTGCATACAGCATTTAGCTCAATGCTATTTTTTGGCATAGTGTCATAAATATCTATTTAAAAATCTTGTCTCTATATGTGTATCTAGGGTTAGGTGCTTTTCTTTTCCCTTTTTCTCATGAAAATACCTCTAGATGCAAGACAATCTCCTGCTCCCTTTCCCGAGGAGAATATTCTGCTCAAGTGCAGTGGTAGGACTGTTCTCCTTGGGCAGCAACCTCTCTGCCAGGACTGTACATCATTTAAGTACTGGCTTAAGCAGAGAATAAATGTCTGTCTGTTCAGGGGAGAATTTCAGCTGGTCAGGGAAGTTAGATCTGACCCACAGACTTAAGGAATCCAAGATGTACTCACTATTCCTAAAATTAAATCTCTTCCACTTCATTTTCTATCACGTTTAGAGTTTATATATGACATTTTCTCTAGGCTTTCACTATGTCTTAGGAATAAAACTGATTGAAGGTGTAATTTGTAGGCTAGAGGTAAATCCCATCTTTCCATACTTTCTTCTGTCTTCCATAAGTACAGAAAGCAGAGCTCTGGGCTTTTCCTCTGCAGCAAGAATATCCCAGAATTTGTTGCTGGAGCTGCAGGCTGATGCACTGAAGTGTGATTTGGTCACAGTGAAACCCTTTTGTAAGAGATAGAAGGTCAAACATGTCCAAAATTAAATGATGCAGTGCTATCAAACTGAGGTGTTTCAGTAATTTTCTTTGATGATTTTAGCCAAATCATGATGTCCCTAAGAAACACCACGATTTCACAGAATTAGCTTTTTTCTCCTGGAAAAAAAACTGGAACCAGCATTATTTTAAGAGCCTGCTCCTCCAGACTCGACATGTGGAAAAGTTCCCAGGGACCTTGGAGGAGTTGTCAAGTGGAGAAAGCAGTGTCCTGGCAGCAGGACTCCTCCTGGTTTAGCTCTTGCTGAAGCTGAACAGGTTCACTTCAAACTTTTGGATTTTTTGGTTGATTTGCACTGTCCTCTACGTGTTAAGTGAGAACAGTGCAGTGCAGCACTTAGCTCTGATCTTAAATTGTTTCTGCCAAGCAGGCACAGAGACAGAAGCGTCTTTTTCACATCCCTGTGAGTTCTTTGGGACATTTATAGGAGTTAGTACCGTTTATTTCCCAGTTAAAGATTTCCTTGTGGTTGTTGAGAGGCTTAATGGCTTGGAGGTCTTGTATAAAAACTTTGTAGATGTCACCAGTATTTTGTCTTTCTGGTGAGAAGAGCTGTGGTGGAGGGAAGGGCTGGGGAATAGAGAGGGGCTGTAAGGCTGTGGTTCTGCTCGACTTCTGGTGGGACTTTATGGACAAACCCAGCATCCCCAAAAATGCCAATTGTGTATTGCGGAGTGTTCAAATTAGTAAGAAGCTTAAAAATAACATCTTTTGGAAGACTTGTGAGTGTGCAACAACCGTTTCTCATTGGAAAAATTGATTTTCACTAGTGTTACAGTGTATATTTGAAGTGGAAGTTGTCAGAACTAAGTGGTGCTGGCAGGGGAGTCTGCAGAAGCAGAAAGATGCTGGCCCCAGGAAAACTCTGGTGTGTGATTCCTGTTGAGAATTTATAGGAAATTAAGATGTGGCAATCATCAGTTTAGAGATGAAAGAAGAGGATGATGTGAGAGGTTGGGTTCGTGGCCGAGTTTGGTGTTATTTCACTTGGTTTTACTGGATTTCTTCAGAGGGGAGTAGTGGCCTGGACACTCGGTGAGCGCCACTGCCAAGTCGTTTCCACTGATTAAGGACTTAGAAAAATCCTTTTTGTTGCCATCAGGGGGAGCTTTTGAGATCTTTCAAGAGTGAAAAAAAATATTAAAAAAAAAAAAAAAAAAAAAGAAAGGAGGAAAAAAAAAGAAACGTCCCAGCTCAGAAACAGAGATCTACAAACCAGCAAGCAGCCAGGAGCTTACCTGTGGCTACAACTAAGCCAAGGAAACCAGGGGAGATGAATTCCTTAGGCTGAAAAATTAGAAATATTGAGAGAGGATTTTTTGACTCAATCCACCAATAAAACTAATCATTGATTTTTTTTTTTTTTTTAATTATTATTTCCAAAAAATAACCCAGGAGTCTTTGGAGCACTCAAAAGCCAAGTCCTCCTCTGTTGCTACAGCTTCTGGAAGGCAAATGCTCTTCAAAAAGCTTCTCTCCTTCTAGCTCCTGATGATTCGATGGGGACCTTTGATGCAACATTTGGATTAGCTGCACACAACTGCACTGAGGGGGACCACAAAAGGGGGAGCTTGGCTGATTGCATAACTTTGAGAAAATAATAAGAGGAAAAGAAGGAATTAGAGAGAGAGAGAGAGAGAGTGGAAAAGAGAGAAAGAAAGAAAGCAATTAAAAAAAAATATCTGAGACTCAAGTTTCAAGACTCTTTATGTGCTGCAGAGGAGCATAAGGTTTACCAGCAAAGTGCAACGGGGAGTCTGAGAGGAGAAATAGCTTTCTCTTTTGCCAAGAAAAAAAAATAGGAATGTGTGTTTTGGACTGGACTGAGAAAGAAAGCTGGGGAGATTGCAAAAAGGGGGGTGCAGGATTTTTGTCACATTGATCCATTCATCTTGATTGTCTTCTTTAAAAAATAAATAAGGGTGGGGGAAGTGATAGGGGGAAAGAGGAAGAGAGGAAAAGAAGGGGGGAAAAGGAAAACAGCAAAAGTGTTTGAACCTCTGGAGCTATCTGCTCCTTCAAGCTGATTGATTAGTCATGATCCCTGCAGTTTTAATGGGAATCATTCAATTGGGAAGGTGGAGCACCCTAGAGTAGATTAGCATATTCTTGTTTACTCATCTTCTGAGGGGCTTTTTCTCTTTTCTTTCATTTTGTGGAAAAGAAGGGAGGGGGGGAGGTTGGGGGGAGGGAGGGGGTTGTGGCTTATGTTATAAAGGAGGCCAAAAAAATAAATAGATTAGAGCATCTTTTGGGGGGAGGGAAATCAGTGGGTCTGAGTCCTGGAGAAAGCTGGGGGGTTGTTTTGGTTTTTTGTTTTGTTTTGTGTGTGTGTGAGTGTGTGTGTGTGTTTTTTTTAAGAAGAAAAAAATAAAGGGAAGAAAATTCAGCAGAGAAAAGAAGAGAGAGAGGAATTCCAGCTGTGGAGGAATAGAGGAGAAGAAGACAGATAGAGGAGAAGAACAGAGAAATACATTTCAACCAAGAAGGAGTTTTGATTTATTTGATTTTTATTTGTTTTAAGGAGAAAAAAAATCTATAAGCAGGAAAAAGAAAGAAAGAAAAAGAAAAAAAGAAAAGAAAAAGCAACTGAGAAGGGTTATAAAAAGAGCAAATACCAAGAAGGGTGAACAAGAGAAGAAAGTCAAGGCAAGGAGGAGCCCAAAGCTGGCAGATCGGGAGGATTTGCAGGGGAGAAGGGGGGGGAAGATTGGAAATGCAGCTCTGGAGTTTGCTGCTGCCTCTTGCGCTTCTCTGTACAGCCCTAGCCAGTGGACCCGAATGTGGGATGGACGAGCGCTCCCGCAGGGCACGAAGGGACACCAGGCACAGCCGCCAGCTCCTCCACACTGCCCCGGGCACCTGTGCCACCAGGTTAGCCCGAGGAAGGCGCTCCACTGCTGGGCTGGAGCCTGGGCATGTCCCCCGCAGGAGGCAACAGCGGGAGGTAAAGGACGAAGAGGAGTCCCTTACCCCGAGCAGGGCGCTCTATTTCAGTGGCCAAGGTGATCAGCTGCGGCTGAAGGCAGACATTGAGCTGCCCCGAGATGCCTTCACTTTGCAAGTGTGGCTGAAAGCCGAAGGAGGACAGAGATCTCCGGCTGTCATTGCAGGTAGGTAGCTGGCCGTGCCTGTGTGCAGCATCCCCGCTCCGCGCCGGGAGCCGGCGGAGCAGGCGGCTGGAGGCGTGCGTGTGTCCGGGAGCGGGGTGTGCACACCCAGCCCCGCGGGAGTGCCCCGCAGCACACGGGGGATGGCAGCGCCTCTGCGAACACGCTGGGCTTGCCTTCACCCCGCCAGATATTCCGGGAGATCCCGGAGCTCTGCGGACCGGCTGGAAGTATAGGCTCGCAGGAAAAGTTATGTAAACTTTTGCATAGGGGAAATAGCAGTGCCCTGGGGTAGTTTCTGTCTCTCTGGGTGCGCGGATTGAGGTGCAGGTAGAAGAGCCAGCTCTTACGGTGGGGTTTTGTCTAATTTTCAGGTTGGAAAACTGTAAGTAGAGCATTTGAAAGTGCCTTGTTTGTATGTATGGAAAGAAATGTATGTGACGGGTGTGTGGCTGCAAAGAAACGCATATCTAAGGTCCCCCTACGATTTCCTTGGTTTTATTGGCTTTTTAGTGTACTCTGCTGTTAGCTCTTTAGATGCAGTGTTAGCATGTGGTTTCCAAAAAGCTATAAAGGAACTTTTTGGCTATTGTGAAACCTCAAATGAATCAAATGAGTTTATAAAGTTCCCAACCCCTCGACACTCAGCTACGGCTGGGACTCGCACTGCAGCTAGAGGATGTGTGGAGTATTTTTGTCTCCCCTTAGAAATGGCAAGTGTAACATCAATGATTCTAAGGTCAAACAGCCCTATAAAATCATTTAGTACTCAAAGCAGCTACCAGTCTAAGCTGTCTGAGCTGGATAATAACAAGGAGTATTGCACTTTTCTTATTTAAATTTTATGAGCCCATCCTGAATTTGGGTCCCTCTCCCCGCGTTCGCGCCCTCTCCCCCTCCCTC
>NW_008239284.1:2319346-2338781 GCF_000691975.1 Corvus brachyrhynchos
CCTCCCTCCCGCCACCTCCCGCCCTTTCCCCGCTTTAGTGATAAAGTGCAGCGAAGTTGTCGTGAAATCGGATCCTTTTCGGAGGGTTACAAACCCTTATAAATGTCGCCACATCCATCTTTGCTCTGAAGGAAGTCATAGAAAATGGAAATGCCTTTAAAAAAAAAAAAAAAAAAAAAAAAAAGAAAAAGGAAGAAAAAAAAAGGAAACAAGTCAGAAAGAGAAACGAGTATTGGGGGGCGGGGGGAAGACATGTTTTACAGCTCTTTTGGCAAGGAGATTCCCTGAAAGTACAAAGTTTCCATGTCCTAGGATGCCTTAAAGAGACAGGGAGGATTTCCCCTTTCCCTTTAAGTGGAGTCACTTCCTAGCAGGAGGCAGCGCTGCCTGTGCCTGTGCCGGTGGCGCGGCTGCCCCGCCAGCCCCGCTCCTGTCCCCTGCCACCCTCCCTCCTGCCACCCTCCCTCCTGCCACATTCCCGGCCGCGCTGCCCCATCCCTGACCGGCGCGGCTGCTGTCTCGCAAGAAAGTTGCTTTGTCCTGAGGAAAACAAAAACTGAGATGAACTCAGCCGTGCTTTTCCTTAACTTTCCCTAATCCCAGCTGCTCCGCTCGCTTGTGAGGAGGGGGACGCGGTTTGTGCGGGGCTGCCGGGGAGGGCAGGACGTGCCGGGCATGGGCTGGTCCCGTGTGCCTTCAGAACAGTGATTTCATAGGTGAACCACGTTATTCCTTGTTTTATTCCCCCTGGCTTTCTCACACTCTGCTCTTCCGGTTTCCAACCCTAACTTAAACCCCAGGGCTCAAAGTGCTTCCCTTTCAAGTTAGGCAAGGCAGAATTTTGGGTTTACACAGATCTCGTCAGTACCAAAACAGGGTCAGTGTATTTTTTAATGTGTTTAATCCAACACCTGGGACCCCGTGTCTGTCTTTGGTGCAAGTATCTCTAATTCTCACAACAGGGAACCTAGACAAACACACACAAAGATCATTTGTAGTAAAATACTTTAATTGGATGGGGGAGGTTGGGTTGTTGCCTGTATAAAACACTTGACCCATTTTATGCATGGAAATAACATTCCACTGTGAAAAATGAAGAGAAATGCCCCAGTTTTGCACCGTAGAGCTTCAGCTCGGCTTGGGAGGACTTTGTGATTTTTATTTTATTTTTAAGCTCCCCCTGCCCCCCTTGCACGCACTCTTGAAGAGGAGTCAGGTTTGGCTCTGTGTGTAAACACCTGGAAGAGGTCCAAGAGGAACTCACTTGGAGTATCCTCTGCACACCACAGCCTCCCAGACCCGCAGCAAGCTTAGGGAGAGATTACGCTTCCCTCAATGAGGAAATCAAGGGTTCTGGCTGCCAAAACTCTTGGCTTTCACATTTTCACTGTTTTGGGATGTGACAGACTGAGGAGCTCAGTTGTGCTGTTGAATTTGCATCTGTAGGACCCCACTGAAATCAAGAGCCCATCTGGGTGTTTGGAGGGGAAGGGACTGGGGCACATTTTCTGGCAGTGCCAGAAGTGAGTTTCTCCCCAACTTTCGTCCCAGTTGCAAAGTGAGAAGCTGTGCGGCTGTACAGATCTGAGGAAAAGGGTGGGATTGACTGGGATACACCTCTTTTTCAGAGTTGCTCTTGTGTCATCACCTACTTTCTGCCCCCCACTTTCTGCCCATGCTGACTGCTCCCCTTGCATCCCTCCCTGCTGGCATATAAGAAATTACTGCAAGTTGTACAGAAGGAGCCCCATGTGTGCCTGTAGGGGAAACCTGTTGTGTCTGTTAAAAATCTCGTGTAGGACCCAAGTTGTTATCAGCTTCTGCGCCTGAGCCCTGACATAACGGAGTTCTTCTGCTAATCCAGGCTACAGGAGTTTCTGTCTGGAGCCAACTCTCCTTACGTCACCCTCTGCTGCAGTATTCAATTTGTTTTCATAAATGGCTAATTTCACAGCGCTGTTAAGTGGGTTCGTCATTGTGCCGGGCCATGCCCTGTCTCTGATGAGAGGCAGTCCTGGTGCCAGGCTCTGCCAATTTTCACGCTGCTTGGCAGCGATGTTTTTGCCGCCCTGTTTGACTCCACTGATATCTGCTCTGGCATTTGTCAGAGGGAAAGCTGTTGGGAAACTGGAAGTCTGACCCATTGATCTGCGTTACGCAAAAGCTCAGGAGCCCTGTCGGGGCTGGGCTGCGCTGCTCGGAGCGGCTCCCGCCGTGCGGCTCCCGGAGGCAGCTCCCGGCTCCTGCGCACTCGGCCCCCCTCCCTCCCCGGGCCGCAGAGTTCTTGGACAAACCCTGCTCGAATGTGCGCACCTACCCCGCAGCACAGCACATCCCTCTTGTAAACACGCACATGTGCACATGGAATCAATCAGGCGGCTCCGGGCACCTTCCCCCGCGGAGCCTGTGGATGCTGGTGCAGGAAAGGGTTAAGGTGGGGCTGTGCTCGGTTAGGTAATGCACACACACCGTGCAAAAAAAGGGGCTTCAAAGCGCTGCTGACCTTGCTGCTGTTGTAGTCAAGGATATTTCAGTTCCACTGTGAAAACGCAACCCCATCCTAAGAAACAGGATCCTCCCGAGTCCCTGTCAGGGTGTTTTCTGGTGTATGGGGTAGCTCATGTTTTCACAGGAGCGAGATGTTGACTCTTTACTGGCTGGGGCTGAGAGGAGCGGGATGAATGATCGGCAGCAGGAACCGGAGTAAGAAGGCGTGCCTGCTTCTGAAGAGTGAAAGTTGTTTGTATTTTGGTTTGGGGTTTGTTGTTGTTTTTGTTTTGTTTTGTTTTGTTTTTTTACTTCTTGGTTTCATTCTCCTCTGTCTCTCTATTCCTCAGCCTGCCTACAGGGAGCATGATCCCAACTTAATAAAGCTTCATATGTAAGGGAGTGCCTATGTTTTCCCAACTTCGGTCCTTGATGAACATAAAACTGCAGCAGAATCCAAAAGAAGAGAAAAGCCAAAATCAGCACGGTGGAGCTCACTTAAAGCCACAGCTTTTGCATGTTAGAGACTGAGAAACGTGTCAGGGTCCAGTAATTGGGCAATTATAAGGATCTGTAATTGACACTTCATAGGTCTGGTCCCCCCACGGGGTTAAAGAATATATGTTTACTTTGGGGAGTTAACTTGTTTTCTTCTGAAGTTTTGGAGTCTGATACTGGTTTAATACACTTCGGGTAGAATTGGTGAGCTGTGTCCTATCTCCAGAGCTGATTCTCATGCTGGGTGTGCTGGGAACTGGAGGATGTTTTCAACAGAGAGTTTACTCAGGGTCTCACTGGCATTAAAACACTTGGCAGGTAGATAACGTGGCATTTTCTCATGTTCAACAGCCTGTTATCTTTCAATCGTATGAATTTTCTAGTCATGTTCTGTAATGAAGGACTACAATGAAGGAGTAAATCAAATATAACACTTGTAGTTCTGTTGTTTAATTAGTGCTGGCATGTGCCAGGTCCCAGGGTGCTGGCCATGGTGGGCAGAGTGGAGTGACAGGAGCTGGAACACCTGCACAGATGTTCCTGCAAGGTGACAAGTCTCTGAAACACCACTGCTGAAGGGTGGGGGAAGCTGTGTGGGTTTGGCTTCCCTGTGGATGGGTTCAAATGATTATCCACTTCATGACTATGGATCTGGACATGGCTTGACTCATAGGTCACTGAAAAAATACCCTCACAGCTTTTTAGTCATTTACTAAATATTTGCCTTTGAACAGCACATTTCCTTCAGCCTGTGGAAGCTGGCACAAGAATCAGGAACTGATTTTTCTTTCCATAACATTTCCTATTTAATCTGGTCTCATTCTTTTGACCAGCTACACTCCAGAGTCAGAACAGCCCAGTTAAAAGAAAGCTGGGGGCTTTTTCCCCCTTAAAGCACTTACACGTAGGCTGTTCTAATTAATTAAATGGTAATAAAACAGTGAGGGTAATTTGACTGTGTGTGTAAAGGATGGCAAGTTTAGATTCCTATATGATGTATGGCTGTCTCCTGCAGGCACGGAGTTGTGTCCCAGGCTGAGTTTGCCTCTCCAAGCTTCATTTCAGCCTGATTTATTTTGAGCCAACCTGTTTCGGTTAGGAAAACCTGCATGAGGCAGAAAGCAAGCGGAGAGAATGGTGTTTGGAGAAAGAGCAGGAGCAGGGCTGTCCTCAGGGACCCGTGGAGATGTCTGGAGGAGTGCAGAGAAGAGCTGTGCAGGGCAGGCTCGCTGCTGAGGGCGAGGGGAAGCCCTTGGAGAGCCTTCGCACGCGAAGCCATTGCCAAAGCCAGCCCTGGGCGGGGTTGGAGCATCCTGGGAATCAGGCTGGAGCTGCTCTCCAGGTCCCCACTCCCACCCCACGTGGTGCCAGGAGGGGCTTGTAGGTGGCCGAGGGGTGCTGAGGCTGTGGCTGCACTGAGCACAGGTGTCCCCTGTCAGCCCCAGCAACACAGAGGACTGGGGAGGGATGAGCTCAAATCCCAAATCCCAGAGGGTCTCACTGATGCTGGCTCCCTGGGGACCCTAATCCAGACCCTCCACACAGGTAGGTGCCACTTTCCAGTGCAGAACAGGACAGGGCTCTGCTTGCAAAGCTGACCCAGGTGTTTGCTGAGGCAGCTCCATGAGCTTTGAGTCGGCTCACCTTTGCCAAGGGTGGGAGAGATCCTCGGCTGAGCACATTGAACAGCAGAGATCCAGCTGCCAGTGGACACCTCGCTGGTCACTGGGGCCTGACTCAGTTTGCAGGCAGCCAGCTGAGGGGAGCAGGGGCGTTTGGTGGAGAAATGCCTCCTTTGGAGCCTGGATCTGGCTCTGGTCTGTCATGAGAGACGTGAAGCCACAATGCATCCAGGAGCACCTTTAACACAAAAATGTTTCACACCCTGGCAGCCCAGAAAACCAATTGTGTCCTGGGGTGTGTCAGGAGGAGTGTGGGCAGCAGGGCAGGGGGATTGTGCCCCTGTGCCCCTGTGCTCAGGTGAGACCCCCCCTGCAGAGCTGCCCCAGCCCCGGGGCCAGCAGCACAAGGACGTGGAGCTGCTGCAGAGAGCCCAGAGGAGGCCCCGGAGCTGCTCCAGGGCTGGAGCCGGGGATCAGGGGGATGGAGCAGCTCTTCTGGGAGGAAAGGCTGGGAGAGCTAGGATTGTTCAGCCTGGAGAGGAGAAGCTTTGGGGTGACCTCAGTGTGCCCTTGCAGGGCCTGAAGAGAGCTACAAGAGAAGTCCCTGGAGAGGGACTTCTGACGGAGACCTGGAATGCCAGGACAAGAGGGAATGGCTTCACACTGAAACAGAGTGGTTTTAGATCAGATATTAGGAAGGAATAATCACCTGTGAGGGTGGGCAGGCCCTGGCACAGGGTGCCCAGAGAAGCTGTGGCTGCTCCTGGATCCCTGGCAGTGTCCAAGGCCAGGTTGGATGGGGCTTGAAAAAGGGCCCCTGCGATGGCAGGGGGTGGAATGAGATGACTTTTAAAGGTCCCTTCCAACCCAAACCATTCTATGAAAATGCAGGAACCATGCAGGACCAACAGGGTTTAGGTGCTCTCAAGGCCACAGGATCAACCCAGTGCTTTCACATTGGATTTTCATGCTGGCCCGAGCCAGGAAAAAAAAAGAGCCAAAGTATAGTGTGTTTTCTCAAAAAGACATATTGAAAAAACAAAAATAAACCCTTCCATGACTGGGGTCAGCTGAAATGCTCCCATATAATAGTTTTGCTTCTAATTTTATCTGTTGCTTTTTCAGGTCCTCTTTTCTTTTCTCCAATAGAAATTACAGGAGCAGAAGCAGAGAAGGGACCACCTGGGTTGCCAAATTCAGTCCCCTGCAGTGTCAGGGATATAACAGCAGATAATTAGTCCAAACATTCACAGAAAATCCACTTTGTAGGCTCTGATATAGCACAGGCCACAGCAGATTTCCCAGTGCTCTACTATAAACCAAAGCTCTTTAGCTAAGACCGAGAGTCACCACTTTAATGTAAGACAGGAAAAGAGAAGGACAGATCCACAACATCTTAAGTACCTAAAATCCAAAACATTGGTCTAGAAAACTGTTAAGTATGAGAAAGAAAAACATTGGCTGGTAAAAGGTATCAGCTTTCTTATTTTCAGAGAGTTAAAATGAATCAGGTGTTTTGACAGTTATGAAACTTCTATTGAAATTTTAAGTTGGAATATTTGCCAAAACTGATCCTTTCCCACAGATAGTCTGTTTTGATTAATTTCTCCTTTTCCTGAGAAAAATATTTTATCAAACATTTCCCACCCTTCTCTGGTCTTAGCCTGTGTGGCAGCTCCTACATCCCCTTGTAGTAGGAATGAACACTTTCGCTTTATTGCATTTTTACTTCTTTACATCTTATACTCCAGGTTATTGAGAAAATGCATCAGAAAACACTTGTTTGATCAAAATCCTCTATGTTTTTTCTCTCAAGTGTATCAGCAAGTTTAATATCATCTTTTTCTTCATTTACCCTCCTCTCTCAACACTGCCAAATTTTTCATCTAGCACTGTTTACGTGGTCAGTATATATCAATCTTATTTCATATATGCAAAATATATTGGACTTTTCTGTTTCTTGGGTTCTGAGCATTTGCTTCATGCATTGTTCTGTGCACAGGTGCTGTGCTGCCCATTTTGTTTCTTTGTTTTCCCAAAAAAGAGGCTTCTGAAGATGAAGCTGTACCTTTCCCCTGACCTCACCCTTCAATTCTTCTGCGCCCATTTCCCCACCTGGGGGTTGCTGACATCTGGATATGATTCTTGATTTTATTTCACCTTTCTGTGGGGAAGGAATACTTGATTGTTGTGCTATTTTCTCTGTCTCTCCACATTTCTCTTCATTTTCTCTGCTGTGAGCATGCATGCACACACACACACCATTTCCAAAGCACCTTTGATTTTCTTCCCAGATCAATAGAGCATTTAAACTCCAATGATCAAGGAGGAGCAGCTTGTTTATTTCCCCACATATTCTGACACAAGTGGCACATCTTGTAAACTGCTTTGATTTGATGTTAGTGCCTATTATAAAGTTTACTCTCCCCAGAGCCATCCATGAAGTTAAAGTACTCTTACTCTGATCAGGAGCAGAGCAGAACTCAAAAAGGTGAGGTAAAAAGAGAACAGGAGTGAGTATCTTACCACAGAATTTTGCTTTCTGCTGTCCTTGCTGACAGTGATCAGAACAATTTGAGGACTGTTGAGCATCCGTAAGTTTGGGCAGCACCAGTGAGGGTAATTTATGTATCACACTTTAAAGTGAACAAATATAAATGAAGGTCTATTATCCCTTGGTAGAATGGGGCTGGATTTGTGGCTACACAGGAAGCATGGATTTCATCCGAAACCTAGTCAAGAAAAATACCACTGAGCTTGGCTGAGTCTGGAAAAGGCTGTGATTTCAGAGAGTTTTCTGTACCTCTTCTCTATAGCCTGGACCTGTCTGTGGTCCTTGCTTCAGGATCCTTTATTTTGCTGGCCTTTTTTGCTTCAGATATGAGAGAAGAAAAACTGTGAAGCCCTAACATGAGGGGAATTGGCCAGAGGAAAGGAGACATGTTTATTTGCTTTTGCTATACTCCAAATCTCAAACTGGCCTCTGTCTCTTTCAACCGTTCTTCTTTTCTTTTCCCTCCCTTTTTTCCTTTTTTATTTTTTTAATGTTAAAATCTCGCCCATTCCAAACCCACTCTCCCATTTTCTGTTCTGCAGGGTGATGTAAGTGTGCAACTTTCCCATCCAATCCCTCCACCCTCTCTTATCACCATCCTAGTCTCAGTTTTTCCCCTGCTGTCTGGTGTCCTTGATTCCCCCGCTTTCCCTCCTTCCTTCTCTGCACAGTTGCTGCTTTCCTGCTCCTCTCCCATCTCCTTTGCTGCGGGAGGGTGGTGTCCCCTCCGAGGGTGGCCACAGGTTGGTGGCTTCAGCCAACTGGTGTTGGAAGCGCTGTGGGAACAGAGGGTAAGCAGGCTCTGTGTTTGTGTGCTTAGCCAGGCTCATGGGCTTGCCTATTTTCCGGGAATTATTGATATTGTTCTGTTTAATATCCATCCTCGCCGTGCACAAACAAGGAGCGAGCGGTCGCTCTCACAGAGAGGGAGCGAGGGGGAATTGAAACTGAGAAGCATCTGGAATTGGCCTGGTGAAGCAGCAGCTGAGAGATATGATACCAGCTCATGAAAGCAAAAGAATTGCTGTGCTAGAGAAACAAACCACTCTGTTCTCTGCTGGGCACCTCCTGGGGCCTGGTGGGCTCTCGAGTCTTCCTTTTGGGTGATATTTAGGGCTTTTTTATCTCTTCTCCTTCCTCCCCTCCATCGTGTTTTTCCTCCTTTGCCTTATCTAATTTATTGTCTCTCTGTTTGCTTTAAATCACTTTCCCATATGGATTTCTCTCTTCTGACCCATCTTCCCCTCCCTCATCTGATTCCCAGGAGTCTCCTGTCGTCATGGAATTGGGAGAAGAGCAGCCCTGTTCCTGACACCGAGCATCAGCTGCAGGCTCCTTTCCTCCTTCGTTTTCTTCCTTGTCTGTTCTCTGCTGTTAGTGTTGGAAACCTATTCACAAAGATCATCCACTGGATTGAGGAAACAGATTTTATCACCATTATTTTGTTTGTTTTATTCAAGACAGGGAAAGAAATAGAAAGGAAAGGCCTTTGCTGTTACCAGTGTTTCTTAGTTTTGAATGGAGTTTTTTTTTCTCCTGTACTAATGTATCCTAGTGCTGTTATTTTCCTTTAGCATTGCAGCAAGATTACGGTTTTATAGTCCTGATCTTGCCACAAAACTTCCTGCTGCTGCTGGTGATAAATCTCAGGGGCGAGAGAACACATCCCTTAAAATCAGGGGAACTGAGGAATGGAGGGATGCTCTGATTTGTCCTGGTTGTGGTGGTGTGCTGTGACAAAGTCAGCAATCAAGCCCAGCAGCAGCCCTTTTGCTACCTTTTATAATTGTTTTTTAGGGATGGTGATGGTTATTCCTCAGCTGAGATTGTTCTCCATGTGAATTCCCATGCCCTAATTCCTGTAGGATGTTTCCTTGTAGCTGTTGGTGGTTCTTCAGTGGATAAGGGCAGTGCTGAGCCAGTGGTGGTGATGGAGTCTGGCACCTGCCAGGTGACATCTGGCTGGTGACAACACAGGGGCTGGGGGAAGAAGGCACTTGGCATTTGTGACATGAGCTCTTTGGAGATGGCAGAAAATCAGATGGTCTGGAATTCATGTCTCTGAGCCAGACACTCTGGTGATGGTGGAATCCACATGAATGACTGTATTTCTCAGATGGAACAGTGTGCAGCCCACAATGGGAGAGAAAAGCAAATATCAGCAAAGCCCCTTAGTTCAGAGCACTCCTATTTAAATTGGAATACTTTGATATTTTTTATCTGCCTGCACATTGATTATTGTATTGACTTGCTGAAACGGCTTGTAAAACATGGAAGTTGCAACTGCTTATCTTCCTAGGAAATGCTGAAAATCTGTCTCTGGATATCTCAGGTTATTAAAGCAAGGACAAAAACAACTAATTTACCCCATAGTTAAATTCAGACCCGGTGAGAGGTTGCAGAAGGGGCCCCAGAGGATTTTTGGGGAGGGATCACCGCCCAGTACACACCCTCATGGCTAAGCAATCAGTGTTTCTGTCGGGAGCATCACCAGGGAGGATGCACATCCTACAATCCATGGGAGTTTCTTCTGAATGCAGCAGCATCTGTGCTTGTAAAGTGTGAGGTGCTAAAGTTGAAATCTGGAGCTTGCATTACTACTGTCTTACATGTCATCTGTCTTGTGGATAAACAGAGCAGCCTCACGGAGGTCAAAACAGCACCTTTCACCAGTGATAATTTAATGAGAATTATTTTCAGTGTAAACTAGACAAGAACTGGAAGTCTCCTGTGAAGCTCGTGAATGGAGATGTTCAGGGAGAAAAGGAGTACTGGGAGAAAAAGCAAATGTTAACTAAATACATTACACACACGGTTTTGAAACATACTTGGCAGAGGGAAGGGCGAGCAATATAAGCCAGATTCTGCTGTTGAACACACCAATGTAAACCTAGAGTAACTCCTTTGGAGAGGAAATCGGGGGGGCTGCTCCAGACCTGTGAATGTGTAGAATTTGGGGCAGAGACAGAGGGCATGCAATGGGGAAAGTGACCAAGCTGAGAGGTGGATGTTGTGGAGAACAACCTCCAACTACCGTCACCGCTGTCGGTGGTTTTATTTGGGTGTGTAATGGTTATGGTGATGCAGTGGGAAACATTTGTACAATGTGGGGTTGTTTTTGCTTTTTGAAGTATTTTCTGCATATACCTATATCGTAATCCCTCCAGACTGCGGGACTGGGCCATGTACCAGTGTTACAGTGAGCCCTTTGTGTTTCCGGCAACAAACACTCCTGAACTCTGCTCTCCAGGCTTGTGGCCTAAACTCCTTCACCCCCGCCTGTACTGTCCCATCTCCAGCAATAATATTTCCTCCTCTGTTTATAAACAAACACCCTCAGAGGAAGTTCACGGGAAGAAAAGTTAGTTAATGAAAATCAACCACGCACCCAGGCCTGGGCTGCGGGCTGGAGCCAGCAGGGTTGCTGGATGTTTCCTACCCTGCATCTGTTTGTAGGAGTTTCTTTGATGAGATGTTTGCCTGTCTGTCTAATTCTGTGTCTTCCTCATCTTTTCCCATCGTCGTGGAAAATATAAAAGAAGTGGGGAAAAATTGCGGTCTCAATTTGCTTTGAAATCAGCATGGACAATATTTGGGAACCCCGAACAGGGAGATTGACTTCAGTAACCCTGTAGATTTTCTTCTTGGTAAATCCACAAATTTTGTCTGCTTTGTTGTTGTTGTTTTTTTAGCATCAAAATCTAGATTCTGGCTCCTGGCAAAACTGTTGCTCTTGAGTTGCGCAAAGGCTGTAAAAGGACTAAAATAGCCCAAAGGATAATTGTCCACTATAGTCTGAGCACAGAGCTGATGATACATCTGGTGTTGCACATTATTCTCATAGAGCCACCCCTTAAGGAGGTAGGAGTGAGCTGGACCCAGGGGAGTGGGTAACACAGGGCTGTGGTCACCGCGGGCATGAGCGAAGCACGGTAATGGTACTGGCAGCTGGAAAACACAGAATGTTTTTTGACTCGTTCCAGAGGTCCCACAAACCTCTTACAGCACAGGGGCAACTGAATAAATAGTCCATTTTCTTGTGGCTGCTCCTGGGTTGTGTCTTTAGCACTGCACCTTGGTCTCAGGTACAAGGTGAGTGGATTAGGTGTTTGTTTCCTCTCAGGAGAAAATTGGATTCTCTAGTAAGTCTTTCTGGCCACTCAAAATACATAGGAAGATCATCAGACAAAGGAAAGCTCTGGCAGTAAGGGAAGTAGCCTGGTCAGGGCTGTGGTTCCTCACTTGGGCAGAGGTGTGGTGTCGATGCAGTGCTCATGTCACTGTTCCAGGCTCTTTCTCTTCCATAAGGAGTGTATTTGGAAACTGGGGCTAAGGAAGCTTTTACAGATATAATAGATGTGGAAGTTGTGGTCCCACTTTTAGTTCTAAGAGCCTTGAAGTTTTAGAAGTGTACTACAAAAGGTCTCCAGTGCTGGCAGAATCCCCATACCTTAAAATGGGATGGTTTAAAATAGTCTTATCCATTGCTTTTTGTTGAAAGAGCAGTTTCTCTTACTGAACAAATATCTTCTGTCAAGTCTTATCTGTAAGACTATTCCAGTGTGGTCTCTCCACCTCCCATTCCAACGGGGGGAAGATAATCAGAAATGAGCATTTTGCATTGCAGCATGGACAGAGTTTATCCGTTGTTGCACAACCCCTTTGCTTGCGAGCAGGTTAAATAAAGGAGCAGGGTGGGGCAGTGGTGGAAATGGACCTGGTTTATACTGGTGAGCTTCCTCCAAGAATTCCAGCGTAACTATCAACAGTTTCTCCTAGCAGGAAAGTTGAGCGATTCATTCTTACCCTTTGAGGAGTTCTGAATTATTGAAGTGCAGAGGATGTTCTGCTGGGAAAGGCTGTAATTCCCCGCAGTCCTCTTTGCTAGGGATGGTTTAATCAAACAGACTGTTTACGTTCTGTGTCTCAGCAGAGGCAATGCTCAAACAGCAGTGGTCTTCAACTGGACGCTGTAGCACTGGGGGTTTATTTTATTTTGTTTTAAACATCAGCATACCACCAGTTTTACTGGGAAATGGCCATCTGCAAACACCTGCAAGCTCCATGGAACAGGCCAGAGAGGGAAGCAACAGCAGCTGCATCTCACAGAGGCAAAATGAGACAGCAAGGGGGCTATGTTTCTTCTCCAGAGGTTTCTGCAGGGCTGGGATTTGGCAGCAAAGGTGGGCTGGGAGCACTTGCACTCCTGGAGGAAGAGACCATGCAGCAGGAGGAGGCTGAATGTTGGTCCAAACTCTTCTCTGAGCCTCAAACAACTGATGGTAGAGTCAGAGAAGAAAAAGCCTTTTTGCCAAAACCTTGTGTTTTGCCTCACACTGCGAAGGCCAAACTGTTCCATGAACAGTTTATGTGCTCTCAGACGTAAGAGGGCTCAGACTGAATGAAATGGGAGTTAAGTATTCCATGAGAGAGACAGAAGAAAGAAATGAGATTAGGACAGCTCTTCCTACCACCGCCCATCTCTCCCCTCACTCAGGAGGAACATCTTTTGCACCTATATCAACAAACCGACACTTTATTGCACTTCTGCAGTATGTCCAAAATTGGCCATAAACCTTGAGTCAAGATTTTAACTTGTGTTCAGACACTTTCTTTTTTTATTCTTCTTTGGTATATTCTGGAAGTGATGTATTTCCGCTCCCCATGCGCAGGATCTTCTGTGCATCACTGAGGAGGACGCACGTAAGTAGGCAATGTGGCCAACATTCTTCCAAACCCGAGCAAAACACATGGTGTCCTTTGCCCTGTCGAGCCAACAGCCTGGCTTTTATGGGTTTCTCTGACACTTGTCACACACTGGTGACAGGACGAGCTGGAATGGGCACATGGGTTTATGTGAACATTACTCTAGAAGGGCATTGCAACAAGATGTTCTATAAGGAAAGCAGAGACAGAGACCAGTTGGCAGAGGAGAAAACAGAGGCTCTTGCAAAGGGTAGAGGTTTCTTTTTGGCTGGTGCGTTCGGAAAGAGAACAGAGATTTCCTTCAGCGATAAATTAGATGCTTGGGGAGAAAGAAAGGGTGTTTGTTTCAGCAGTGATGCAACTCCTGTGTGAGAGAAGCAGACTCCCTCTCCTGTTAATTCCAGCTGCTGGTTCTGTGGCAGAGTAGAAGTGCACAGGTTGCTTTGGGGTTTTAGTTGCTGCTCTGCAATTGCTGTGAGGTGCCTTCAGGTCTGTCCTTTGCGTCTCCAAAGGTGGGATAATGGCTCTGAGCAGCCTGCAGATAGATGCTGTTTATAAGGGTGAGGACATGCCATTAGTGCAGTGCTTCATGAATGAAGCTGTAAATGACAAATGCCACTCCTTTGCACCAACAGGTTGGAATGTTCAGCCAAGAAGCCCGGTTGGCCAGGGTCGTGCTGAGTTCTTGTGCTGCTGTAAAGGGAAGACTGAGATTGTGGAGTGCCAAAGAGACAGAAAGACAGGGGCACATCTTGCCAATCTCCTACTTATCTATTTGTCCCATCTTTTTTCTCTTGACTTGTGTAAGCTCGTATTCATAAGTATCACAGGTATTTATTCTCCCCCACTGAAAAACAGAGCTGTTGCCTGAACAGTGTGACTCTGGCCACATTCCCTCCTATTCAGCACAATGCAATCTTGGCTCTTTACTGGTTAATATTTTCTGTCAACAACCTGCAAGAAAACAAAATCAGTGCTGATAAAATTTGCAGATGTTGCAGAATGCAGGGAGTGGTAAACAATGACCAAAACAGGACTCTCAGTTGGGTGTTTTCAAAAGCTGAGAACATGCAAACTATGCATTAGAGTAAAGCCAAATGTGAAGTCATTCATATAGAGAGAGGGGCGGTGGGTCACACACAAAGGATGGATTGGGGAAAGGATCTTTCACCTGGAAGCTGAATGTGGAGCAGCAACTGCCTGTTGGAATAGATAAAGCATGTAAATGTGAGCTGCCAATGTGAGGCTGTGGCCAAAGGTTTGGAGTCATGATTGGCTGGGTAAACAAGGAGATATTAAACAGGACTGGGGGGGTTGTGTTACCCCTGTGATGACACTGGAGTCGCTGCTGCCAAAGCACTTTGTCCCATTCTGGTGTCTGCAGTTTAAGAAGGATATTGTATGCAAGAGGATTTAGAGAGAAAACAACTAGCAGTGACAATAATTATGTGATTTGTAACAAGCCTTGAAGTGTTGGACTCAAGAAGATTAGGAGGTGACTTGATCACCATGATCTTTAAACGTGTGTTTTGGGGATGTTAAACTGATAATTGGGAGTTGGAAATGAATAATAGAGGATATGAGTAAATCCAATTGATCCAACGGAGACTAAGCAACTTTAGAACAGCAGTGTTTTAGCCCTGTGAGTAGTCAGTTATTGAAAAACCTTTCTGAGTGGAATGGTGGAATACCTGTCACCATAGCTTTCAATGCAGAGCTAATAGTTTTTCCAAACTACAAGGTCTTTAAAGAGGAATTAATTCAGTGGTCACCCATATTGTGTCTAAGAACTTCCAATGTCAGAGTATTCTGGGTTTTTCAGCTATTACTGAAAAAAATGGTTGAAGCCAACAGTAAAGCACAAGCAGCACTAAGATGCCAATTTCAAATCTTTTAATTTCTCTCTTTTTAGTTTCTGTGGGGTCTCCTTGATGCTGCTAGGATATTTCTGGTCTCCACAATATTTACAGCTCATTGTAGGGTTTCCTCACCACCACTGTAGTTGAATTGTGAGGCTCTGTCTCATATGATATTTTTAATCCTGTTTAGATATTGTCACCTTTTTCCAGAATGATGTGCTGAGCAATGACTTGACTTCTCCTTTTTGAAACAGTCCAGTGCACTGTTGGAAAACCACCTGAAAAACAAGACTGAAATCTTTTCTCATTGAAGGTAGTGAGAGCTTCACTGTTGACCTCAATGATGCCAAGAATTTACCTCCAGAATACAGACTTTGGGGAGCAAAATCAAGGTTTCCTTCTGGAAGCTGGACCATTGACAATGCCAGGACTGTGAAGCCAACAGATCAGACCCTTAAAAACAAAGTGGATGAGAAAGCAGAGAATAAGCTGGGGGTGACTTTAGCTTGTCATCCCCTTGCTGGGTGGTCTGCCTCAGTCTCAGGGCAGAACAGCAGTCCAGAAGGGCATGAAGGATGCTGGAATGACCTATTGCTGTGAGTTTAGCTGAGTTGCAAACAGAAAACACTGACCAAAAACCTGTCGAAGGTAATTAGTGTTCTGAGACAGGATTTAATTTCATTTGATCCATCCCCAGCTGGAGACTGTTCCTCAAAACTCAAATTTAAGCCAAGTGCTCCAAATGCCCCAGTCTGCTCCCTCCAAGCCATGTGCACATGTATATATAGGCCCCTGCACAGAGAAAATCGTGCCTGTACATGGTATTTTGTTAGTCTTCATTGCTCTGCTTCCAAATTTAACCAGAAGTAGAAGGGCTGAAATAACATAAGAAAGGCTGGACATATGATATTTCCTGCTGCTCAGCTAAATACAAGAATTGCCAAAAATCTTCCAAGGTAGCTTGTTTCTTTTACATTTTTCTCCCAGTTCTGCAGACTTGAGAAGGTCAATTACTTTAGAGAAGGATTTGGCTTTGGCAACACTTATGGAAAGCGAAGCAGAATTATGACCTTTTGGAGGTTTGCCCATCGCTGTCCCATCTTGTCCTTTAAGAACTAAAGGCTGAATTTTCACAGCTACAGTCTTCGGTTTAATAGGTGTGAATTTGTTTCTGTGCACTTCTAAGACACCATGAGCATCTGTGTGAGAATTTTCTTTTAGATGTCTATTTATTTGTGCTCACAGATCAAGTGATCACTGGTATTTGTAGAGCAGAAACACAGGCTCAGGTATTTCCAGGAGGAAAATCATACCAAAACAAATGAAATTGGATTCTAACCGAGCAGAATAATAAAGCTCTAAAATTATATACTTAGGTTAGTATGTGGTGACTCCAGCCTATCTGGAATGCATGCTATAATAGTTGTATCATGTTAGAGAGGCAGGGGTTTTTTTGCAGGACGGTTCCTAGAAAGCAGAAATATCTCTGTGGTTTGTGTATGGGTTTGGAACTTGTGTGCAAGTATGGAGCAGGGAATTTGAGGCATGAAATAGTCAGGATTAGTGAAGGCCCAGATCCCTTTCATAAATGACAGCAGAAAACAGGCACGAGCAGCTCCCTTCTCCCCACTGCTGTTGCAGCCTCCTCCTCTGTGGATTGTTTTGGAGTCAGTTCTTTGAAGGTTGATAAATGCCTCAGTTGTTTCTATTAGTACAGGAAAGATGCAGTAATATGGGAAAGCCAGATGCAATATTTGAGTCTGGATAAGATCTAAGATATTTTTACAATAAGATATTTAATTTTTGCAGAGGCAAAACCCTTGCAGGATATAAATCAGTGTAAATGCACTGGAACTACTCAGTTTTGCACTCACAAAGTGTCTGCCCAAGAATGTTCTCAAAATCCAATTAAATAACTAGAACTGTTTCATGTGGAAATGCCCCTCAATTACAAAGACAAGTCTAAGCTATCATGATGTGATTTTTACAGTCTCCTCGCAGGGTGCCCTAGTTTGCATTCATGGAATTTTTTGTTTTTGTTTTGTTTCTGTAATAATGTGGATGTTGGCCATCTGTCTGATCCTGGAAAGGTTGTAAGGTTGTCCCTGCTCCCCAGGTTCTCTTCCCACTCCCTCATTGATCATAATGTTTGATTTAGGTGCCACTAGATTTCCTCCTTTGTTCTCCAGCCCTAACCTCCCCCCTGCAAACACACATGCATTGTGCAATGGTGTAAAAGCTCTCCTGGCTGCAGCTGGGAGTAGTAACTGCTCAGCTGGTTCCAGCACTGCCCTAAAGCTGCTGTAAAGGTCAGAGACAAGGGAATTCTAAAAAGCAAAACAAGCTGTGTTGTTGTCCCCCCTTTAATCCTGGCTGTGTGTTTTGATCAGCACCACAAGCCATCTCATATGCAGAGCTCTGCTTCTCCCAGCCCTGTGTTTGTGGCCGTCCAGGGCAGCGTGTCGGGCATTTTTCCAGCCCCACTCCGGGCTCGGGCGCTGCCGCAGCTGATTGACTTGCACTGCTTGTCAGACACAAAGCACATTTTGAAAGGAAATGCCATATTGAACTCCCCGTGAGCTGATGGGTATTGTGCACGGTCATCTGATGGCACAGATGTGCCCCTAATAATCCTTCCAGGAGAATATTTCCTCCTGGGATGCTCTGGCCATCTGATCTGCTCTGAGGTATGCTGACCTATCTTGACCCAGTTTATGATCAATTCTCTCTGCTGTTTTCTAAAAGGAGCCCAGAAATATCACTTTATCATTTAGATTGCCTGGAAGCTGTGGTACTTACGTGTCTGTTCTTTCCACAGAAGATACTCTGTGGTTGCTCTCAAGCATTAACTCTTACAAAGGGGAGGAAAGCCACCCTGTGTGAGCAAGAGTAAATTTCTCTGTAGAGCTTTGATAGCTAATCAGTGCTTGGCAAACAGTGCAGGGAGGAAGAGAAGATGTGGAAGCAGAGGTGACTTTTGTTCCACCAAACGTTGCTGGGTACCTTCATCTGTGTGAGTCCAGTGACCCTTTTGCTGCTGTGCCTTTATCTTAATGTCCTTCTTCTCAGGTTTGTGTGTGCTGTGCATGTGTCTGTGAAGGATGGATGGTTTCCATGCATTCCTCCTGATGTGTATCCATGTGTTTTGCAACACCTGCTTTTCAAGTGGGAATGGTGTTAATGCTGGGTTTCTCTGGAGGTGAATCAGCTGCCTTGGGTACAATGGGAGGGTTAATTTGTAATCTGGTTCTGCTGAGCAGTGAGCACAGATAAACTTGGGAGTTCAGAGGTGTGTGAGGATCCCTTTCAACCAAACCAACAAACTTACTGAGGGCTTTCCACTCCTCATATTTGAAGGATATCTGATATAATATATATCTGAAGGATATATATTTAGTGTTTTCATAAACACTAAACTCAACTTTTTAATAAGCAGGCTACAATAGAGTGTCTAAAATTGGCAGCCAAAAATCTGAATTCTTGTCTGAATCAATCTGGATGCAAAGTCTCCCATATTTGTGACATACAGCAGTGATTCCCTGATGGAACATCAGACTTTGACTTTAAGTAGGATCCAAGAGAAGCCTGTCCCTACTATCTTCACTGTTGCTGTGCTTGCGTGTGTTAAAATCCTCTCTAATAACATGGACACATACTGGTTTCTCCAAGCTTCATCCAAAAATATTCAGTTGTTTCTAAGAACAAGGCAGGAGAAATAAATAGTTTTGTAGATATTGCAATATCCTTACCCTTGTCTGGAATGTTCCCGTGATCCCAGACTTCATAGCGGGGACTGAAGTTTGACCCTTGCAAAGGATGTGCATTTTTCTGTCCATCTAAAAGGCCGCCTAAAGCTGGTTATTAGATCATAAACAGTTTATTCACCAAGCACCAGTCTCCACTGCTCCTGCAGCTTTATTGTGAAATGCTTAAGGAGATCTAGATAAGGGGCAAACCTTCCCACTAACCCTTGTTTATGCTGAGGCTGTAGATGAAGGAGCCCTTGGAAAAGTCATACCCAGCCCAGGGCTGGCCCTGTCATAACCCTGCGAGGACTCAGCTCCTCCTCTGCCCTGTGGTTACAGTGCTGTGTGTTCACTTACACCTCAAAACCCTCACAATCTGTAATTTCTCACTAAGCCCAGCCTACCAGATGTATTTGCAGTAAGCTCTTCTATACTGTTAGCGGGTGTATTCCCACAATAGGCTCAGTGGAGTGTCACTAACATGATTGCCCATGCCAGTGGCTGCTCTCTTGCAGCCCACATGATTTTGTTATCAAAAGGGAAGGATTGATGTAATGTTCATAACTAACCAGCCTCTATAAATTCATGTCTTGCTGTTCTAGTCATTCTCGCCTCCCTGTTTTCAGACTTCAAGGTATCTCACTGAGCAAATGAGTGACTGGGAATTTGAGAAACAGTACAGAATATATGCTTAATTTGATGCTAAATTACACTGATATAAAGATTTTGATATTAAAGAGCCTTGGGCTAAATTCTCAATGTTAATTAGGCATGGCTGTATTAGACTCTGTATTCTACACGATGAAGTTCTTGTCTTTCAAGTCAGAACAAAAAGATCTCTGTCCTTCTGTCTCAGATCTGAATCCTCTGGCATAGCTTGTAAATGATAATATCTGGTGTGAATTCAGCTAGATTGACAGCAGCAGCAAACATCTCCTTTTTGCTCTTTAAGTAGTACATTGC
>NW_008239284.1:2338802-2348853 GCF_000691975.1 Corvus brachyrhynchos
AACCGCTCCTTGTCTCAGGGGGTGACCTCAGGAGGCCTCTTAGCTGTGTTGGAAATGGTATAGACAGAGACGTTGCCTTAAGTACTCTGGACTTTGAATTATTTAACTATTGTGGAAGGAAGCGGGGGCTGGGGGAAGCACGGCAAAGGAAAGGAGAGACTATTTCTCCCCTTTGTAAAACTATATTGGGTTCAACGTCATACGATGAAATATCCAGTGCAGAACTCAAGAACTGCTCCAGTGGATCTTCACTGACTTATCCAATTGCATGGAACATGGGGATACTTAACCCAAATCTGTCGGTTTTAATTATTTTCCTCTGGACAGATAAAAGCTTTCTATAGGTTCCTGTAGAATATTTGCTCTTTCAAGCGTTCTTCTGCGCTTTGATACTAAACGATTAAAGCATGCTAAAGAAAAAAACAGCCCCAACCTTTAGCTCCCTGTTCTTGGGCCCCCTGACTGCAGCTTTGATTGTTGACCTAAATTCCCCTTTCATAACTGAGTCCTGTCACCTCTGGTTGGAGTCTCCCAGCAAAACAGGCACAGCCAACTTTCAGAAGTGCAGGGCACTGTTTTCCATTCTGCCTTGTGCAGCTCTGATGGCTCCCCAGCACCTGATGTGTTCAAAGTCAAACTGACCTCCCTCTTCCCCTTCCCCCACCTCACCCTCCTGGAAATGAAACCGTAACAAGGGGTTTTTTTTTAGTTTTACTTTTCCCCTCCCCCTTCTCCCTCCCCCCACTTCCCATTGCTCAGCAAAGTGAGGAAACTTTTCCTGCACAAAGAATGAAATTCTTCGTTCATTCTATAGCTGCGTTCGTTGCTGCAAAGATTGCTGTTATCCAGACATAAGAAATGGCACTGAAGTGAGGAAGGGAGGCCCTGGAGTATGTTATTTATAACATTACAGTGGGTTACAGCAGCTTGCATGGGCTACTCCAGCCTCTCTTCTGTCCAACTCTGCCCACAGAGGGCTACTTCTGGCTCCAGCAGCCTCCAGCTGTGAGTTCCTGTTCCTCTGCTCCCATCCCAGTTACAGCAATGCCTCCTGTCCTCACCCAGGACTGTGTCCCACAAGTTCAGCAGCTGACATTCTGTGCTGTGTTCATGCTGCCAAACCCTGCCCAGTGCTCAGGGCCCACATAAGGATGTGGCTCTATTTCAGTCCCCAGAAAAGTCCTGAAAACAAAGTGGGTCATAAAAGCTGGCATTGGTTTGGGGGTCCTGAAAAAGGTCAGATGGACAGTGATGATGGAGCTGTTGTGGGTCAGTAACCAGAGAAGTGAGATTTCACTTGTAAAAAAAAAAGAGGGAGACTGTATTGTTGTATTTCTCATTTTCCATGTTTGGCTTTTGGCTTTGGGCAGCTGCAGTTCAGTTTTCCAGCTTTCCCCACTCTTTTGGTGCCTAGGAATTTACTTTTCCTATAGGGGACAAACATCATGGACTCGAAGAAGCCTCGTGGGCCATTGAAGTCTGTCTCTGGCCAAGCATAAAGGAAGGTGGCATCTTCCTCTGTTCATGCACTTCTCCAGAGTCCTCTGAGAAGTGACTCACTCCTTTGTGGGGAAGGGAAGCTACCAGTGCCTCTTGCTGGAAAGCTGAATTAGCACCTCTTCCTTTTTTTTGAAATTAAATATAAAATTCCGTTTCAATCCCTTGGGCTTCAGGAACAAGAGCTTTACAAGGGAAAAATCATTCAGGCTAAGCAGTAAGAAGGGCTGTCAGTGTTCTCCTCAGCTGGAGCTCCATCCCTTTCTAGCAACTCAGGGCAAGCAGAAGTGAAGAAAACTGTTTGCTGCTGTATGAAACTTGTACATATTTTTTTAATCTAAGTGCTGTGGGGAAAACAAACATCAGTTTTATTTCACACCATTTCTTGGCTCAGAAACTTCAGGCACATTCGCCAAATTGTGGTTTTACAGTCATTGGCTTGAGTCTCATTTACCATGAGGCCTCTTTGGTTGGTAAAGAGATATTAAGTAGCTAAAAATGTCCTTTACCACATCATTGTAAAGAATTCTCAGTGTAAATGAGAATCTAAACTCTGTATATTTTTCATGTAAATGTTCGTTGTGGTCACAGCTGACTTGAAATTTGGAGTGTCAACCATTATGTGGCGTGGTTTTGCTCAAAACCAACCTCGTTTGGGGTAAAAGAGGCCTCTTCTTGTTTAAAATGTTCTTAATTATGTCTGAGAAATAACTCATGGCTATGGAACCTTTTACTAAATTGAAATAAATTGTGAAAACATCAAATTATTCAGTTTTCAGAAGTTCTGGCAATTATTTCACATGTCCCTCTACCAATGGCTTTGCCCTTATTAGTTGTCATAGAAGAAGCAATAAATTCTTTCATTATGACATCCAGTGTCCCAGCTGAAATTAGTTTCATTGTGCAGGGGACAAAACGGAAAAGTGACACTCCCTTAGCCAGAGGATCCTCAGTCCAACACCAAAAGTAAAATGAAGGATTGGGAAAATAGGTGAAGCATTCAAGCAAAAGAGGGTCATAAAGAACTGGTACAACTTGCAAGGGAGTTGGGTTTCTTATCCCAGCACAAGGGAGTGTGGGTTTCTTGTCCCTTTTTTTACATTTTTTCCTTTCTTTTAAGGATAAAACAACTCTTGCTGCTGAAAGGCTCATGCTCAATCCATCTTTTCATCAAGAGTTGGATGTCTGCAATAGTAAAAGTTTGAGAAAAGAATACTGTACGTGGCATAAGGATTGGGTAATGACCTTTGCCCTAAACTAGAAAATGCATGGAACTGGAATAGTAGAGTGTTTTAGTTGAGCAGCTTTCATACTGGTTTGTTCAGTGGTGTCCCTATTGTCACTGGATTTTTTCTTTTTCTGCCCTCCTTTGGCTCCCTGTAAATCTTGAATTGATGGCAGCTGTTTGAGCCCAACTCAAGACACATTGCATCACATCAGGGTTTAAAGGCTCAAAGGCAAGGGAGGATTGCTACAGTTCTGTAGTATTCCTCCAGCAGCTCCTCATGCTCAGCTGAGGCCAATCACCAGCATCATGCAGCACTTCAGAGAGAGGAAGATGTTCTTTAAATGCTGGCTGGGAAACTGGATTTCCCTCCCACAGTAATTTATTAGTTCTTTGGGGGAATACTTCTAGCCCCGGTCAATGTAAAGGGCAAAAACTCTTGACCCTTAAAGACTGTATGGTGGACTTCCCTGGAACTGGAGACCTGTTCCAGGACTTCCAGCTGTCCATCCAAGCGTGGGGATCTTGGATGCCTGAAGAAACAGGTGGAGCAGCTTCTGTGTGCGCAGTTGCTTTGTGATCCACAGACCTGGAGGATTTGGTCACCGGATGGCAAAGGAGACTGGAGATGGTGGGCATTGTGGCAGGGATGAGTTGTCCTTCTGTGCCTCAGTCAAAACAGCCCAGGGAGTCCCTGGGGTTCCCCTGGCCATATTGAAGACATGCAGAGTCTCAGAGGGATTCACTGGGACAAGCCCATTTCTGCATCACTTTTTCTTCTCTCACCATGTTGGCATTTCTTGGCAGGCAGAAACTCTCTTACAAAATGCCTGATCGGCTCTAATGGTCTCATTACAATAAGCTGAGATTTTTATGACTTATTTGGGAGAGGGACTTGTCTTGCCAGCTGCCTTCTTATTCATTGCAGTATTATCCACCCACTATTGTTGGACAATACCTTCATTTGAAATTCATAAAAATACAGACTTTTATAGGCTCTCATCCATCTGAAAATGAATGCTTTGTAAAAGTATTTATTCCATAAAGAAAAAAAACCTTAAAAACACTTCAAAAACAGACTCCAGAAGGTTATTGGTAGCTTTGGCTCTCATATCACAAGTTCCTCGGGTAAATATCCATCCCAGCAAATGTCATTTTTTTTAGCACATTTGTTTTTTCCTTGCCTGGTTCTCCTCCTCTCCTTTCTCGTGATCAGATGTAGCAGTATAAACCAGAAGCTGGTCTTGAAAAGGTTTTGAACCGAGTGCGCCCTACAGATGAATAAACACATTACCTTCCGAACCCTGGGATCTCTCTTCCAAAGGAAACAGGAAAAGGGGGAGCTCAGAGTCCCTAGCAAAATACCAGCATGCAGAAAAAAGGCCCATTTAAATGTTTTTAACTTTCCCATCAGAAGAGTTTTTTTACAGGGGGAGGAGGTGGAGAGGGGCAGGGTGTGAGGAGAAGGGGGGAAGGTGGATGCTGGGAGAGGGGAGGAAAAATACAGTGAATGCTCCTGTAACCTTTGCTCTGTTGATACTAGACAAGACTGCACTGTTAATGAGTGATTGTTAACAGATGGCTCTTGAGCAACTTAGTCAGAAGCAGAAGATGTTATTTGGTTGTAGTGAGGGGAGGGTGAGGGTGCAGGGGTGAGGTAAGGGGATATTTAGTCTTTTCACAAGGACTGAACTGTCAGAGATTTATGATTTTCCTTTAGGCTTTTGGAAGTGGAGGCTCTGGGGAAGGATTGTTTTCTATGTGCTGATAGTAGAAAGGCCATTTGGTGCTGAAAGCTGCAATGATTTTGTTTTTGGTTGAGGGGTGTCCCTGCAGCCCTTGGCCTTTGAGAACTGAAGGATGGAAATGTCTGCCTTTAACTCATCAAGCCTTGTGTCTCAAAGTGGGGAAGAGTGGGCTCTGTCCACTGCTTGGAACTGTCTGAGGGCTGGTTGAGAGAGCTCCAAGTATGGATCCACACTTTGGCTGGGAGAGAAATCATTCCACAGTGCAATGAGTTGTTAGGAAGTGTGCCTGTGAGGGGGCAGGAAGCTTTCTGAATGTCCTTTTTCTGTGGATGTCCATCTGCATGTATTTCTTGTCCTTTCCCAGTGTGGTGTATAACAGCCTATGCCATGTGCTTGCTGGTTTTTGTTGGGTATGACTTTGAAAGCAGCCCGAACACGTCCCGTTCACTCTGTAGGATTTGTGTGCTTGAACTTATCAAGATGATGCTGCTTATCAAGATGCAGCTGCTCAGTGTTTCTCAAAGTGTGCAGAATTTAGATTTTGTCTTTATTTCCGTTCTGGACCTTATTAGATACAGGGTTCAGGGGTATGAGGGATGAGTGACATCAACAGGGATTGGTTCTCAAGACTGCTTTTGTTTTCAGCCACTGAGGAGTGGCTTGAGGGAAGGGAAGAACCAGATGCACAGTCCAACATCTTGCTGATAGGAATTTGCAGAAAAGTTCCAGGCTTTGGTCAGGAAAAGGGAATCCCATTTGTACACACCACTGGCAAATCTTTACCTTTAATAGGAAGTCATGACACGACCTCCCACAATGGTGCACTAGGTGATTTAAAGTCTTCTTTGTGCACTAACTGTCTAGCAGATGTAGGTGAGTGTGTGTATATACATTTAGAGAGATATATTTACACAATTTAAAGACTAATGCCTTCATTCTGTCATCCTTATTTATTCATATTTCTCTTTTGGGGGCACATAGGACTGTATGACAAATGTTCTTACACCTCCCGTGACCGAGGCTGGGTCTTGGGGATTAACACCGTCAGTGACCAGGGGAACAGAGACCCCCGCTATTTCTTCTCGCTGAAGACAGACCGTGCTCGCAAAGTCACCACCATTGCAGCACATCGCAGCTACCTCCCCAACCAGTGGGTGCACCTGGCTGCCACCTACGATGGGCGCCTCATGAGACTCTACGTGAACGGTGCCCAGGTGGCCACAAGCGGAGAGCAAGTGGGAAGCATCTTCAGTCTGCTGACCTTGAAGTGCAAGGTGCTCATGCTGGGAGGAAATGCCCTGAACCAGAACTATCGGGGTTACGTGGAGCACTTCAGCCTCTGGAGGACAGCCCGGTCTCAAAAGGAGATCTTGTTGGACATGGAGCAGGCGATTCACAGGCAAGACACGTCCCTACCTCAGCTCGTTCTTCAAGACAGTTTACTGAATGTGAAAAGCACCTGGTCTCCCATGAAGGATGGCAGCAGCCCTCAGACCAAGTTCAGCTACCACCACGGCTATTTGCTCGACACCAGCCTGGACCCTCCTCTCTGTGGACAGACAGTGTGTGACAACAGGGACGTCATTGCCAGCTACAACAAACTGCCCAGGTTCCGCCGCAACAAAACCGTGCGCTACCGTGTGGTGAACCTGTACGACGACAAACATCAGAACCCCACTGTCAGCCAGCAGCAGATCGAGTTCCAGCATCAGCACCTGAATGAGGCTTTCAGCCGCTACAACATCACCTGGGAGCTGGAGGTGCTGGAGGTGAAGAACTCCTCCCTTCGCCACCGGCTCATCCTGGCCAACTGCGACATCAGCAAGATTGGGGATGAGAACTGTGACCCCGAGTGCAACCACACCCTGACGGGGTACGACGGCGGGGACTGCCGGCACGTCCGCCACACGTTCTTCAACAAGAAGAAGCAGAACGGGGTGTGTGACATGGATTGTAATTACGAGAGGTACAACTTCGATGGGGGGGAGTGCTGCAACCCAGAGATAACAGAAGTCACCAAGACCTGCTTTGACCCATATTCTCCTTACAGGTAGGCAATTTCTTTTTATGATCATATTGCTGAATATCTGTCTAGGTATCGATCATCCTGCTGGCTGTTGAACCCTTTTGTTGTTGCTATTACGGGCTTTGGAGTTTAATGAATTTATTTTTTTCTCAGTATTTGGCTCACATTGCAGTTCTTCAAATGCAATCTCAGCAATGGTCTGAGCAGTGTCTTACCCCTGAACTGGTAATCTCCAGCCAGGCTAAAGAAAATCTGTGCTAAAGACTGAAGCAGCCAATTTTGAGAGACCCATCAGTTGTTGGCTGTGAGCAGCATATTGTAACAGCGCACAGTTTATTTTAACTCCAGACTCTGAGGAGTGGGGATTGGATGTCAGAGAAAGCTCATGTGTATTTGCAGAGGGAAAAGGCCCTCGGGCATGAAACAGAACATGAATACTCTTAGGTAGACTTTAACTCTGTAGCACTTCTTTGAAGGTAGGAAGGTAATTCCATACTCTCACTGCTGTGTACAGCTCTCTGTAGGCACTGCTGGGGAGGGGCAGCTGAGTCTGGGGGTTGTGAGGAGGGAAGTGGCAACCAGGTTCCTGTGGCACACACTGAGTGGGTAACAAAACTCTTCTGTGCCTCTTTCCACATATAAACGTAAACAGGGTAATGCCACTTCATTGCAAGGCAACTTTCTGTGGGTGGATGTGAGCTTATAAAGTTCTCAGCTCCTCAGCTAAGGCTTGCTTGGGCTGCAGTTTGAGGAGTGATGTCCTTGAATAACTCGCATCAGGTGGGTACCATGTACCTACAATTACTTCAAATTCAGGCAAATTAAACATAGTTTAAGTAATAAAGTGTTTGTTGTGGATGAGTTAGAAATACAAGCACAAGAAAAGATGAAGGTTAAAGCTGGAATTCTTTTGTCTGCATTCCATGTTACAGCTTTTTTAGGAATTCACGGAGCCATAGAGGGGAAACTTCTCATTGGTCAGAACAACCAACACTAAAGTTCAGGTTAAGAAGGAAAGTATGAGTTCTTCAGGAGTCCCTTCCACTGCAGCAATGCAGGCTATATTTATAGCTTCCTTAATAGAGAGAAGTTTTTAAACAACATTATCAGCTCTACTGGAGCTTTAAATACACATAATTAAGTTGGAAAGAAAAGCCAATTTTTTTTTACTTCAGTGAGGTTGTTGTTTAAAAAATCCTTCTAGCTCAGTTTGACTTCAGTTAGTTACCAGTGAACAAAGCTCAAATGAGAAAATACTTTAAATATTAATGCTTGAAAACATTGAAAGGAAAAATACCAATTTTTAATACTGTTCAAGTGGAGAGGAACTCAACTAAGCAAATATCATCAAAGGCATAATGCAAATTGGATTGTTTTAACACTGTAGTTCTGAGAACTCGAGGTGTTAGTTATAGCAACTACTACAATTTTTAGGAAAAAATACATTATTTTTAATCTGATAGTACCCTTTTATCACTTGTTCTGTGACCAGCATAATGCCCGTATAAAATGAAACAAGAAAAGCCTTGTAAATTATAGTTCACAGACTTAAGGCTGTGTCTTAATGTTATTCTGAGGTACAGAAATGTTTCTATTTCAAATGAAGCCTTTTTGCTGCACAGACTGTGCTTGCACAAGCCCAAGCAAGACACTAAGTTGCAAAATTTGAAGTCACCTTAGCACCGTGGAGTTCCTCTTCATGCACAGTTTTATGTTCCTTTTGGAGACAATCTCCTGGCTGAGCTGGTCTGGAGGATTTATATCTCATGGCCTTGAGCTCACAGATCTTCTACAAGTTCATTTTGACTTGAGAAAAACCTCCTCTTGACCTGAAATAGCAAGGGAGGCCTGAAGATCCTCTTCCATAGCCTAGAGCCTCAGAAAATCCAGAGATGCTCCAAAGATTTTTTTATTATTATTATTTTTTTGAATAGATAGATTCAATTTATTTATCTTCACACAGACATTTGTAATGTAGCGTTGATCATTAGCAATGAAACCACAGAGCGCAGGAGGAGAAATTCCATCTCTCTGGAGCCTTTATTTGGTGGCTGATGTGCTTTGGCTGAGCTCAAGCTCACCCCTATGATGGGTGTTTGTACTCAGTAAGGCAAAATAGAGCAGTTAGGTCTGTGGACTTATCACTGGAGTTTGTAAGCCTGACTTACACTCCTTTGGGTATTTAGGTTAACAAATCACAGCTTTAGGGCAGTGATTTTGGCAGCAAAGCTTTTACTGACTACAAGGGTGAAGATTCAAACCCTGTGTTTGACTTTGGTATGGCTGTCAGCATCATTCCCTGAGAGGGAGATTTCCATGTCAATTAGTGACAATGTCAAAACCTGGTTGGCACCGTCTGGGCCCATTTTGCATCCCCAGCCCCTCTTGTCATTGCTTTCATTGGCCAAGAGTCCTCAGTCCCCTCTAGTGCAGGCCTTGTGCCACAGCAGTGAAGGCATTGCAGCCATGGAGAGCTCACATCTCATTTCAATTATTTTATCTGCCAAGTTCAGTCCAACGAAGTCCAGTAAAGTCCTCACTTCAATCCAGTGAGGAAAGGGAGGGAAGAAAGAAAGGTGAAATGGTACCAATAAAAAGTTTCCTGAACTTTTTTTGTAAAGACTTTTCAGAGTCTTCCTTAGTACTGGACTTGGTTCCTTCCACACCCTCAGTGTCAGCAATTGCAGCCAGCTGTTCACCAAGCAGAGCTTATTCGTTAAATATTTCTGTCCTCTGGAACCAACCAAAAAGTGCTAATGCTTGATTAATGCTGTAGTAAACAGGAACCCTCTACAGTGCCTCTTTATCCCCAAAGGATGATGTATCTGTTCCCAGCCACTTTCCTTCTGCTGATTGTGAGTCCCAGTCCCAGAAGCTCCATCCTGGGACAGCGTTGCTCTGAGGCTTGATACAAAAACCACTTTGGGTGCTTTGTGAATAAATGATACCACTGGAACAATTCAAAGACACCTCTGATCTGTGTTACAATTTTCTTGTGATCCTTTTGGGCACCTTGGACAAAGGGCTCAGGTACTTTGATGGTGTCATTCAGTTGCTGTGGTGGTGCAACTGTAGTGGCTTCAGAGCTGATCCCAGCAGCACCGCTGGTTGGTTCCTCTTCTGTTTCCTGCCTGTCTTTGTGGCACCTCTCCAAAAACATTTAAGTCCAAAAAGCTGATGTTCTGTGCCATAGTGAGGCGGCAGAGATTTAAGTGCATTTAAGTTTGTCAGAGGGACAGCACTGAGAATGGAGACTCTGCTCTCAGAGCTGCTCAGCAGAAAAACCGTAAACATTGTGGTACCAGCTAGATCATCTCTCCTCTTTTTTAATAGCCTGCAGGGAAAAAACAGAGGACTGGTTATCATTAGCCACACAGCAGGCTTTATCCAAGAATATCTGTCTCACTTCTTTTTATTAATTTCATGAGAGTGGGACAAAATGTATTTTGTCCGAGCAGAAGGTTTACAAATATTTTTCTGCTTTTTTGCAATTCCGGGAAATTAGAACATACTAAGATCATACAAGCTGGCCCAATACAAAGGGAAGGAGCAAGG